>NW_022631159.1:583467-1176039 GCF_010015895.1 Lontra canadensis
TTTCCAGATATATATATATATATATATATATATATATATATATATATATGAATGGAGGTGTGTTGTTCATAAGGCATACTACCTGGCAAAAGGACTTCACCAGACTGCATCCCACCAGAGGTATGATTTGGTTCCCATACTCCTACAGTGTAACCTATGCTTGATAATGTCCAGAATGGTAAATTTAGTAAATCTAATTACTATTGAATTAGATTATCTTTTCACATGCTTACTAACCTTTTGGGTTTTCTCTTTTGTGAATGACTTTTTTATAACTTTTGTACATTTTTCTATCAGGTTCTGAACTTTTTCTTAATGATTTTTCAGATTTTTAAAATGATATATGTGAATTCCTAATGAACTTTTGACATTACAAATAATTTCTCCAATTCTGTAACTTACATAATTGATCTTTGAAATATTTAATTTTAGCGTGATAAAATTAATCATTTATTTTGCTTTTGAAATCATCCTCCATTATCTTCTAGGATCTTTATCTTTCACATTAGATTGTAAATCTAAATCCTTAATCCTAGAGTCCTGGACTCCTGTGTTAGTTTGCAAATTATCTATCTATGTATCTATCATCTATCTATCTACCATCTATCTATCTCTATCTATTTATTACCTATCTGTCATCTATTGAGAAAGATCACCAGTTTTATGAATACTCCCTCTTTCCCCATGTGTATGTGGTGCAACTCATTCAGGTATTATATTTCTCTGTATAGGTGATTTTGTCACTGAATTCCCTATTCTGTTTCAGAAATCTGTTTGCTGGCCCTTACACCAGTGCATGCATGATTTTTACTACAAATGTTTTATAATATGTTTTAGTAATTGATAAAACTAGTGCTCCCTTTGTTTTTACATTTTCAAAGACGACTTTTTCCCCTTTCGTACACATTAAAAATAACTCTATTGGACTCCTCAAAAAATATCAAGCTGAAATATCTTTGGAATTTCATTAGTATATCTAACACATATCAAGATGTTCCACTCAAGACTATGCAATGTCTCCTCTTAATCAGTACTTCTATATATTTAAACGACCTGTATTCCACCCCTGAACCATAGATCATGTGGTCCTTGCTAATTCCTAAAGCCTTTAAGGGTTTTGTTTCTATTTTGAATGTTATAATATTTTGTGTTATATTTTCTGTTTGTCTTGATTCAATTTGCTTCCCTCACTCTTTGTCTTGCCTGGAAAAAAAAAAATCACATATCAGCATTCTCTTTCTGTAGAAGGGCTAGAATTTTCTTTATCTGGTGGATCTAAAACACACTGAAATCCCAAATCTGGCTGAGGTTGAAACTTTTATACCTGTGTCTAGTTCGGGATTTATAACAACAGCATTTTTATTACTAGAGAGACTTGAACTTTCTTTTAGAGGGTTTAAAATGCTTTGCAAACATCGCCTCCTTAAATCCCATGGCATTTCTAAGGATAAGAATGTAGGTGGCAAGGGTAAGACACTGTCTTACCTCAGTCATGCAAGGCCAAATCCTGGCTTCATTGGATGTCCCATTCAGTGGGAATCACAATGAGCCCTTCAGCACGAAGACAACTCCCTGACTAGTACAATCAGCTTAGGCACATGCTTTGAGATGGGCTCAGTGTATGGGAACTAATGGCTGAAGAAAGACCCATGTCCCTCTAAGGAAGTTTTTTGCTTTGCTTGTATTGATTTCAGCTTTTCTTGCCACTCTTTTTTCCAGCCAACTCCTTCCCCTTTTTAATTTTTCCCAAATCCAGATACAGAAAAAAGTAGTCAAAGTTAATCCAAAGCAAACTGCCGAGTATGTTTTATAAGCTTCAATGTACCACTTTAAATGCCAGACTGTTGAACACCAGACATAGAATGCATTCTCAAGGGTAATGGCTGTAGGTGGTATGTTTTTAGTAGTCTTCAGCCAACAATTTGTGAGTTCTGTGCCTGTATTATTTTGTTATCTTGGAAAAAATGAAAGGTTTTCTCCTCTCTCTCTCTCCTTCTCCCTCTCCATTTCCTCTTCCTTCTTTTTTTTCTTCCTCCCTGCTTTGTCATAGCAGATCTTTTTGAAATGAGGGAAAATAGGCAAAAGAATGTGGTAAAAGTATAAACACACACTATGACAATTTTATCAATAACATCCAAGAACATGGATAAAAGAAATTAGGAGAAAATTTGTCTTTAAGTTTTGTTCAAATAAAATTGAAAATGAATTAAAAGAAAACATGTAAGAAAATATATTAGTTTTAATTTTTTAGGAGTTAAATAAATACATGGACTTGGGATAAATTTAAATTAAAAAATACTTTCACAAGAGCTTCTGTGATATTCTCTCTAGAAGAAGAAAATAAATATATTTGATCACTTTGATCAAAAATCCAACCATAAAGTTAATGACAATTCTTCCTTATACAAGACTGTTACTCATATCATGTGTTAGTATATGCATATTTGCCTCCCAATAGCTTTTCCAGATTCAGAACAATTTAGTTTTGTATACTTTATCTCAAACCATTTAATTTTGGGATGATTAGAAAGAAAAAAGGCTGAAAAAGTAGGCAAGTTTTTGAAAGTGCAGACTTGAAAGATAGGACAACATGAAGAATTTTTCCTTTTAGAAGTCATTCCATTCCATTCTGCTTATATAATGGGGATTGTATCTTCTGAAGAAGGGGCAGATGGAAAATTAGCTCAATTCCTGCAAATTTTCAGTGCACTCTGGCTTGAAGTTATAATAAAAATGGCTGATATTATAAGTAACCCCATCTATCAGAACAGTATTTGAGAAATAAAAGTGAACCTACTAAAGAAAGATTGCATCAGTCTCTTTCCATCTTAAGTATGCAAGTTACTATGTGCCTTTTGGATGAGCTATAGAACTCCTCAGAAGAGAGTCGATAATTTCAAATTATAAATTAAAAAGGTATAACAATTAGAGAATAATTATACCAATACATTTTAGTTTATGTGTAGATTAGTCTTCAAATACAAAATGATTTAATTCACAAAACTGGTTAGTGTAGAGAAGGTGGAAGGACCTAAAGATTAGGTTCCAAGATTAAATATGAAAAACATCACTGCAGAACTGACCCACCAAAAGAGCTGTTGCCACCTCTGCAATAAGGAAGGTGAGGAATGATCAGGAAGTTGAGGAGCCAGTAAGCCATTGCATCAACTATGGACTCTAGCCCACACTCCCTCTGAGCTCAGATCTTCTGAGGATCAAGAAGTTGTTGCCAAAACAACTGGCTCCAGAACCATACCATCATAGCCACAGACCATGCTAATAAAATGAATATCCCACCAAATTCTCAAAACTCATGAAATTATGCACTGGATACTTAAAGCCTTGTTTCTGCTGTTGCTAAGAAACCAAGTACTTCCATGTTTTGCCTGCTAGCAGAGGTCTCCCATCTCACTTTTCCCTGCCAGTTCTATGGGTACATCTACTGGATAGGTACCAAGTACTGGCAGAATGTAAGTTATAAGGCAGTTGTGCAATAAGGTAAAATACAAAGGCATTAGAACAGAGTTGAATGAGTAAATATCTACCATATGCTGCAGTATGCATATTATCTACAACTAAGCAAAACAAATTTGTAAGCATTTCATAAAAGCTATTTGGCACAAAGATGTTGCAAAGTTACCACTAGACAAAAATGTCAGTAGGAAATTAGTTGTAGTCTCAATTTGTATTAATTTTAGACATGTAGAATATTACTGAGTATTCTTTATTAGTATACATTATCTTAGCTGTGGTAAAAATGTTTTCAAAGACTTCTATGGTTCACTCACAAACTCAGTCCCCTTTACCCTATTTTTCTCATAAATTCTCATATTTTTAATCTGTCATTTCATCATCAGAGTTGTCAGAAAATTGTCAAGGAGTAGATATATTCAATAAGAATCTTTTTTTTTTTTTTTTAAGTATAGAGCTTTACACTTCTGGTAAGCTATGGTATTGAAATCTTTATTGTTACTTTTTTTTTTCCTGCTACATTGTATAGGACTTTTCTCTTAATCAGTTAGAGATATCCAGAGTGTTTCAAAACATATTTTTGAAAATGAAAAGTGAAGAACTAATTACAAAAAGATACACAGGCTACCCATGGCTTTAAAGAGACTATAATAGGTGACCTGGCTGGAGAGGGAGGGGACCTGTGTGTGACCTCAGAGGGGATCCGGCCTGACAGGTGTGCAAATGGGGCATTTGGAGAGAAGATGAACTTTACCCATCCCTGAATACGGACTAAGTAGAAACCTGATAGGAACTGAGCCAAAACAGTAAACTCTATTAAAGTCTGCCAAGCTTATCACGATTCCAGGGAGTCCCATTCCTCACATGGGCAAAAGTTTATATGGTCACTGAGGTCAGGGCCTTCCACAGGTCCTGAGAAAGAAACTCATCAATACTATAAGGTTTTACTAAGCTCCAGGTCTATTGTCTTTTGAGAAAGCATTGCTCATTTGAAAGAGCCCAGGATACTCAAAGCCCTCTAATAGAGTGTAAGGAGACCTGATGATCAGGAAAGATGTTGAATGAAAGGAAAATCTTAGCACTAGAACCACCATGACCCTAAATATTGTTGACACATTCACATATTACACAGACTGTAAGAGGCATTCATCTACTAACTTCTTTTGAGCCTCACAATATTCCCAAGTTGAAGGCAGAGAATGTGTTACCTTCATCTAATAGATAAAAATAAATAAATAAATAAATAAATAAAGCTCAGAGAGGTTTTAAAACTAGCCAAGAATCACACTGCTGATAAAAGACAGAATATGGAAAGGAACCAAAATTTTCTGACTCTTAAGACTTGTGCTTTGTCAATGCACTGGGTCTGTGGATATAGTACATCATCTGTAAAGAGGAGATAGCAAAGAAGACTGTACCACAAAGTTGAATTTAGCCAAAAAGTGTTATTTTTCCTGCAATAGATTTAATGCAGAAAATAAATTGCCTTACTAAAAGGAATAGGATTTTTGAAACTTGAATTCCACTTGTTTGGGTAAGAATATCCTGAAGCTATGTTATCATAGGAAAACAAATGTTTAGAAAAGCATCAATGTCAAAGCAATGACTAATTTGGTCAACTCAAGTGAATTACCAGTTAATTATATAAAAAATATTTAAAACTGAGAAAAAATGCAGTCAAGGTGGTTATTTGATGTTGTGAAATCAAATCAATAATCATTGCATTTTTTTCCCACTTTTCAAATAATGGTGTTGGCAGAGTGTAGGGAAAAAAAAAACTATGAACATATAGAATCCCATATTAATGTTTCTTGGTACATTATGAAACATTCATTAAACTCTGTATTTCTACAGTGAGGCTGATTTGCTGATCCAAATTTTACTACCATCTCCTCTATTTCCTATGCTAAGAAAACTAATTTGGATAATTTATTTGGTATTCATTTGCCTCTGTATTCATTCCATCCAGTTTTAAGAACTTGCTAAGTGAGATGTACTGCATGATTGTAATGAAAATATAACGGCATTTCTGCATGAAGTGGTTGTGGAACTGTGCTTGAGCCACCGCAGATTTGGTGTTTCTTTCCAGGTCTAGGCAAAAGTTCTCAGAGAACTCAGAGAACTCAATAATACTTAAAAAAAGATATCAATGGTGACATTGGCTGTCATAATTAGGAAATATTCCTGGTTGTGAAGAAGTATGATTTCATCACATTTTAGATATGATGATCTGAAAAACTGGAAGCAACCCCATTGTTCAATAGATGAACAGATAAACATACTGATGTACATCATCAAATGAAGATAGTTGGCAATAAAAAAGGATAAGCTGCTGATTTCTGCAGCAACATGGTTAATTCTCAGTGCATTATACTGAATGAAAGAAGCCAGACTCAAAAAGCTCCATGCTTTATGATTCCATTGAGGACATTCTAGAAAAGTAAAAACTAAAAGAAAGGAGATAGATCAGTGATTGTCATGGACTGGACAATGTGGGAGGTGGTGTTGACTACAAGGGACATGAGGGAATTTGGGGAGGGGATGAGATTGTTATGTATCTTCAGTGGGCAGTTAAATGATTGTGTACATGCACCAAAACTCATAGATCTGCACACCAAGAAGGATAACTTTTACCGTATATAAATTGTATCTAAAATATGATACTGGGTTCTAGAGTTTCATTTGTTAGGTTCCAATCAAATCTCATCTTAGCTATTTAGTCATTTGTATACATTGATCAAATTACTTTGTTTATTGAAGAGTCCTCATTTATAATATAAGTCTCATAATAATATTGTCATAAGGATTAAGTGAGGTAATCTGTGAATTGCCTAGCACAGTACCTGGCATGGATCTACTTTCAACAAATAGAAAATCACAAATTTGTGTAAATGACAGCAGCATACTTACCACTCTTTTGTTAAGACTAGTGGGCCCTCCAGTATTTCTTCATATTCATACACATTCTCCCAGGAACATAGTTCATGTTCCCAGCTTCCGCATTTGTCGTTCAGCACCAGTATGGTTACCAAGAGCACACCACCATCCCCTTTTCTGGTGCTTAGAACAGCTGGTTCTGTGACATGTTTTCTCTTAATGGCAGCCACACACTGTGCTTGTCAAGGCTCAAAAGAAAGAGAAGACAAAACACAGCTCAATCATATCTCACTGTTGATTTATTCATGATGACTGACTTTTTTCTATCTTTTCCTTATCCAAAATATAAAAAAAAGTCATTTACAACAAATATAAGGAATGCTTGCAATAGTATATGAAACTTCTTATTTCAAAGCATTATATTATTAGGTCCTGAAAACTCCTTTAAGCAGCATTATTTGGTACTGCAGAGTTTAGTTATTTTGGAGGTCAAAAAAATGGAAATTACTTTCTTCCAATTTCAAGGCTAATGGTGAGGAACCATGGCATGGGTCCTCTAAAACAATGGATAGTGCCCAAATTCTCTACATGGTACAGTGCTTCATTTTGGAAAGCATTTCATTTATTTTTCCAGCAGATTGCTTTTCTAATTATATTTTGCTTATGTCATTGCCCTTACTTTGCATTTTTAGAGAATTCAACAAGGACAGGTGGGGGTGAAAGGAAATGAAATGACCTAGAGAAATACTAGATTCATCTATTGGAAGTTAGGAGTTCCAGTGTATGGTTTTTAGTTTTGCAAGTTGATGACCAAACTTTAAAGAAATGCATTCATATCATAAGCCTTAGTCTCATATGAGATACAAATTTTTCTAGAGCGGTAACATATTCAATCCTATTAGTCATTTACATGTTAGTAAGAATAGGCTTATAAGGTGATTGTTAATGAGGGCAAGAATGAGAAAAATGAGCAATGAGAGCTTTGGGCAACTGCTGAGAGTAGGGAAAATACAACTCTAAGGGTTTTAATGATGCAGAAAGAAGATACTTTTTTTCTTATAGTTATCAACCCAACTTTCCTTATAGCAACCAACTCAACTTTTCTTAGTTATCAACCCTTTTAACCCTTGACAATTAAGTGGCTTATTTTTCTCATGTATTTGGAAGCTACTTGTACATTGAATGTTATTGATTTTTTTTTAATAACTAGATAGTATTCCTTCTAGCCCTGACTGCCAAAGCAGAGTTCTGTTGTCCATTTAGTCACTTTGTCACACTTGATACAATAGAGTTTTACCTGAGACTTTCTGGAGAGTAGGAAATTACACACACACACACATGTACAGCCTGCACAGACACTTTTGCCTCTTTTATAAGTCAAGGGAAGTTTAATTCCACTCTATCTGTACTTCGTGCATGGCCTACCATTTGAGTTGGTGGTTAGTAAGTAGTAAAGAAGGAACACACACAGATAATAATGTGCCTTGGTCACCAAATACACTTTTATTTCAATCATGTGTCAAGAGGTCCTTTATTCTTGGAAGAAGATAGTTTCTTGACAAAAATACTTTATGCTTTTCTGAGGAAATCCAAATAATTTGTGGACCATCTATCTGTGTGAACAGTGTAGTATACTTTCTGTGGTAACCTCCAAAGAGAGCCAATGGCAATTTTTCCTTTCTCATACATGCATTCCATCCCTACCCATAAAGAAGTATATTTCCTCTCTTCTTGACTCTTTATAGGAACTCTGACATGTTGTGACAAAGAAAGTGCAGTAAAAGTGATATTTGGGACTTCTAAGGTCAGTCATTGAATAGACTAACAGTTCCCACTTTCCCCCCTTAGAAGCCAGCTGCCAAGGAACACACCCAGGTCCCGAGGCATGAGAAGACTATGCTGTGAGCAATTGGTCACATGGAGAGGCCACACGGACCATACATGTAAATGAATGCTACTGAGTGATCCTTGTTGACCCCACATGAAGCAAAAGAACAACCCAGACGAAACTACTGAACGCACAGAATCTGTAAAAAGGGGGGTTTTAAGTCACTAAGTTTCAGAGTGTTTTGTTGTGCAGCACTAAATACAGAAACATTTTCTTTCCCCATTCATTTCACATGAGTCACCTCCAACGAGGAGTAAAAAGAAGAAAGTCAAATAAACATGCATGCCAATAATTAAGAATGCATACACATTATAAGTAATACTTTGTTTTCAAACCCCAAGTAACCAAATTTTGCAGTTTAAATTAATCTTTCAATTTAAATCAAGACATTATGATAGGTAACTTTTTATTAAGAAATAAGTCTCCATATCCATTAGGTTTGGAAGATTCATTTTCAATGTGGTATGTTATTCTGCTAATATAAGCTGAAGGCAGTAGTAAAACCAGATATGTAATTGAAAAGTACATCCATCTATTCATTCATGTTGTTTTCTCTGATCTACATTTAAAAAAATTTATGAGCTTGTTTGGAAAATGTGAAAGAAAAAAAATCAATAGAGTAACCATGATTTATAAAGGTGAAACCTTTATGTCATGAATATTTCATCAGGGAAATGTGGAAGCCATCAGATTTTATCTGAACATATTCTTCAATCCGATGTGATTAATTCATGAATGGTCTGACACCCATTATTAATGGAGATGATCACTGGGTACATAAGAACCTCATGAGAGCTACAAAACAAACACCAGTCTCAGGAGGCTTCTGGGAATTTTGAAAATAGTGTAAGTCAAAGGTGATTAAAGGTCAATGGTGAGGAGAGGACAGCAAGAAGAAGACAAAATTTTCTGCATGCCTTGCAGAGGGACATCAGAGTGAGTCAAATTGCATGGTCTTCGGGAGAACTGAGCCAAATCTTCCCTCTTTTTCCTAGGACCCATTCAGATGCCTCTCTCAGAAGCCATTTCAGTGGGGAACCGAGTCACCTATATTTGTGTTGACTGTAGCTCAATTTCCCCAAACATCCAGCTGTCCTTAAGCTTCTCTATTCAGTTCTGAGAGTCCTGGAAACATGAATATACAAAATGGACAAACCAAAATACATTTCATGGAGAAGAAACAAACCCACCATATTCAAAAAAACTCATATTCAAACAATTAATGATACAACCAGGGGCACAATAAACACCCATGGATCCTCAGGAGAATGAGAAATGGTGCAAAGGATAAGGTAAATTATGAGAAAATAAAAAGCTCACTTGGAATGCTGCCAAGGCCTTCTCTGCATCAAGGTTTCAAATGGCAAAAGCATGAGGGGCTGGATGGCCCAAGCTAGGTACCGCCCTCAATAGTTTTCAAAGGTGGCGATGTGATTTCATCCTCAAGCTATTGATTTCATTGAAGAAATCCAAAACTTTCCAAGAGTCATTGAGAAGGACGTAGAAAGGATCAGAAGTTAATTTAACAGCAGGACCACTCGCTGAGACTAACATGTTTCCTTGTAGAGGAAATTAATTGTGGATTTGAAGGCAGTGTTTTCATGGCTCAAAAAAACCCCAGTTTGTACAGTTGTTTGTGCCTCTATCAGTGAGCACCTCAACCTGAAGCTGAAAGAAGTCTGTTTGCATTGGTAGATTTAATTATAGCAAAAGACACAGAAGATACCATGACAAGGTGTGTCAGCAGGGTGGAAGCGTATATATTGTTTGCACCGGCCTCCCTGATTACATTGGCCATTTCTTGTTGGCACAGAGAACTGGTGGTTTTCCTTACCTAAGAGACTGGTCCCAGAACACAGTATGCACATAGTGCACATACAGTATGCACAAAGTCCTATATAGATCTAGCAGAGACATTAAGCATGCAAAAACTTTTAGCATGCAAAAATGTTCCTTAGTCTTTTCCTCACTTACTATGAGTCAGATTATACATATTACATATATGCATATGCAAATATGGGGAAAATGGAGTCTGTTTTATCCTTTTTTTCTATTCCTGGTATCCAGCGAGTAAATACTCAATAATGTTTTTACTAAATGAATAGACGGAATGAATGAATGAATGAATGAATGAATGAAGTTCCTAGATGTCTTCCAGAAATACAGGGAACATTCATATTTTTACTTAAATATTATTTCTCCTTGCTTGATTACACTGATACATTCTTGTATACAACCAATACATTTTTTGTATATGAATTGATTTAGAGCCAAAGTAGTACAGAAATAAAATAAAATGCAGCAAAGCAAAATGAGTTAGACAGGAATTTAGATTCCTGTTACTGGAGTTTCACTAACTTGTTTGGGACCTTGAGAATTTTACCCCTCTAGATTTTAACCTACTCAGCATAAGAAAAGCAGTGCAACGGGGAAAGCCTTTTGTGTTCAAAGTGCTTTTCAGAGACAACATTTTATGATTCTATAGAGAAGTTACATTTTTAGAACACAACATGAGACTCTTAGTTACTTCATGAGATTAAAAAAAAAGAAAGAAAAGAAATCATAACGTGAAAACTAAGGAATGATTTCAGTTGAGAAAATAGAACTCTAAGAAAATATTTGAAAGGATCTGGTTTAATACCCTATCTTCAGGAAGATAAATGGTTAAAGTGTGCAGGATTAATGGTATTTCCATCATTCTTAAATATTCCAGGTCACACCTATTTATTTATCTTGTAGCTAATCTGGATTACTTAAGTGATGATGTGAATTTGAAAGCTGCAATGGCATTCTCTGTCTCCCTCTCTGTGTCTCCATCTCTGTCTTTGTATGTCTCTGCATGTCTGTCAGTCTTTCTGTCTCTTTCAAACACACACACACACACACACACACACACACACACACACACACACACCCCAGACCAGAAAAATCCCTGTAGTCGATCTTCAAACAATCTAGGAAGTAAAGGCAACACACAGCCTCTCTGATGCTTTCTGGCCTGGCTGCTAGCCAATGAGGCTTGAGGAACTTCCTTCTCATTATCTATTCATTCAGTAACAGGTTATTCTCATTTTACCCTAATGGTAGGGAGACTTGTAAGTTAAAAAAAAAAAATGCTATCTGTGTAAGTTAGAAGTCCCATATTTTTGTTATGCATGTGCCATTCTATAATCTTTTACACAGTAATCTGTTTATTGGAAGATAACTTCTACCAAATAAAGCTAAAATGGACTAAATCAAAACCAATCTTAATTTCTTGGCTTTCCTCATTTTCCCCACTTCACCTTTCCAACGCCGAATTGACTGTTAAAATAGCTCAACTTGTAAACATTGTATGAAAAGTGTGCAAAACGCCTTCTAAAAAGAGATGTCAGTAGTTTAGATATATCATTTTAGACTTATCGTCTGTTACATTTGATTTACCTATCAAAAAGGTAAGATCCATGCTAGTGTATTTTTTCCCTCATTAGTAAAATCCATTTTAAGATCTCCAGGAGGTAAATTATTTTTAGAATTAGTTTTTATTTTATTAGTCAGGTTGCAGAGTGTCAAAATTGCACTGAAGCCAGTGGCACTTCACTGAGCTTATTAATATTGATATGATCACTCTGTGTTCTGAGCTGAGTGACACTGCTAACCTTCTGAGATGGTGAGCATTCTTCTTAAAGGGGCCACACAATTTTTAAAAGTAGATCCTCAGATCTTTTCTACCAGTGTTTGTAAAAAAGGCAGGTAGAATGTTGGCATCAGCTTTTTATGATTCAATTAATTCAACCAACGTTTCTGAAGCACTAACTCCAGACTAAAACTGCGCTAGATGCTGAGGCTATGAAGGAACTCAAATATATGGTCTTCCCCTTCAAGGAGTTTAGTCTATTCTGTAAAGATTCCTCTAACACTGTGTATGTGTCAGATGCTGCGTTGGGAACCGTAGAAAACTTTAAATGGCTACGGTATTGTCTCTATAGTCAAGGGACTTAGTAATTAGTAGAAGGGAAAAAATAATTATTCCATTATAAAGAGCCCTGAAGGATCAGTGGAGTGAGATTATGTCCATGGGGAAGAAGTCTTCAAAAATCATAAAGATGATTTATAAACAGGGCTTGGAAAGATGAGTAGCTTCTGAGAGATGGAGATTGGGGGTCAAGCAGGGAGGAAAGGATCAAGGAGATTTTCAGAGGGAACATCATGAGTAAAGAGAAGCAAATCTAACTAGAATGCAGTTAGAGAACAGCAAGTAGCTATTTACATAGAAAACATGCTTGGGGATGTCGTGGGTGATAGCAGAAATTGGGTTCTGGCCATGTTGTTGAAACTGAAATGTTAGCTGGAGTAATCTGGGCTAAATTTCCACAAAGAGGTTATCTATCAAAAGTTTCAAAGCAAAGAATCAAATTTACAGTTTATAACAACAGCTTTTGATATAAGGTTACATTAATTCTTTCATAGGCAGGGATGTATTTGGATTAGTATCTTACTAAATAATTGAGGCTATTTTTTTTAAATCAAAATAATGCCTAATAGCTATGGAAAGTGAGAGTCAATCATCCATTTACCATAAAAGGTAAAAGGACATTTCACAATTTATATTAAATGTACAATCAAGAATACCCTTTAATTTATTAAACTGCAACTTCTTTCAGCATGATACCCATTACTGTTGACAGCACATTCTATACCTACAACTAAGATTTCAGAAGAAAGATTCTAGAAGCTTTTTTCAGAGCATGGCAGAAGTAAGTCTGAGATCACCCTGTCTTGAATTGCTTGGGAATCAGTCTGGACCCAAAAATGCACTTGGGAAACCTAGTCTTTAATCATAGCTTTGCCAGTCATTGTGTTAAATGTAAAAGTGCATGCAAAGGCTTAGAAATCTTTTGTTTCTGTTTTTCCTTTCTGAAAAAAAAAAAAAGAATAACGTCTTCAGAACAAATATTACAGGAGTTTAGAACAAACATGATGGGAATCAGCAGATCTGAACCTAGTTCAACCCGTATTAGAATCTCCTTACCTTGTAAAGCATAATACTGGAAAGGTGATGAGATACTGTTAATTGACTCCGTTCTCATTCAGTCCTAAGTACTGGCTAATAAAAAAGTTAACAATAACACTAATGGAATAGACACAATTCGGCCAATAATATTAAACTAGTTATTCTCCCAGTCTAATTGGAAAGACAGAATGTAAACAAATGCTTTTATCAGGAAATGTTCTAGAGATAGGTATAAAGTATTATGGGAGGATAGATGAGGGACCAAAAACTTACTGCATATCTGGTTGATGGTATACTCCCCACATCTATAAAGTAAGTGATTCATTCTAGAGAATTAATGAAACAATTTTAACAGTGTTTTCACTGTTGGCCCCAAAGCTAGCATCTAGGTCAACATTCTCTAGCCTTATTTGCTCAAGTGGTACCACTCTAATTTATACCAAAGAAAGGCTTCCAGCTCCTTTGAAATGGGAGTTCTCCTTTCTGCAGTCTGAAGTACTCAACACTCTTGAACTCTCTGTGTTTTACAATGATCATCTCCAGAAACAAGGCCTTCATTTAAAAGCCTCAAAGTGAGTATGTCACCGTAGTGACAGTACATAAAGGGAACTCAAAGTACC
Organism: Lontra canadensis; assembly: GCF_010015895.1. Taxonomy (NCBI): domain Eukaryota; kingdom Metazoa; phylum Chordata; class Mammalia; order Carnivora; family Mustelidae; genus Lontra; species Lontra canadensis. Next base: position 597,317 of record NW_022631159.1, read on the forward strand.
CTGTTCTTGAATGAACCAGATATCCAAAGGCAAATAGATTCCAGCAATGATAAAAATTGAAGGACTGCATCCAGGTCGAAGCTAAGCAAACAGCTGAGTGTGTGGGATGCCAGAGTAAGGCTGCAGGGCAGCCAGGGACATGGTCTTTAGGGAAAACTACACATAAGCTAATCTCAGATCATAGGGTAGGAGAGAGGGAGGCATGTGAATGGGCTGACCCATCTACCATTTTCCCATTCTTTGACCTCTCCCTCAGTCTCTCCCTGTGATCTTCCTTCTAGTAGATCTCCAGAACAATCCAGTCAGCCCCGAGATGAGAAAACATTTATATATATTTATATATAACTATAATTAATCATCTTCCTATATTCTCAATTATATCATTCATGTTTCTAAAGTGAAATATAATAAATAATAAATGTATTTCTTATTGGAAAATAAAATTTTTAATATTACAAAAATGTTACTGAAAATGATTTTATAATTACAGTATGTACAAAGTTTGGCTTTTTGTGACTTTAAATCAGTTTTCTACTGTCTCTAAGGAAAGCTGTGAGGGCTCAACTCAGAAAAGAATTAGATTCTGCAGGACTGCCTGATTATAGTACCAGTAAGCAATATCAAACAATATGGCAAAATCATAAAAGGAAATAATGTGATAGAGAATTCCCTTTTTCTCTTGGAAACACAATTTTTTTTTTCACAATGTTCTAATTGAGATAGTGTTGTGTTTGTCTGATTTGTTGGAAGGGAGCAAATATTAATACTGCAACAGATGCCAAATAGCATGGATTGAAAGGCTCTGACATGAGTTGATATAATGTAGATCTTATTTTTATGATGTAATTGTGAATTATGTACTTTATGCATTGGTAATTAGAGAGCTGAGCAGATGGAGAAGGTTTAGCTTAAAGTGATGTGTCCATTAAAATAACCTGCACTGCCAAGAGTCTATTCATGTTCATGAGTCTAGCAAATTTGTTCTATTAAAATATGATTGGGAGATAAGGACTTATTGTCATTGTGTTGGAGTCATCCATCTAATGATGGGAGTGAAAACCCTCTGTAAATGTCAAATCCACCTATTATCCTGTCTTGCTTTGCAGAGGGTCTTAACGGGACATTTTGGCTGCTGTGGAAATTCTGATGTTTGGCATTTCTCTGTTTTCCCATTATTTAGACATTATCATAAAGAAAATCAAACTAGCCACCAAATAAAAATAGCAATTTTAGCTATCACTTTGTGTATCTTTTAGTTTGTTGTTGAAAGCACAGATGGCAACTTATTTATTTAATATGAATATTGTATTTTTCTATTTTCAGTAGACATGTTTGCTTCTTTCTACCACGTATTTTCCCCAACCTTTTTGGATGGCATCTAGGGCTGCTTTTCTACTCAGCTTTAATCTTTTTTCACCAGGAGGAGAAAATGAAAGAGTTCAGATTTCTCATGTGTTCCAGCTAGAGATAATGCCACATCTAAAGTACCACAATTGAGGGTATGGAGGCAGACTCTCTCATACATTGTTGGTGGGGGTGTAAAAGGGTGTGTTCTTCTAGAAAGGGATTTGGCCATGCTTAAACAAACAGCCTCAGAATTTCCAATTCTGAGAGTCTTTCTTATGGGAGGGAGTAACCACAAAAATGAAGACAAATGCACACAGATCCGAGTATGGCCAAGGGGAAAAAAAGGCAAACAGCGTTATACTTAAAAATCATTGCATTCAATATATAATAGCTAACAATAGGAATTAGACTAAATATACTATAGAGAAGATAGTTAAGAAAATCATGGTGTAGCCACATAAAGAACTACTGGATTAAATTACATATGTGAAGAATCTGTAATAATGTAGCGAAATGGTTATATTATAATGCGGAGTAGAAAAATGAGACATTCAAAAAAATTAACAAATGAAGATAGTTGTATAACCAAGTGTTTTTGTTTTTCTTTTTAATACCAAGTACTCTTCTAAGCATTTTATAAATAAGATAACATAAAAAACTCATATATCCCATTGCGATGAGTAGCAGGAAAGCTGGTAGAGCTGGAAGGAACTGGAACTTGAACCCAAGTAATCTAATTTCAGAGAATTTCCTTTTATTTTTTATACTATACCACATTTTTAGTAAGATAGCAGCTATGTAAAGATAATACTAACATACAAATGCACACAAGTATACATACAAGTATACATACAAGAGGAAAAATACTCTTCAGTTTTTCCCATTAAGAGATAGAGTCTATTTCTTACCCTGAAATCTGGGTGGTCTTGTGACTTGCTTTGAAAACATAATGCAGTGCAAATGATTCTGTGCAGCTTTCAAGGCAAAGCCTTAACAGACCTTGCAGCTTCTACTTTCACATTCTTACAGTGCTGCTCAGAGATGGTCATGCAGGGCAGTCAGTACTCTGCTGGAGAATGAAAGATTGTGTGAAGAAGAATTGAAGTGCCCTGGCTCACAGCCAGCATCAACAACCAGACATGCAAGTGAGACCATCTTGAACCTTCCATCTTAGCCCACAGCTGAATGCAGTCATATGACTTGAGTTCACATGAAATAGGCATAGGTGTAGGAAACACCAAACCAATCCATTGAATCATGAGAAATAATAATTCACTGCTGTTTCAATCTACTGAGTTTTAAGGTGGCTTGCTATATAACAATACATAACTGATATATCCAAAATACTATCAGATGTGTCTGAGGGCAATTATGGAAATATGTGCCTATTTTTGAATATGATTAATGAGCTCTCATTATAGCGGTTGTTTAATTTCTTTAGACTTTAGAACCTGACATTTGGCATTCCTCTGGAGCAGACTCAACAGTTTTCTCAGGTTTGTCAGACTAACATGGAAGTCTTTTTGAAAGAACCAACCCTCTTAAGACATGATTAGCATGTCATTGCATGGTCACTGAAAATAAATCTTCCTGAGTTGGGTACAGAATGAAAGCTATTGCACAGTCCAGTGTTGAGGTGAGGAATCTGCAGTCTGAGGGATGGAAATAATGCTACACATATTTCTCCCCATCAATAGTAAGAATTCCCAGGATAAACACTATGCTGAGGATCATTGCACATTGGAACATGTCTCTAATATACTGCCCTTGTATCTTTATTTTTTGTTCCAGGCCTCTGTCATATCAAAAAGAAACTGCAGTTCAATTAGTACCTGCCTGTGCTGTAGCAAATCTGTCTTCTTTATTGAGTCAGAGGAAATCTGAAATTATAATCAGGGTGGGGCAAGGCAACTGTCAACAATCAGATTAGGAAATCCGTATTTTATCAGAAAATTGTGAGGATTAAAATGTCAAACTGAAAGTCAATTTCCAGCCAAGTGGTGTTTGTTACTGTTGATCACTTCCTTCTCTCAGAGAAATCTCTACTCTGCTGGCTTCCACAAACATTTCTCCTAACTCTCTTTTTTTTGCTAATTCGTTTCTAGCTAATCTATCAGCTGCTCTTCCTTAAATCCTTATTCCAGAATTTTGGTCTCTATGCTTCACATCCTCCACACTCTCTGACGCACTTCTGTGGTTTTCATTACTGGTGACTTTCCACTTAGCATCTTTAGCTCCTAAGTTCCAGAAGTAATACCCTACTATCTCCTGGATGTCTTCATCTGAAACTTTCCCCATACCATGCTATCACCATGATCAAACAAAACAATTTTTTTTTTCCCCTAGATCCTCTTCCCCTCCATATTTCTAACCAGCTTTTTATTTTCAACCTTTTACTGGCACACTTACTCAAGTTTTGTCCATTTTCACTCCTTAATATTTCTGAGAACAACATCAAGTCCATTCCCCATGGTATGGCACACATGGTGTTCATGGTCTTCCCCCTATATCTCTATCCAGCTCTTTTCTTATGCCCTTAGCTGTAGTTGTATCCAGTGAATTTCAGATTGGAGTGTGCCCTTACACCTTCCTGGATTGGTATGTATAGTCCCTATGCAAAATGCGCCTCTTTCTGCCTTCCTTGGACAACACCTTCTCATCTTATCAAACTCAGTTCAAAGGGACTTGTTTGAGAGGGCTTCTCTGAGCTCTCTTCCCTGCATCTGTGTGAATTAGGTCTTTGTCCTCCCATAGTGTGTCATATGTAGTGCTGTTGTTGCATTTTATCATACTGTTTGTAATTGACTCTTCTTGTGTGCCTTGCCTGATAGACTAAGCTCTTTCCTGAGGGCAGGGACTGTATGTTTTACCTATGTAACTCTATTTCCTAACATAATACTTGGCTCCTATTATGTGTACAAAGCATATATTTTTTTGTGTGTGTGAAATGAGTGGATATGATATAACCATTCCACGAGAGAGGGAGCACTCTAGAAGACCTTAGGGAGAGGTACTGGCTGTGGATGTAGAAAGTACAAATGAAAAAGCCATAAGGAGCTCAAGTATAAAACCAAATTGCCAAGTATGAGGTTGGCCATGTTTCAGTACCAGTTAAAAAAATAGCCTGTGTCCAATCTAGGACACTTCACTGAACAATCACATGACTGTGGTTTTGCTAGTCACATTCCTGGTTGTAACAAAGAGATCTTATCTTAGCCACTATCATAGGTCAAGTATCTCATTTCTTGCAACCTGCTGGTCTTGTAATCATCATGGTAAAGAACTACTACTGCTTGCCATGCACTCTTATAGCTCCACACAAGCAGAGCCATATCTCCTTTAGTCTCTGACACTAGTTACTTAAATATGAAGGAACATGTTGGTCTCCACTCACTCTCATATCCCAGGAAATCCCCAGGCTTGTATCTTGAGCCTATTGGGAGGGCTTATTTATCCAGCTTATATTGATTTGAATGAACCAGAAAAATCTGCATTGAAACTACTTCTTTAAGGCATACCAGACCCTTTCATATACAGCATTTCCCTTTTCTTCACTTCAGAAATCTTACCCCTTCTGCCACAGTTGTGGCAAAAGCCATTTAAACTGCTAAGTAATTTTTTTTCCTTTTCCATTCTATGTACACACCATAGCCATACACACTAACCAAAATGAGAGTGCCTATGTTTATAGGACACATCTCTTTCTAAAGTTTAGCTCTGTTTTTGTTTTTGTTTTCTGCTAAAACCATTTACATAGATTAAGACATCAAGCCATCAGTCTACACTGCCTGGGCAGCTGAGATTTGTGAAACACTAAAACAGGTGGTAGAGGACATAAACACAAGTACATAAGACATATGATCTTGATGAAGTATTTAGTAAATAACAAGGTTAAAGAGTATATGATAAATTGCTTGAGAGTTTATGAGTCAGGTCCTTACCCATGACAATTTTAATTTAATCCTCATAACTGTTCAATGACGTGAAGTATTATTGGACTAGAATTATAGGTAAGGAAATCAGGAATCAGAGGTAAGAGGTAACCACCAATACCACATGGCCAGTATGAATCACAGCTGAACTCAGGTCTACACCATGATTTAATCACTATTATATTTTTCCTCTTAGCGCCAGAGGAGGTTGGAGGAAGATGCAACTGCCGTGGTTTGGAGCACTGCGGAAAGTTTTCACTGAAAGGAGGTAAAATAGAATCAAGACTTTAAAGGATTGCCAGGATTTAGAGAAATGGAAAGAAAATAAAAGGGTGTTTGGCACAATGAATATCTTTATAATATCCTTTTGTAAGACAAAGGATGGAGATGAATCTAAGGATTCCCTGGCAATCTGGTGAGCCCTAAGAATTTCCTCTTCCGAAATAACTGCACTCATTCAACTTGTAGCCGGACTGACTTGCTTGCACATTTTTCTCTCCACAGTAACACCAGGAGCACCTGGAAGCTCTGGAGGCCATAAACCGAAGGGATATCTGCAACTTTGCTCTCCCACGAGAGCTCCTGTTTGCTCTCCGAGCCTGTCAGTTGGATATCTCCCACTAACACTGAACAGGATTGGAAATAAATGTGTCAGATAGCCAGCCATTGCTTGCAGTTTATGCAATATAAAAATGAAATCCTCTTCAAATAATACAAGCGGAACAAACCAGCCATTAAATAAATACAGATACTCCTTTCCTGATCAACAAGCATATCATTGAACTGTGAGAGGTCTTTGCTAATGTGAGTCAAATGCTGACTGATTGGGAAAAACCTAATATTTAGTTTATGAGGCTTTTATCCATCACAGAGGAGGTCTGAAAGAGTCACAGTGGCGTTTGAGCTACAGCTTTGTTTGCTTGGCGGAATGAGTTCAGTGGCCATGTCTTCCTGGGTATACCTTGGCAGTGAATTTGAATTTCCTCCCAAACCAGGTTGTTGCCAAACAAATGATACCAAAGATATCTGATCTTTTGGGTAGCAGGAGAGAAAGCTGGACAAGTGGCTAGAGAATCAACAGTTGAAGACTTACACTGGCCTAGGTCTTCATCCCACAAGAAACAAAGGTTCCCTCACTAGGCAGGTTCTCTTCATGTATCTTCTTTTAAAAACATTTGCTTTGATTTCCAACCTTCACGTCAGTAAGTAGTTTCAGTTAGTTTTTAGATCTACAAATGTTGGTACTCTTTACTCCCAATTCAGGGAAATAAAAAATCAAACATGAACTGTTAAGTATGTTACTTGACTTCAGCCTAACCCAGGTCTCTCTTGAATTCTGCCTCCATCTATAACCTCTGCTTCTACAACCTATGGTTTCTTTTTTTTTCTGTAAATAAAAATGAGTTACCAAGAGACAAGGCCATAGCGTATCTATTCTCTCAAGTGTCCGTATTGACTCAAACCATGACATTAGTTTCACAAAGCTCTTCCTAACTACCACAAGCACCTCTCTGCTTTGCTTTCCACTCAGTTTTTGAGGTCAAGCAGGCAAATACCAGCACACCTGCTTTTCCAAACCCCCCTCTTGATCAGCTCCTTATGACCATGAACATAAAACATAGAACCCAGTTAAATGAGATAACCTATGTTGGGAATTTAGCTCCATGCCTATCGCATAGACCCTGCTCATGAGGGTTAGAGGCTTCCCGGAACTTCTTAGAGAAGTAACATATCTGGCCAGAACAGTGAATACAAGGCTGCATTTGGATCCACCTCTTGCCTACATTTGCACATCTCATAATCTATTAATTCTCTAAGGGCTCTTTCTCTACAGAGGTTTCATTTCCAGAGGTGCAAATTTGGTGATCAGAATTTATCCACCTGAATTTCCTAAAAGGATAGAAGTACATAAAACTCATTTATAAGATATCTGTGTCTTAAAGGAAATTAAAAATCCATAGGCTAATCTCCATTTGAGATTTATATGACAGTAATTCATTTTAAATGGTAGGGTGACTGCAATTGAAGGAACAGGGCTCATTTTGGTCTTTTATGCTTCCCTTTCATGGGCTCTCCCCAAAAAGGACAGTAAACTAATCATTGAAAATATGTTTCTGCAAAACAGAGTGATAAACACAAAAGATGTAAGCTAAGTTTTATTTATATTTAAATCTCTGTTACACATAAATCTTCATTTTTACCTCCTTTTACCCTCCAATTTCTGAATTGCTTTCAGTATTTGTGTGCATGTGTGCATGTACTTTTTTGTGTGCTTTTGTGTGTGGGGGGAAGCATTTTGGTAATTTATTTAGAATTTTGCTTGATCTGTTTGTCTGGGGGCAGTGTGCAGTGTGAATGAACATGGATGCAGTGTAGATGAAATATACTTGTTTTTAGGAAGTATCCCAAGAGAGGGATAAAAGATGGGGATGGAAGTGGTGACCTTCATGCTTGCTATTTACCTCTTTATATAAATTAGAAAGTACTCAGTATGGTTTGAACTCCAGCAGAATGCTTGCTCTATGACTCTAGCCAAGTCATATGTCCTCTTGAGCTTGTCTTCTTATCTGTAAAATGGGGTTAATACCTTAGGATAATGGTGAGAGTTAAGTGACAGACCATATGTGAAAACATTTAGCACTGTGTTGCTGGATATCAAGAGCTCAATAAGTATTAACTTCTTTCTCCCTGATGCTCAAAAATAAAGTTTGTGACAGTGGTCCATTCTACTGAAGGACACCAGAAGGCATATGTCCAATTCTTCTTCTTCCACTAAAATGTCAGTGTGCTAGTAAATGTGCTGTATCTGTGCAAGGAGAATGAATTAAAACGGTTCATGCAAATTCTATTGAGATTAGAGGGAAAAAAAAAAACTGCAGGCAGGATATAAAAAGGAGATGATTTCCTTTAGATCTAAAGCCTGATTTTCTTTCAAGACTCTGATTTCTTTTAAGCCCTGGGCACACACATATGCTTACGTTTTGGCTGTTTGGAAGCATAATTGTTTTCTCTGGTGACTTGGCATTCTTCTTTTTCCAGATTTCTCCTTAATTCTCATCTCAGAGGAGCACTGTCATCCTTCTTTCAAGTGATAGGTGCTTGATACATACTCTTTGGCTGTGATCTGTAGTTAGAAAGCTGGCTTTGTCTCCTTTTTCTACGAACGGGGAGAATATGTTCTTTTTATGATACATGAACTTGAGATTGCAGGACTTTTGATCTGGTTCCTTTATGGCTTTACTGGGTAATGGGTAAAAGAACTAAAAGTGAGATTTGGGGAAAGAAGGAATAGGAACATTTCTCTGATTCCATGAAAGACCTAATTTAGAATATTTCCCTCTGGTCCTATCTGGAAAGCATGGCTATACTTATAGATTGCTTTGATAAAACCTTTCTTTAAAATGCACTAAAATGAATTCAGAATCCCATTTTTTTAAAAGTGAAGTAAGTATAGAACATTTGTATACTTTGCTGATTTACTTGTTAGAAGAATTCAATGAGATTCCAGTGAAATAATTTAGAGGAACTTAAAACCTAGGCTTCATAGCAGGTATGTGCTTGAAAGTATATTTTACTTCACCAATTATTTTTTTAAGATATTTATTTATTTATTTGACAGAGAGAGAGAGAGATCACAAGTAGGCAGAGAGGCAGGCAGAGAGGGATGGGGGGGAAACAGGTCCCCTGCTGAGCAGAGAGCCTGATGCTGGGCTTGATTCCAGGACCCTGAGATCATGACATGAGCCGAAGGTAGAGGCTTAACCCACTGAGCCACCCAGGTACCCTACTTCACAAATTATTGTTGCTTAGCCTGACCACTTGCAAGCCCTGCTACAAATCCACTGGATTTCCCCATTCTTGTAGTTTGCATCTTTGTTAATATTTTCCTATCAACATTAATGATAAAATACCATGCATTTATTAAAAGACTATGTGCCAGGTTCTAGACATTATTTAATCCTCCCACCAACCTTTTGATGAAAGTACTGTTATCATCCCTATTGTATAGATGAGATTATTTAGGCATTGGAAGATAAGATTTTTCCCAAGATTATAAAAATATTAAATTTTAAAGCCAGGATTCAAATCAAGGCAATCTAGGTCCATAGTGATTAATTATGCCCTTAATCATCAGCTGTCCACTGTGCCTAGATAAGTTTAAGACAAGAGAATGATTGTCTACTCTTCCTTGTTATAAAATATTAATATAATTAGCATATAGACTAGGTTTACAGGTCTTCATTGTTTCTTTAGTAGATTGCAAAAATGCTTCCGTTTTCCGCCCTTTCTATATCCACATCCTTTGTTAAAGACTTTGCTACTACTCCCACAGGGACTCCTATCTTCTACCTCTGAATCTCAGTTATGATACAAGCCCAGACTGAATCAAGGGCTTGACTTTCTTTGATCCATAAAATGTGGCAAAAATCATGGTGAGCCAGTTCCCAGTCTAGTCTTCAAGAGACATTGATCCTTGCACTCTACTTTTCTCACTGAACTTGCCACCATGCTGAGACAAGATTCTGGAATGTGAGAAACCATCCTGGAGGCCCCAGTCTCCAGCTGACCTCCCACTTTGACCGCAGGCACAAGCAGCCCAGCTGAGATTTACTGAACCCAGCTCCGGTCGGCAGCACATCCTTGCTGACTTCTAGAATCAGAAATAATAAAGGGTTATTGCTTTAAGCCATCGCTTTAAGCCACTGAGTTTTAAAGTAGTTTGTTATGTAGAAAGAGCTAACCAGTGCAGTGCTGATCTGATGTGGATTGCTTTTTTGTTAGTGAGTTTATGCCCTCAATTGCAGGGTTATAGCATGTTTAAACCTATCTTAACGTCCTCATTAGAAAAAAATAATAATAATAAAATTAAAATAAAAAAAATAAACTGAAGCCAAAAACAAGAAAAAACAAGGTCCAGAAAGATTAGTAACTTCCATTCTTATCACCCTATTCCCTGTCCAAGGGCCTTCCCCTTGTTACTCAGTTTCTATTAATTCAAATTTATTAAAGGCCATTTTAAAGCTGCAGATTAGAAACAGTCTACCTTTGTGGGCAAGGAAAAACCATGCTAAATGGATTCACCAGAATTTTAGTTTAACACATTTCTTAATGTTGAGCATGTATACACAACTTTTGTTCTATTTTTTGGTGAGTATCCAGACACATGACACTTGCTTTTTATTCTTCTGTAGGGACCTTATGAATGGATTTGAAATATGATTGCCAACTACGCTTAGCAGACCTTATAAAAGAAAAGCATTGTGGGACTTATTCATCAACTTAACATTCCCATCCCCCTTAAATCATAGAAATTCTAGAACTAGTATTTATTAGCTTGTTCATTCTGTACATCAATTACCTTAGGCCCTATATATACTGCAGCTCCATCAAAAGCATTAAATAGTTCCCAGTGGCAAATTCCTGGTTATCTTTAGCTCATGCTGTTAAGTAAGTTTCCACAGTCTTTATAGCTCCAGCTTTTATTGTATTTTTAAAATGACTTGGTTTCAGCTGTTAAAGCCCAAGACATTGACTTAAAGAGAAAATACATGCCAGCATGTGAGTGTAGAATTTGACTTTTCAGCTTCACCAAGCCAGCCAGTTTGGTGCATCCCTTCTATATTGGAGAGTTTCCAAAGGCTGTCTGTCTGCCTGGGTTTCTAATAAAATATTTTACATCTATATTTCTAATAGAGTGATTGGCCCTCCCATCTTGCTAGGTCCTAGACCAGTTAGTTGGTCTGCCTTAGCATTCTCCAACTGCAGAACTTTACACTTCACAAGCAAACTTTCTTGCCTCTTCTTATTTTGTTGTTTCCTGGATTATTTGACTTAGAACTAAAAACTCATTCTTCACGCCCTGATACCTAAAGCCCACTTCACGGTGTCCCTGGTCCCCTTTCTTTCTTCTCTAGCCTCTTAATATGATCAGAGTGACATTCCAGCTGAATCTGGTTGTTCCTGCAGGATGCTGCTTCCACTACCCGAACTCACATAACAGCCCCCCTCTTCCCCACTCCATCCTTTACTTTACTCATATGGAATTTGCCTTTTGGAGAGGGAGCACTCTCTTAGTTCTTTTGTTTGGGGTGGGGGGACACACTGAACTCAGCCATAATTGTGAGGTGGTATCTACAAGGACCTTCCTGGAATTTTAAAGTTTGTTGTAATGTCTATAGTAATTTCTCAGTCAATGCAGCAAAGTAAAACAGTTGACCAAACATGCTATAACTTCCTTTTCAAAAATTCTGTAACCAGTTCTCTTACAATTCTATTTCAGTTAGGTGAAGGATTTTGAACTGCTCTAAATAGAAAAGTAGACCAATCAGTTAGCTTGATGATTGCCTAGCCTGAATTTAAAAAGTTTTATTAGTATTGCAATTTACCACTTCCTTCCTTCAGAGATTTTAGGAAAATTTCTGTCATGCATTGGTATAGTTTTTCTTTCAGGTGATTTGTTTCATTTCCCAAATAAGTTTTCTACTACTTGAAGCCTACTGGACCAGTGTGACTACACTATTTATTTTCTTCTCATATGCATGGGTCAAATTTTCTTAGAGCAATGGTTTACATGTTGGAACACATTTGAACATACAACCCAAATATATTGATATTCACTGCAAATATATTATATATACCTAAAACAAATGTGAATACAGTCTAAACTTTATAAAATATTATAAAAATGAGAAATAAGTAGTGAAAATGTAAAAAGTATCTACTTTTCTACTAAAGTCTTCCTGAATATCCCATACAGCTTCTTTAGAACACCTGGCTTAGAGATGTTAAATACTGTCTACATGTTATTTATCTGATCAAATTTTTAATATCATCCATCTCCAATGTAGCAATAGATAACAACTTGGAAAATGAAGTTATTTTTAGATTCCAGATTTGCTATATTCCAGTTACATTAAAAACAACTTTCTGTGTTTTTATTCACCATACAGTTATTGATACTCAACAAGCTACTCACTGAATAGAATTCTATTGTAATCTATAATTCCTTGTGTTAGAAGGAAGATACCTTTTTTTGTTATAATAACACTGAGAATTTCATGTTCTCACCAAAGGACATTAGTTGGCCTCCCTTTAGTTGACAACCTTTTGAAATTGTTGAAGCCAAGCACATTTTGCCAACAGGGAAATAGAGCTCCACTGAACATTTTCATGGGTTCTGACTTGAAACAGCTTAGAAGTACAATGTAGGAGCATCTGAGAATGACTGGAAAGAAAGAGACCTGAATACATCACAGAACAAATACATGTGTAGGAAGGAAAATGGAAGTGGTTGTGATCATTTTAATACAACTGTAAGTGTACAAGTAAATTCCAGTTTTTAAAAAACCACACTAGAAATATTTAATACATTTTAATAGGACACTTTTTAAAAATTTATTTATTTATCAGAGAGAGAGAGAGAGCACAGAAGCACAGGGAGCGGGAGGCAGAGGGAGAAGTATGCTCCCTGTAGAGCAAGGAGCTTGATGTGGGACTCACTCCAAGTGTCCTAGGATCATCACCTGAGCCAAAGGCAAACACTTAACTCACTGAGCCACCCAGGCATCCCAATTCTTTACAGTCTAAAGTATACAGAATCATTTTAGGGGAAAAATATATATATTCAGGAAGTCTGGTATAATACCCTAAGTATGAGTCTGTTGAAGAAAGATGTATAACTTCTTCCCTCTGATTCTGAAGGAAAGAAAAGGTTTGTATGAAATGTATTTAAAGATTGTTTTCAAAGATGTGAACAAAAAATATTTATTTCAGGATAATCTGTAATACTTCTTTTCTGATAACTATTCTAGGCATATGTAGTTTCCTATATGTTAAACACACACACACACACACACACACACACACACACACTTGCATCATCTCATATTATACCACAGAGACATGCTTTTGTAACAATTTAGATAGTGCTGAGTAATAGCTGTCCTTATTAGATAACTGTAATAGATAATAGATAAGTACATAAATAGATAAATCTATTATCTCAATTAGTTTGGGCATTACTTTTATTTTTGGCTAGTTACAATAACAAAAGAGAGAATTGCAAATGGCTAAAGAATTTATTTTTGGTTTCTGTTATTAGACTTCATTCCTAATTTCTGTCCCTTTTTTCTCCAGCCTTCTATTGCTGTTACATTTGTTTTATTTACTCCTTATCATGTTTGTGATTAGATTGGAGGCACCTATATTATAATGGAATATACTAGGGGCTTCAGAGCAGCATACCTGGGTTCAAGTCCCAGCTCAGGCACTTATTTCTTTTTGTGTTTCAAAAGTGTATAAGCATAAGTCATAAACCCTGAAAAAAAAAAAAACAATTCAGAAAAGCATAGGAAGAAAAATTTAAATTATCCAGACACCTCTCACTCAGATACAATCACTGCAATTTCATGTATATCCTTCCCAATTACTTTTAGTTATAATAGTTATATGCTTAAATAAAAAATATGTAGAAAAATAAGATAATATTTTACATACTATTTTGTATCTTTATTTTTACCTTGACAATGTATTGTGGTCATATGACATGATCATATGTTTTTATTTTAATTTATAACTACTTAATAATTTACTGTATAGATGACCTCTTTTATTGGTTTTAATTTTAGGCTCTTCAGAATAAGTGATAGAGAAGATATATTTGCATAGTTATGTGTTGTAAATGTAGTTGTAAAGGTATGTCTTTGCAATTTCTATACATCGGGTAAGTTGAGTCTATGAAGACCATCTACTTCAACAAATGGAGAAAACTCGGAAGAATGTAAGGTTTTAAAAGGAAAGAAACAATAATATGGACAAACAGCCCTATGGAAGAGAACAAAGCAAGCATGAGATACTTGTTTCCTCCTGCCTTTCTGTTTTCTCCTTGCTTCTCCCTGAGTTCTTGGTCTATCATTCCTGCTCATTTCTGAAAGGTAGAGAAGTCTGCTTTATGGACCCAGAGAGTGAACTTGATACATTGTCTATTGTGTATTTTCCTTCTTATAACTAATCTATTATTGGATGCTAAGATCTTATCCCTTAAAGTCCTTTCTGGGAAGAAAAAACCCTTGACAGAGACTTGAAAAATTGGCAAAAAAAAAAAAAAAAGAAGTGGGAAAAGAAATGAAAAGAATGTAGAAGCAGGAGGGAAAAGAAATTTAGTTCATTACTTTCATTTTTACTTTAATTGGTTCAAAATTACATCATTATTCCAAAGTATGTTTCACCATATATTTGTTTAATGTGGGTTCCATTTCATTATTACCTAAATATTTTATTCACGTTAATGCTTACTATGACATGTATGTTCTCTATCTTGACTGTATCATTTTTAAAGAACCATCTTATTTGCCGATATTTTCAGAATTGCTCACAGTGAATAACAAGTAGGGTAGGAAATGTGAAATGCCTTGTATAGGTCCTGGCACAGAGCACTGAAAGATGTTTATGGAAACAGATTCTGAATCTTTCAAAGTGAACCACCACCACACTCTTCACCCCTTTATGTTTAGAAAACACAATTCAGGTAGCATAAACTGCTTGTTAGCTTGTTTTCCTGCTGAATGGATTACTAGCCTGATGTCTACACAGAGAGAAAGGAATGCCTTTAAGTCTCCATGTACTTTAACAGCTATAACATTCGCAGAGCCTCCGGAATCAATCTTCTATCTTTCTGGTTTATTGTCATTTAAGAACAGATGTGAATTCCTTTCCTGTGTGAAATTTCATGGCTGGACTCAGCAATACTTCTCTCTGGGCCTACAATTCGTCACTCTGTTGGGCTATATTGAATCCCAGTGTTGGGAAATTGCTGTATATTTCAGCAAGATAATTTTGTTTGCCAAATCTCAGCCACCTTTGGGTACAGAAAGGGACAGACATGAATAGGAATTTAGTTTGCACCAACATTTAATGAAAACTTCATTATATTTCCTCCTTGAATTCTTTCCCCTATGAAATAATAGTATAGAATCAGCTCGTGTTTTTTTTTTTTTTGGTCTCTGCTAATCTTTTTCATTCTAATCAGGCATTGCTGTCAAAACTGCGGGCTCACACTGATAAGTGGTCATGAAGTAAATAGATATACTCATCTGCTTAAGTGATCTTTTGCTGCAGGGTATAAGCATTTGCCCATTTTTGGCTTTTGTATTCTTTCTAAGAGAAATCTTGAGTTACTTTATTCTTCTGCTTCTACTCACTAATCTCATATAGTTGGACCTGCTTACACTTCTACTTGAATAAGTGTATATTTTATTTTTTATGGAAGGATATGTATGGATAGCATTGGAAATAACATGACTAAGTATATCTATTATCTATCTATCTTCATCATCATCTATCATCTATCATTTATCTATTTCAAAAAGTATTAAGAGCTTATAAACATATTTTTATAGTTTTAGTTTCAATCTATTTCAAGTAAATGTTGATCTGATAAAATTTATCTTGTTTTTATTTCTTCAAGTTGAATTAAATGAACGCCTCCAATTTACAATGGAAAAATATTTTGAACCATCGGCTGTATGGGACCCTAGTTTGATCCTTTATGTTTTAATTAGGAAAATAAACAAGCATTAAAAACATACAGACACACAAAAAAATGGAGATATACATAGTTGGTTTTTACAGTCTGGCTTTTTAAAAAGGCAAACTTAATAGTAAATAAACATATCTTCTCTTTCCAGATATTGAAGGAAGCCTCAGATTCATTTCTGAGCATCACAGTTGAAAAATACATAAAGCAAAATGCCTCATGAGGAGATTAGATTATGAGAGACACCCTAAAATATATTATGGAAGTTCATCTGAAATAACTGAAATAATATACCTTGATAAAGGAAAAAAAAAAAAGCTCAAGAGGGGTGGGCATGACAGCCATCATTAAATATTAAAGATGTTGTCAGATGGAAGTGGGTTTTGCTTTTTTTTATGTCCAAAATGTATCATGAAAACCAGAGATTATAATGTGTTTGATGGCAGAATCAGTTTAATTATAAGTATTTGAAATTCTGATAGGGCCTATAATAAATAACACCATCCTTTCCTACTTGAGTCCTGAGGTTGTTTAGAAGAATGAAGAAGTGGCAGGTAGAGATCAAAGCATTATCCTTATTTATGATGGAGTTCAACTGGAAAGATGTTCTTAGTGTGAAAGCCAACCTCAGAATTAGGCAGATTTCTTGTCCCAGAGAACACTGGATATGGAGGGCTCCATACAAGGGCAGTGTCCCCATAGGAAAGTACATTTCCATGTTCCCAACACTTCTAAGAGGAGGAAAGTCAAGGTTAAATCAATCATGCCTATTTATTCCTCCCAAATGTATCAACCAAAGAAACCATCTGCTTCCTCAGTAAATGAGGATGAGATTCCAGGGGTATGTTTGGGAAAACTACCTTTATATGGAAATCAGAACTGAGGACAACATACCTCTCTAATAACATGGGAAGTCTTTTTATTGATCAGTATTCTCCATGTTGCATATATTGCTCTCGGAGTTCACGGAAGATTTCCATTCATTCAATCAATAATTTTAGTGCTAACCAGTTCTCAGACTCTGTATTCGATGATGGGAACATAACAGTGCAAGGAAATAAGAAAATGCCTCTCTTGTTTTATTATTTTATTTTTAATTCTTTATTTAAATTCAATTTAGTTAACCTGTACTGTATTATTAGTTACTGGGGTAGAATTTAGTGATTCATCAGTTGAGTGTAACACCCAGTGTTCATTAAATTAAGTGCCATCCTTAATGCCCATTACCCAATTATTCCATCTCCCCACCCAATTTCCCTCCAGCAACCCTGTTTGTTTCCTAGAGTTCAGCATCTCTTTTGGTTTGCCTATCTCTCTGTTTTCATCTTATTTTATTTTTCCTTCCCTTCCCCTAGGTTCATCTGTTTTGTTTCTTAAATTCCACATATAAGTGAAATCATATGGTATTGGTCTTTCTCTGACTGACTTATTTTGCTTAGCGTAATACTCTCTAGTTCTGTCCATGTCATTGCAAATGACAATGCCTATCTTCTCTAAGCTTCAAGTACAGAATCATTTAAGCTCAAAGTAGATGATCATTTGGTAGGAATGTGGTAGAGCAGTAACTCTTCATTTGGGCTGCACTTTGAAATCCCCTGGGGAATTATAAAAAATGCTGATGCTCAGGTCCCACCCAATTCTGATTCTAATTTAGTTAATATGAAGTTCAGTCTGGGCATGAAGATTTTCTAAAGCCCCCAGGCAATTCTAATATGCAGTCTAGGTGAAACCACTGTGGTTCAAGGGTAGGATCATGGATGAAATAAATGCCTACACACGTCTTTCTCATGCTGATCCCCAGCGCTGGCAGATATTACAGGTACTCAAAAATGCCTATTGAATGAATTAACAAGCTAGAAAGTCAATGATTCTCACCCTTTCTCATGACCTTTTTTTTTTCTCTTTCATGTTTGACTTCCATGTTTAATGTACCTGAAATGTTTTCTCCTTCATTCATAGACTTTCTACTTCATTGTCTATCAGAGCTTCACTTTCTGAGAAGATTCCAAATGTTTCTGCCTTATAGTTATTAGTGTTTGATCATCTACAATGGTGCCAAATTACTTTTAGATGGAAGATGTTGAATTAAGCAGATTAACCACCATGAAATAGTATACAGGAGAATTCTTTAAAGAATTATTCTACTCATTCATTCATTCATTCATTATGATTCTACTTGCTTCTCTTGTTGTTGCATTGCTTGACAAACTAGAATTGTTCTAAAATTCTACCTTCCAAAAAGATTTTTTAAAACACAAAATAAAATATGAACTCTTCCATAGCTAAATCTTATGTGACTTACAGATAATGGAAGAATGCATGTAGTAACCAAGATAATAAATATTTATTGAAATCCTTCTGTGTACTAATTGCTGTTCCAGGCATATATGATACCAAATCAGACAGTCAGGGTGCTTGCTCTCAAAGACCTTATTATGGAAGGTAGAAATGATATTCAATGAATGAATAGAAAAAAAAAATGAAAAAAATAATTTTGAATAAGGGAATATATTGTAAAAACAATAAAATAGGATGATAAGGATACCTCATTGATAAACCACTTTGAATAAAGTGGTCCTTAAGAGCCTGTGTTGAAAAAAGCATTTAAAAGCATTTAAACTGAGACCTAAAATATCGTAAGTCAGTTTCTGGGAAATAGTGTTCTAGATAGAGAAAACGGCAAAGTGGTAAAGTGCTTGATGTAGCTGAGAATTTTGTAGAAGGCTAGTGGCTCCAACTAAATGATCAAGGTACAATGGCAAACAAATGTGCTCCTCTTGGGAGTCATAAAGTAGACCACTGAATTGGAAAAATCTATGGGGACACTTATATTTTTGACAATATGGGAGACTTAAAAACCCTGAGTAAAAAGAACATCCTTTTAAATGTAGAACTAAGCTCATAAGAAAGAAAAAGAAATTCCCAGAGGCCAGAAATGAATGAAGAACTAGAAATCAGAAATAAACAAAAAACAAAACTTCTGCTTCCCTGTTGGGGAGAATGGGAGCCAGAAATAGAGAGGTTAAGTAACCAGGAGACTTATGTTCTAATGGCCCCGTCAGTCCCAGGAGATATGGCAGGATTTCAGTCCACACATGGTAGAAAATTGACATGGACAGCCCATTACAAAGCCAGGACCCATGAAGCGTCCCACCCTCAATAAAAGGGTAGACTTGTAAAAAATCTGCCCACTGGTAAAGGAAAACAAACTAAGAATCCATCTTGGCTTGGGTAATAGGGATTAAATAAAAGTTTTGAGAATTTGTGACCACAAGTCTGCCTCCAGAAAGGCTTGGTACAAGATTTTACTCTAGTGTGACCTGGGAAAGCACAGTTAAAAAATTAAAGTGTCCCAGATTTCTGGGAGTGGCCAGCAATCCCTGTACCAGCCAAAGAAAGATTACTCCAAACATTGCTGAGAGAAAGAGGAGGAGGCAAGGGGATCAACACTCAGAGGCGAAGACACTATGCTCTTCTTTGCTCCCACTTTTATTGGTCCTTCAGGATAATCACAAATCCTTATCACTGTTTCTCAAGCATGGGATGTGTTACAAGTGGTCTTACTGAAACTAAGAGGATCTGTTTACAGGAAAGATATGATATGTTAATATGCGTGTTCTACTAAACATAGCCTAAGGGACAATGCATACATTTCTTAGATCACAGGGTGGCTGTTGAGCTCAGAAAGCTTCAGGAAGGCAACTCCCGGTAGCATTCCAACACAGAGTGGTCACACACATCTCAGAATTCTAAACTCCCATGTCATTCTCAGAAACCTTCCTTCACCCCCAGTGGCCTCTGTGTTACATTTTAGCAAGCCAGGTATTATGGCTGAGTTCATGCTCTACATTAACCCCAAGACCAAATTAGTTCTCTCTGACAGAGAGAAATGTGATTAGGATGAAGGACAGGAACCCAGAGAACTTCAATTGTATCCTTAATGTTTTATTTTTTAAACAGAGTGATATTTAGGAGTTTATAATATTTTTTTAAAGATTTTTATTTATTTATTTGACAGAAAGAGAGAGTACAAGCAGGAGCAGCAGACAGAGGGAGAAGGAAAAGGAGATGCCCAGCTGAGCAAGGAGGCTGACGTGGGGCTTGATCCCTAGACCCTGGGACATGACCTGAGCTGAAGGCAGGCACTTAACTGACTGAGCCACCCAGATGCCCCTGGAGTTTGTAATCTTAATATTAAATAATATGTCTAAATTTAAAATAATTTTTAAAATATTAATATAAAATGTGATATTTTTAAAATGATGGAAAATGTTAAACTTTATAGAAAATAAATAACAAATGGCTTAACTAATATTTGACCAACAGATTTCCTTTATGTGAAATCCCAACCTGTGAAGATGACTCTATAGATCTACTACCAAGTACAATCTACTCCTAATTATCCATGTGCAAATATTCATGTAATAGGTTATCTATACAAGGCAACTTTCAATACTCCCCAACTTGATAGAACATAGTTTCTTCTCCATTTCCTTGATTTCTCTTGACATGGCCACCAATATCATCATCATCATCATCATCATCATCATCATCATCATCTTCGTCATGCCTAAATTCTTTTTTTTTTTTTAGATTATTTATTTATTTATTTATTTGACAGACAGAAATCACAAGTAGGCAGAGAGGCAGGCAGAGAGAGAGGAGGAAGCAGTCTCCCCGCTGAGCAGAGAGTCTGATGCGGGGCTTGATCCCAGGACCCTGGGATCATGACCTGAGCCGAAGGCAGAAGCTTTAACCCACTGAGCCACCCAGGTGCCCCCGTCATGCCCAAATTCTTAACTCTTATATTAGACCATGAGGTTCTGGAATGCAAACTCAGATTAACCTTTGTATTCCCCACAATACTAAGCAAGGGATTTTGCATACAGTGGACATCCCTGTCATCTATCAGCCTTAAGTGGCCTTTGGCTGTACTGAGAATTACAAATACAAATATAGGAATTAAAGTGGTCTGGCCTAGAAGAGCTGATAATGTAATTAGATAGGGGTGGGGTGTGGAGGTCACAGGTAGTGACACGGAATAACAGCTGGCCTGAAATTTCCTTTGGAAAGAAACTATCTTTGAGAAGAAAATATCTTGACATTTGGGGAGAGAAAGTAAGACTCTGGTGGCAGAAATATTCAGGAGACAAACAACAAAAGTGTTGACTTAGGTACTCTGTGTGAGAAAGGGAGAGAAAGTTTGTTTGTTCTTCTGTGAAAAGGAAAGGGAGAAAAGAGTGGCAGGGGGACAAGAGATCCAAGGAAGGGGATATAAAGCTGGAGGCGCAACCCAGTCAGTAAGAAGTTTCTAGTTCAGGGTGAGCTGCTGAGGAACTGGGATCTCCCACATGCTATCTGAAGCTGTTTGTGTTGCCATGAAATGGGTCCCCTCTCCATTATCCTCAATTTGTCAATAACGGCTAATGCTTATGAATGCTTTCATTAAGTATGGAAAGCTCTGTGGAAACTGAGAAGGAATTGAATTTTATATTTAGGTACTCCCAAGACAGAACAAAAGACAGTACTCTGGGGCAATAAGATGATCTATAGCCTGCAATATTTCAAAAGGGTTATAAACCCATAGTCCATAAAAAATGTAACCTCTAAAGGACTTTGAGGAAATCCTGAATTTCCACTAGGTGTTAAGTGGAGTTTAAAATTGATGTTATTTAGCTCTAAAACTTCCAAGGAACTCTTGTTAACATCTGGGATACATTTTCAAAAGGCAAATAGCAATAGAAGGTGGAAAATATTAAAAACCAAATGAACAGTACTCAGTGTTAAAGCAACATGGAGATGGGAAATGTCTGTCAGTCAGGGATGGGATTCTAGAAGAAATACTTGAGCTAGATCTCCAAGAAAGAAGATGAGTGGGAGGAGGGGGAAAAGAGTGAGGAAGGTATCTGAAGCAAAGAAAATCGATTGAGCACAGACATGAAATGGGAAGGCTGGCCACCTGATGGTTAATATGTGCTCAAGGAGAGCAAGCAAACTTTAATAGTAGTCCAAGCAAAACATAAATTATTAAAAGAATCATATAATATGAGGTGCCTGGGTGGCTCAGTCGGTTAAGCCGCTGCCTTCAGCTCAGGTCATGATCCCAGGGTCCTGGGATCAAGCCCCACATCAGGCTCATTGCTGAGCAGGGAGCCTGCTTCTCCCCTGTCTGCCATTCTCCCTGCTTGTGCTTGCTCTGTCTCTGTCTCTCTCTCTTTCCCCCTCTCTGTCAAATAAATACATAAATAAATCTTAAAAAAAAAAAAAAAAAGAGTTATGTAACACATCCCCAGTCTAAATGTTAGTAGTGTTATGAATTCTGGCCTTTTGGATTAACTATTCTATGGTCTTCCTCATTAGTACATGTAACTATTTCTGTGAGTTATAAGGTGCCAACTTGTACATACAAGTGCATACAAGTATTGCCAAGTGTGGGAAGTCTGTGTGTGTGTGTGTGTGTGTGTGTGTGTCTGTACTATATACACAACAATCATGTATTTGGAAACAGGTAGCAAACCAGCCTATTCTGTGGTTATTATCTCAAAGAAGTGAAGGTGTCTAGGGATGGACACGAATGTTGATGATGTTCTAATGGGCTGTTCTCTGTGGCAGTCCTGGTCAGAGGCATAGTTGTGCTTTCTGACAGTAGGAAAAGTTTGGAAGCATTAGCAAGAGGCCGGAGTTTCACAACATTGCTCCTTAAGGCTTCAAGTAGTGGGGCCCTGTCCTGAGATTCTAACAAAAGGACACATGCAGCAACACCCAGCACACATCAGTAGTCTCCCATTGCAAAAATAGTAAGACTACTTAGCATTTATATAGAAATTTTCAATCATTAATTAGTTAATCCACATAACTCCCCAGTGAGTAGAATATTTTTAGTTCTTTTTTATTTCCAGATGAGGAACCGAACACACAGTGAGGTTAAATAACTTGCTCAAAGCTAAAAAAAATCAAGTCAATAAACAGCAGGCATGTGGTGGGAATACAATTTCTAAATTCTTATTTTGTCTGCTTAGTCCATAAATGCCACTTGGTCTTTGGGGAAAGACGGTCAAGTTGCTCCTTAGAGACAAGACTAGAGTAAATGGTACATTTTTCTACTAACAAAACCCGCCTGGGGAGATTTTCTGTTTCCGGATTTGATGCTTTTTGCCCACCCTGAAACAATTAAGCTAAAATAACATTCACTGTTGCCGGATCTTTGGGGTTTGTGACCTGGGGCGTAAGATCTGCTAATATGTTCCACCTGCCCAGAATTGGAATCCATCAGTGGCAATGCATGGAGAATCTCAGTATTGTGATTTGTAAAGGAGTCAGGGTGATCAGGAATAAGAAGAGTCTGCAAGGAGATAGGGGAAATAAGGACAATGAATGGCGTCTACCTTTTATCCAGACTTCCGGTCCGAGTCTGTGTGCTTGTGGTGTGAGGGAGCGGCACCAGAAATTGATAGAGAGATTCTTGAGAGTTAAAGGAGTGTATCAAATCTGCTCATTTCCACAGACTTCTTAGATGTACAAATTCAACACTTGTACAAATAAAAAACCTTTAGTTTACCCTATGATTTTGCTCCATTTCATTCAACTCTCCACAGTCTTTTGTTGGAGTGAATCTTCTTAACGGCTTATTCTTATGGCAATAAGTGGCAACAAAGGCAATCAAACAGATGTTTTATGGTTTGGGTTATTTTAAAATGAAGTCCCCTAGAGGTGGGTGGGTGAAATAGGTGATGAGGATTAAGGAGGGCACTTGTGATAAGCACCAGGTGTCATTCGGAAGTGTTGAATCGTTATATGTACATCTGAAACAAATATTACACTGTATTTAACTAACTGGAATATAAATAAAAACTTAAGAAACAATATAAATAAATAAATGAATAAATGAATAAATAACTATCCCCTGGTGATGAAAAGTGATGAAAAGTCTTATATGGTAATCTAAGCACTTCCTACCACCTTCTAAAAGATTCTGCTTCAGCCCACCAGCTATAGATGACATAGGTTGTACACCTCTCAGTGGGAAGCTATGCTCTATTGAAGAATGTATACATTTAAATCAAGTACAGTAAGACCGCCTACATGAAATTGTTTTAGAAGCAACTCATCACCATCACCAGAAATAATTAACTGAGCACTTAATACTCTTTGCTCAGAGAGAATTATGCAAAAACACAATGCCTACGCTTTGGAAGCTTAAACTAATTTGGTCACATATAAACAGGATGCAAAGACATAAAAATAAGACCTAAGAAGATAACATTCATAACGTACATAGGTTGGTATATATTATCTATAAATTATATATATCTTATGTATTTATGTATATAAATGTGCATACATATATGTACATGTATACATAAATACCTAGGTAGGTATATATTGTCCTTAGTTCCAGTCACAGCTCCCTCAATATTTCATATATATATATATACATATATATAGAGAGAGAGAGAAAGAGAGAGAGAGACAAAGCGAGAAGGGAGGGAGGGAGGGAGGATGGTCATATTTATATGTATGTATATGTATTTATGAATTAATTTTAGAGGTGGTTAATAAGGTGGTTTTTTTTTTTAATAGAAAAGAAATTGGAAACTTCTTACAGAACCTATGCCATATTTCCAAAACATCTGTGCTTGGATGTTCCATGATCAGATCCCTCTCAAAAGAACTGAAGACCAACTCTTCCTCTAATCAGATCTCTTTCCCAAAAGAACTCCAGTATTTCAGAATTGGAGTGATTCTTGCCCAAGGATCATCCAGCTTATGTGTGAACTCTCTAATTCTCAAACAGTCATTTCAGCATTGATTCTTAGGCTTTACAGCTCCCTCCAAGACAAACCATCCTTGAACATGTTCATGGAGATCTTTGCTGGGCAAAGAGATAGAGAAAAAATTAGCTGACCTGAAGACTATGGAGTTTAAGGTGACCTCAGAGGTGGTTTTGGGTATTAAAATAAAATTGAAAGTCAGCCATACAGTCCAATAGACTGCCCAGTAAACTGTTATATGAGGAAGAGAAGCCAAGTCTGAGGCAATGAGGTCAATTCAGAAAATACAAAACTGAATTAATTGGGTTCAAACTGTGAGTCACAGGCAGCACATACCTATTGGCTCCCTGTACACAATTCATGTAACTTCATCCAAGGGTCCAATAACCTTGTTACAAAAATAAATGAGCTTAGTCTAACAATGTCTGAAAAGAAAACTAACACCTCAAGCTTGCTTTGATAGTATTCTTACCTATTTTTCCAACAATTATCTCCACATCCCTTCTTCATCTTCAATCTCTCCTTTCTATTTTCTGCCCCTCTACATATGAAGTTATTCTGAGTTCTTCTTTCCAGTTCTATTGCCTCCACAAGTTAGCATGGTCTCCTTTCTCCTTTTTGGTTCTAAACACTTTAAAGAATAATTGAGCTCTCAATGACTTTCTGCTTTGCTTTCCAATTTTGTCACTTGGTACAATTTGATTTTCACCCTCACAAGTTTACTTAGGACTCTGCTACACTAACATCATCATGGGCTTCCTCATTGCTAATCCAGCTATATTTCTCAGAATATATGACCAACTCCTTCATTTCAAAAGTCAACATCTGGCTTTAATAATATTACTACTCCATGTTCTCTCTTTAGTTCTTAACTCCTTCAATGGTCTCTCTTCTTTTTTGCCCATTAAATGCTATTATCCCATAGGCTAAGGTTCAATCCTTAACCCACATCTTCTACATTCTCATTCTGAAGTAAACTCATTAAATGCCAGAGATACAATGCTGACACTTTTGTCTGTGGATGAAACTCATTCTACAGAGGCGCCTGGGTGGCTCAGTGGGGTAAGCCTCTGCCTTCAGCTCAGGTCATGATCTCAGGGTCCTGGGATTGAGCCCTGCATCAGGCTCTCTGCTTGGCAGGGAGCCTGCTTCCTCCCCTGCCCCCCACCCAACTTTCTGCCTGCTTGTGATCTCTCTCTGTCAAATAAATAAATAAAATCTTTAAAAAAAAAAAAAAAGAAAGAAAGAAAGAAAAGAAACTCATTCTACATCTATAGCTTTGACTTTTCCTCTATGTTCCAAGCAAGAATTTTATGTTCATTTTAGGCGTTTCCATAACAATGACTTATCAGCACTTCAAACTCAGTATGTCCATAATAGAATATTTATTATCATAATTCCCAAAGCTGCTTTAATTCCATATTCCCCATTTCAGTTCAGTATGTTACCACTCACTCACAGAAACAAGAAATCTTAGTTAAATGGATGTCTCCTTGCCACTCAATTTTATGTCCAATTAATAGTCTTTTAAGATTCTACTTCTGCAGGGATTCTTAATTTTTTTATTTTATTGTGAATATGTTTACAACCCCCAGTGAATCTTCAAGTGAAATCCTTATCACCAGTCTCTCCTCCAATTTCTTTCCACAATCCATTTTCAATGCATGCTCAGAGTTATTTTTGTCATGAATAGATTTCATCAATTAATTTCTCTGTCCCCCTAAATTTCTCTGCTCAAAAAAACTTTTGTGACTCCCCCATTGTCTTCCTGATAAAGTCTAAATTTTCTCCTACATTTAGATCATTCATAATTTTGTACCTCCCACATTTCTTATCTATATGCCCACCAATCCTCTTCCCTGAACCAATCTTACACCCTAAATTCCAATTCTGTCTCCATTTCTCAAGCATGCCATACCCATTATGTTTCTAGCTTTCCTTGATCTTCATTTTTCATAGTCTTAGTGAGTCTTCATAAAACCCTGCCAAAATTCCCTTAGATAAGCACTTACCCTCTTTGAATACCTTTAATACTTTTTGGAGAAACATGTATGGAACTGTCTTACTTAGTACTATACTCACAGCTATGTACTTGTAACACCCATTCCAGATTTAAATTCATAAAACATAACCTTGTTCCTCTTAAGGTTTCCTCCAATGCTTTTCATAGTGTCTTTTACATAGATATATATAATAAATGTTTATCATATTTAATTAGTCTTATTGTTAGTGCCTTAAAAGATGTGTTTTCTGATTCATAGATTTTCTGTTCTTTTATTCCAGTGATCCTAACCCCAGTCAAGACTCTAGTCACTGCTTACCTTGTTTATTACCTTTATGAGTTTTACCTTTCAACCCCTCTTGTATGTTACCCTTTACTTGTGTTTTTTTGCTCTCTTCCAATCCCCAAATGACCTTGATTGGCTTTGCACCAAATCCAAACTCCACTTTCCAGCTTGCCTTGTCATCTGAGATCCCCATTCCCTCCTCTGTAACTCAAACTTACTTCCTACTACTCCATAAACTGCATTCTTCATACCAATTAGATACACTTCCCCCCAAGTTCTGTATGTGCTATGCTATTGCCACCATCCTGCTTTTGTTCACCCTGTATCCTCTACCGGAATATCTAACTTTCATAGCATGCAACGTCTAGTTCAAATTTCATTTCTCTCTGAAGCAATTCTTCATTACCATTCTTCTATGCATGGCTGTTATATTTAAAATCTGTATCCCAGGTAAATAATCAATTGTTTTCTCAATTAATTGTTATAGGTTTGTTAGTTTTCTCTCTCCAACTGGCTCTGTGAGGCCAGATGCTGTCATGCATATACTTCTCTGTCTCTGCCAGCACCTTTAAGCACATTGCTGGTCACATTATGCTTACTAATTGATTAGAAATAATCCATTCATTAGGAATCCATTCCCCTAATAAACTGGGAAATATAACTCACATAATATTCCAAAAATCGCATGTAGTGTATGGCTCTTAGAGGGCTGCAATGCTCTGGATTGGGATCCCAGCTCAAGGCCTAGGTGGACACAATGCACGACCAGAGAGGCAGCCAGCAGAACCTGCCTAACTCAATGAGGTAGTTTAGTGTGCCAACCTCATCTGCTGGTCCCATCAACCCTAATTATAATCAACTAATTCTATTAGCTTCTTAAGCCTATTTCAAGAGAGTGCATTATACCAAGCAAACATCATCAAGTAATAGAGTTATGCTCTTTCTACATCAGACTCCATTCTAGCCAGTCAAGCAGAAAGAACAGTTTGCATTAATGTTCTCATAGAAGTGTACAGTTTTCACTTTTTAAAAATTTGTTTCTTTGGTCAATTATTTTGGTCTGCAAAAGCCCAAAACAGGTATGATATTTACCTGCTGATTTCTAAGAGGGGTGCACAGAACATAAAAGGAGAATATTTATTTCAAGCTGTCAGGGAAGAACCAACCTTGATTATGCAAAGTTTATTAGCTGGAGGTAATAGAGAAGTAAAGGTGTTGGAACACTGTAATTGCTGCCTTTATGCTGCTATGAAGAACACAGTGCCTCTGGGCTATTCAAACATAGTTCCCCAATCCAGAAAGACACTGTTATTCTCCATTCCCCAGAGTTCTGAAATGGGTTAACACGAAATTTAATATAAGTATTAGGATGAGATTAGACTGTAGAAATGTTTAAGACAAGCACCTTATTTATCTACATCTTGATAGGTGACTCTGGTGACAGAGTTCCTGCCAAGAGTGACTGACTCCTAATCTGTAAACTACAAAGTATAAAGGGTAATTTTCCAAAAAAAAAAAAGATAAAATCAAAATTATTAAACAGATACAAAATGTCCATGTGTTAAGGATTTTAACTCTTTACTAAGGGAATTGGTCAAATATTATAACCAGTTCAAAGGAGAGCCCAAAGGACACCCTCATTTACAGATCAGACATAGTGAAAATAGTGTGCTAATGGGGGCAAAACCAGCTCTTCCTCAGTGGAGGAGAGAAGTCAGTTGTATCACCACTGCACGGAATTTGTTTGTCTCCAGACGATGTTCATTGCTATCAGCTATCTATAACTTAGGGAATTATAACAAAGCTATCCTAGAGGCAGAATCACAGAGCCCTAAAAGGTGTGATCTAGATAATGCACTGTTTTCCACTGAAGCACCAACTTTTCCCTCTGGAAAACTTCTAAGGCAATAAGTGGAATATAATGTTCTCTTTCTGAATTGAAGGAATGGGACTTTCTCTAAGAAACTTAGAAAGGAAAGGATGTTAAAAATGATTTTAGATGTACTTTGGATGCATACCTAAATATGTTTGAATCTTGTCCTGAAGTGTATCCCTAAGCGTAAGCCCTGACACCAGGTCTGAAGAAAACTCAGTTGATGGAATGACTTAAAGTGTTTTCCTTCTCTCTAGTTACTTCCTTTTTTTTTTTTTTTAAGTTTTCTTCCACCTTAGAAAAAAAAAAAAAGAGTGACTGCTTTCATACAAGAGCAATGATGAGGGGCATCTGGGTGGCTCAATGGGTTAAGCCTCTGCCTTTGGCTCAGGTCATGATCCCAGGGCCCTGGGATCGAGCCCCACACTGGGCTCTCCTCTCAACAGGGAGCCTGCTTCCTCCTCTGTCTCTCTCTCTCATGATCTCTGTCTGTCAAATAAATAAATTTAAAAAATCTTAAAAAACAAAAAGAACAATGATGAAAATGTTCAAGAGAACAAGGAAGTGAGTAGAGAGAGGTGACAGGCTGCTGCTACCAGTAGCTCCAACTACTCTTAACTTACAGAACAGGCATAATTCTGCCCTAAGAACTACAAGCTTCTCCATCTAGTCTCAGTCTTAATTTTAAACAAACACAGGACCCGCTAGCAGAGTTTGAAAAATGTGTTCCAATCTGCATTAAGGGAAGGTTTAGAAGACATTTAGAAGAGTTATTTTTTGTCTTTTTTGAGTTTAGTTGACATACAATATCACATTAGTTTTAGGCGTATAATAGTGATTTCACAAATTTATACATTATGCTATATTCAGAAGTGTAGCTACCATTGTCTCAATACAATGCTATTACAATATCACTAACTTTATTTCCTATGTTTGACTTTCATTTTCATGACTTATTCATTTCATAGCTGGAAGCCTATATCTCCTACTCCCCTTCACCTACTTTTGCCAAACCCAGACCCTCGTCCCCTCTGGCAACCATTAGTTTTCCCCCTGTATTTATAGGTCTGATTATGCTTTTGTTGTTGTTATGTTGTTCATTCACTTTTTTAAAGATTATACTTATGAATGAAATCATGTGATATTTATCTTTTCAATCTGACTTAACTGCACTTAACATAATACCCTCTAGGTCCATCTATGTTTTCTCAAATGGCCTGATCTCATCCTTTTTTATAGCTGCGTGGTATTCCACTTTGCATGGGAGTGTGTCTGTGCATGCATCTCTGTTTGTGTCTGTGTATACATACATGCACATATATACATATTTACATATATACAGTGTCATATATATATTTATATATGTGACACATACAGAATTCTTGAAGTTATGAGATTTTTGTGGCTAAAGCTCTATTTATTATATAAACCCATCACAATGCTTAATGCCTGAGACAAAGGCTTCATAAATACCTCTTTGATGATGAGCAGAATGTTTATGCTTGATAGCACATCAGTAAAATGAGAAAGGGAGGAGCACACTTTACACTTTTCTATTTGTCTATTCTTTACTGCTGATAAGCTGCTTACTCAGATCTAAAAGCTACTTATTATCTCCTTTCCTGCCTTTGCCCCTGCAACACATGGTAGACTAACTTACCTTAGCTGAGAAAGCTTACTACCTCACAAAACTAGACATAGCTTTAAATGGACTTTCAGGCATCAATTTCTTTAGTTCCTTCCCATATTCCTTCAAAATGGTGGTTCTTTCTGATTGTCTCTCTCCTAGGATCCAGGACTTTCCTAGAGCTCCTCTCTCAGAAGTAGGTTAGTTCCCTCCCAGCATATTAGTCCTTCCTGCTTCCCCCAAAGCTCACTTCTGCACCTAGAAGGCCCTATGGGGATCAGGAGGAATCTTAATTTAGTTAGCAACACATCGATCCAAGGAGAACACTGTTACACAAAGGAGTTAATTCTTCTCTAATTGAATTTATGCCTTACTTTAGCATAACCAACACATCTGTCAAAAGATCTCTCAAAGCCAAATAGCATCTCTATCCTTAAAACGAGACGTTAGCTATGGGAACAACCCAGTTGCCCCTTAGGACCCTTCCTATTATTACAGATTTTGTAGTTAGACAGTCAACATGCTAAATTCCTTTAGATAAGGACAGGAGGTGTCCCTGCTCTGAGCTGGTTTGATTAGAACAGAAAACAGCAAATTATTGCCTATGGGCCAAATCCACCCACTGAAAATTTTTGTATGGCCTATAATCTGATGGTTGGGGAAAATATTTGAACAATAGTATTTCACGACATGTGAAAATATATAAAATTCTAATTTCAGAGTTCATTAATAATGTTTTATGGGAACACCATCATATTCATTTGTTTTTTTGTAATGTCCTTGGCTTCTTTCACAATACAAGGGCAGAATAGTATTGCTCTGGTAGAGATCTTCTGACCCATAAACCCTAAAATGCTTACTATCTGATCCTTTAAAGTGGAAGTTTGCTGACCCCTAGTTTAGAATCTTGTTCTACTGTTTTATCATCCCAGTGACTTTGTGCAAGTTACTTAGCCTCCTGACACCTCAGTTCTTCACTTGTAAAGGGAAGTTTCTCATTGTTTTCTTACGAGGACAAAGAAGCTAAAATATATAAAGTGTTTTGTAGAATATCTGGCATGCAGTAAACTCTGTATGACCATTAGTTACTATCATTATTATCATTTCTCCTTTTAGTTTTACTGCTGCTGGTATTTCTGTTATTATTTATAGTTCCATTATTGGATTGCCTTCTTCGTGTGAGGTCCTGGGGTAATAATTTCACTTAGATTTCTCTAATTTACATGGGATTTCTATCCTCTCCACTTTTATAAGAAAGAACAAGGTTCTGATGAGCTTGAATAACATGCCAAAGTCATTCAACAAATAAATAGAAAAACCAAGATTTGAATACAGGCTTGACTTTAAAACCCAAGTCTACCCTACATCATCAGTGCTTTTTTAAACTTTCCTTTTTGTAATGGCATTCTTAATTTTCCCTCAGCCAAATTTTACTCAGCATCCTGATTTCTTTGATGGTTAAAAATGTTTTCTCCACTGCTTAATTCAGCCTATGTCTTTGTCTATTCCTTACTCCCCATCTGGCTCCTGAATCAGTCCCAGGAAATGGTGGGTCTCTATGAAGGCAATGTAACAATGGCTGTATAAGCTGCCATGCTGTGTCTCCTTCAGTAACACAGAAATCTTGGGTCTTCTTGAAGGACCATTGCTTGCAGGTGATAAGACATGAGGGTGAGGGGAATTGCCAATATTTCACCTTTAGATTCCTTAAACTCAGTACAATAATAGCACAGTGTGAAGACCCAGATTCTGGAGCCAAATGTCCTGTATTCAAGTAACCGCTCTGCCTCCTTCTTGCTCTGGGACATTGAACAAATCATTTGACTTTTCTGTGCTTTGATTTCTCCATGTATAGACCTACCTCTAATATCTATCTAATAATCTTCCCCCATGTGCTGCATGGGGAAAGAGTAAAAATGGAAGCCCATATACCATGTGCCCTATAAATCAAGCTCACACATTGCTATATGTTCTATTAACCTATGAAGAAAAAAAAAAATGAGTGTTTAGAATTCTCAGAACATGATGACACTGAGACAGCCAGTAACACACACTTCTTTTTTCCACCACACTCTTCCGTTACAATGAGGGTAAACGTTTATATGACTCTGTTGCATGAATGTGAGTTCTTTCTGTGACTGCCACAAGCGGCTATCTCTTGGCTATCCCTAAACCATCCATGAGGCCCTATTTCTTTGGCCCTATTTCTGTCCATGAGGAGGGGCACAACTAGAGAATGGCCAGAGCAAGGCCCACCAAAGAACAGAGCCAAGACAGAGACCTCTCTTTCTCTGGCCCAAGAATGGTACTGTTTACCAGTATATTGAAGATAATAATGGAATATTTATTGCTGTGAGAATTAATAAGTTAACACTTTTAAAGTACTTAGAACAGTGTTGAATGAATGCTAAGAACCATACATATAACTGTTATTACCATTAATTTTACCCCCACTGTTACTGAGTAGAAATCTGTGCTTTGCAAACAACTAATGAAGAATGTGACTGACCTGAGATGGATCTAGGAGTAAATAACAATTTGAAAATAAATCTTGAAAGATGGAATGACCTTATATAGATTCCTGGCCAAATCTTTTCAAAATAAGTTAAAAAAAATGGCAGATCTTGTATGAACAAGGGTTCAATACTATAGAACAGGTAATATATGCTATGGCAATAGAGAATCTAGAAATTAACCCCAGTGTCAGGGAACTGATGGCAATCAGATGAAATGCAAATCATACATCTCCAACCAAGTAACTACAAATTCTGGTATATTATGCCATTGTCTACTGGTATTTCTAGTGAAAGGAGGCCATGTCCTGATCTTGTTTTCTCTGTTATCAGTTATATTTAGAGCACATTTATAACAAACTGCCGAACTTTAGAAGTATATGTAGAATAAGTAACCAGAGAAATAACTACCGAGAAAAACAAAAAGTAATGCTAATACAATCAAGACAGAATCTTTTTTTTTTTTTTTGGAGTTAAACAGTAGTGACAAAGATAGCTGTCATTTATCAAGGACTTTATATATTTACAAATAAGTACCATTATGTCCATTTTACAGGTGAAGAAACTAGGGCTCAGAAAGATTAAATGACTCTTTCAAGACCACACAATCTGGAGTGGCAGAGCTGGCATTTGAATCCAGGATTATCTTGTGCCTAAGTCAACTTTTGGAGCCCAAGACATGCAGTCTCTTAATGTATAATGCTCTTGAAAAGAATATGTTGCTTTATGTGCACCATCATGCCTAACTGTCATCCAATGCAATCATCCCCATGTTCCAGTGAACTTCAGATCAGGTTTATGCTCCTCTCATGTGGTTGCTTCCCTTTTGATTTAGCTTCTGGATGGTCAAAATCTTCACTAATGTATTCATCATTGTCCCTAGCTTAAGCTATTCTACGAAATTTTTATTCAAGTGGCACTTTCATAAATACCAAGGTTGCCTGTTGACAAGCATAAAAAAAAAATCCCTAGTGCAAACCACATTGCTGACTATGGATTTTATAGGGTTTCTTTCCCACAATCCTGGCAGGCCAAGTTGTATATTTTATTCCAGTTCTGGGAAAAGGTGGAAAGAATCATTCCCTGGACTCGACACTCTTCAGCCAGACCATTTTTTTTCTCTGCAAAGAAGTATTCTCCTTTATACCATGTCTGCAGTGTCCCTGCCACCTAGCCGCTCACAGAAAAGGAACAGATTCTAGAACATCACTTCCCAAGGTGAGGTATATCCATTTCATTCTCTAAATGAGGAAACTGCTGGTGCAGAAAATCACTAAACAAAAAAGCATCTCCTTCAAATGCCCTAATGAAAGGACACATTTCCTGGCAGTGGAATGAGGAAGCAAGCAACCATTACAAAGGGGCACCACCACAAGAAAAATCTGCTCATTCCAAAGTTCTTTGCCAGTCTTCCAGATCTTTTAGCCATTGGGTGCTATGCTATGCCAGCAGGGAGGCACTGACAGCAGGGGAAAGACCTCAGGCTTTATTGTAGGGTCTCGAAAGTGGTGCCAAGAAAAGCCTTCACTTCTAGCAACCATAGCCTCTGAGATCCAAAAATCAGTGCTTAACCAAAGCCAAAGCCACCTCAGCTGCTTCACAAGCACATCCCATTCTACACTGGCATGATTTCCCAGATAGGGTATTTCTAAATACAGTGCTTGGTTTTCAAGAAGAAAGCTTGAAAAAATATTCTAACTTGTGGTAATATTTGGTTTCAATTCCTAACTTTTGTCTCTTACGATCTTCATAAACTCCACCAAACAGTGAGTCCGTTTCCCCGCTGAGATAAGGGAATAATAGTATCTGATTCTTGTTCTTATGAGAATCAAATGGGATATTGTATATGAAACCTGTGTGAAACTAATAACATTATCCAGGGTTGTGCTGGTATAGTCTAGTTACTTCTGTTCTGGAGTCTTCTCCATTTTAAGTTGGCCTTTCAGTTTAGAAAGGAAGCAATTACCAAAAGCTGCAAAGGTCATGAATCTCTTTCTTTTCTCCCAATTTTCTTGCAGTGTTTCAATATAAAGTGGTTGTCACCAACCTTTTCTTAAACAGCCAAGATCCCCACGTTTGGGGTTGTGTTAGGTGACAATGAGAAATGAGCAGGGCTTGTTAAATAGAAAGGGGAAGCTCCTTTCACATCTGGCTTCTGTGATTAAAACTATACTTTCCCTTGACTCTTCAGCGTTGTCAAGGAGTTAAGCTGTCATCCATCCACTGTTTACTCCAGATTCTTTTTAAGACTGCTGGCATTATGATTACCAACCGACAAGTGAGTCTGAATATTGAGGCTGATAATGATTGGCATCCTTAAACATGGTAAACATGAAGACTTTTCATCCAGAAGACGCTGATTTCATTTCTGGCAGTGATGAGGGATGGGCCGTGTCAAAACCAAATGAGAAACTACAGTTCTGTGAAAAAAACAGACCTCACAGAAAGGAGAAACTGTGGCTGAATCTGACATAATCAGTCTTCTCCCAGAGTCCGCATCTCCTCTTTTCCTCTTCTTTTGTCTTTTTCTTTAGACACTGCCCTTTACCCGTTCTCCTTCTTGTCTCACATTCCATAACAAAAGATATATATAACCAACACATAGCGTCAAACTGACGGACTTTTACAGTGTCTCCTTCAGACTTGTCATTACAGTATCTTTGCTGATCTAGCTGTGTGACCCTGAAAAGTGTATTTGACCACTCTCCAGTGTGGAGTTGGCAAAGCCACAGTCTTTCCCTGCCTCGTCCTTTAGTTTAAGCAAACTAAAAACTGATTATAAGGAGGGAATTAGAATCTTGTGTCTTCCAAACAGGAAATAGTTGATCAAATCTAATTAGTTTTCAACCCAACCAAAGCAATAGAGCTACACAGATGGGCAAGGATGAATGACTTCGAAGAAGAAAAGAAAATAGCTTGAACTCAGGAAATCTCTTTGCTATTTGTTTGTTTGTTTGTTTGTTTGTTTCCAAATTTGCAGTTGCTGCAAACCTTAAGCATATTTTATGCCAGGCACTTCCTTCCCTATTTAAATTTTTTGACACATATATAATAAGCTGGCCTACCAAGTTACTTTGTCAAATGTTGTATAAAAATTCTGTTAGGAGGTACCTGGGGGGCTCAATCAGTTAAGTGTCTACATTTAGTTCAAGTCATGATCTCAGGATCCTGGGAGTGAGCCCAGGTTTGGGCTCCCTCCTTAATGGGGAGTCTGTTTCTTTCACTCTCTCTCTTTCTCTCTCCCACTTTCACTCTTACTCTACCCCTCCCCTGGTCATGCTCTCTCTCCCTCTCTCTCTTTCTCTCTCATATAAATAAATAAAATCTTTAAAAATTATATTGTTAAGAAGGTACTTAGACACCATTGTATCCAATCCTTTTGTTTGACGAGTGAGTAAAATAAGGTCTAGAGATATAAATTGACCTGCAAAATGCCACATAGTCCATGATAGAAATGAGACTAGAAATTATTCTATGGAGCCCTAATTCATGATTCTTCCAACCATAGTTAAGGCTGCCAGGCAAACCTCATATAAATAAGTCAAACATTTTGGTAGGACTCAGAGTATTACATTTTTTTCCAAAGAATGAATAGAACATGGCCCCTCAGCAGAAAACTGCCAAAATTTAGTATTCCTAAGCCTGTGTGTAGCCCTGCAACTTTGCAAGTATCTCCTCCTGAAACCTTGTGCTATTACTAACAGGATAAATGGGTGGTTACTTAATTAAACCAACACTGGAAGAAAGAAACATAAAGTCTGACCATAGATGCCCTCTTGTTACACAGCAGATATTCTCCAGGGAGCTCATGGGGAAAACAGTCTTTAAGGAAGGGCCAGCAGAGCTAAAATGGAGACCTAAAAGCTTGCATAAAATTCACAGCTTGCAATCCTCAGTTGAGCTTTTGAATTTTAAATTCTGTGGTGTGACAATGACATAAAACAAATTTGTTTGTTTCCTTCTTTCTTAAAAGCCTAATAAAGACATTGTGCAGAATCCATTATCAAATCTTGGCTAGAGTCTTTAATTTGAGCTCCGATGTCCTAAAAGTTCAACCACGACCAAATGCCCATCCCAGCTGGTATGTTGACCTGAATGGCAAGTCACAGAGCTGGCAGCATTGGCAAAATGGCAACAGCTACACACAGACACACACACACACACACACACACACACACACACACATCCATGTGTGTATGCTTGTGTGTGCATATATATACATATATATGCACACACATATACATACACACACATACACACACACACTCTTATTCTCCATTCTCTTTCGTAATGAGAATCTTTTATCCTCTGAAGAGCTGCAGAAATCTGAACTACTACAGTAGCCCTGTTAACAGCCAACTCTGTGACAAGGGCCTACTCAAAAGAGAGGAAAGTCAATAAAAGTAAAGTGTAAGTGTACTGTTAATGACAGGTTCTTGCAGGCACTTTCCCCCAAATTATACCATTCCTATTCAAATACCATCTCAAGAGTCTCAGACAGTGTCAAGTGCAATCATTGTTATTGCAGTTGCCAAGGTAATCAATTGAAATCATAATGAAGGGAACAGAAGGAAATCAATAGAGTCTGAAATTACAAATAAAGAGAAGCTATCGTTTAAGAGCATTTGGCTGAAATCTTCCATATTAATGGAGTCAGAAATGGCTGTGTCATTCAGAAGCAGTGTGGTGCATAATTCAGCTGAGTGCATTAGAACACCTAAAAGCGATTGCAATAATTAGGGCTGCCTACCAAGAATCTGTCCACCTTAGAAGGCATATTGCTGAGTTGTTTATTATAGTTTCAGTGTGTTTTCATATCTTAATATTTTCAATCACCTCTCAGAGCACCCTTAGGCAGGAGACAGGATTAACTTGCTCAGAGACATTAAGAGTAGGTTGTTGGCCCAGTCTGATTCTGAGATTGGGAAGTAAGAGGGACTAATTGTGCATTCTATTTAGAAGTATTTTCTTTTCCAAAACTCTATTTATTTGTGTGGAGTGATACAGGTAGTTGGGAAAAGCAAGAGATAAGTGTGAAAATAGATTATAGGAAAATTGATTATTGCCTAGTCTTTAATCACATGCCTGAAAAAGTTCATTGGGCTCAGTTAGAGTGACATAAAATCTTTCAATTTCACTGCTATTTGTAAAGACAAAATACGTATTCCAGAACTGCTGACTACTCATGATCAGCTATACCCTAAGGAGAGAACAGGAGCCAAATGACAGTAAAGATTGAAAAGCTATCCAGTTCTTTTATCAGGAAATAGTCCATAAAAAGGATAAGGAATTATGAAAAAAATCATGTAGACTTTTTTATATTGGCTTATCATTGGGAACTTAAAATTGCAGGTTTATGGATTTCAGCAGAAATACGTTTATTACATTATTCAATATTCTATGACAGACTTTCCATATTCATTCCACTGCTTTGCAGGCCTTGGCTTACAGGCTGTCTGTCTAAGAAATCCTGAACTTTTGATCTCAATCTATAGATGGCAGGAATACACAAAAATTTACATGTGTTTGGCACTGATATTATGAGATCCTTGGAACTATATGTATATAAATATATATCTATAAATATTTATATATTATATATTATATAATATTTAGTATATAATTATACTATGTGTGTGTGTGTGTATATATATATATTTAACTATACCTTTTTCAGGCAAAAACAGAAAAAGAAAGGAATACAATTAACCTAGAGTGAGTTGAGCTTGCCATTCTACTCAGTGAACCTATATCCACAAATGGGCATGAAATGGGAAGTTAGAAAGTAGTTTTCCCACAGCAATCTTGGTTCCCTTATGCCTCTCAGAGAGTGAGCATTGTAATTCTGGTGTTTAAACATATGTATTTATTTATTTGTTTACCTATTTATCAGTGATTTATTTTTGTACAACATGATTTCTACATGTAGACTGACTCTTTCACATGATGCTCAACCAAAGGATTATCAAATTTCTGCAGATAAGTCAGTATACTCTTCACTTCATATTGATTAGGAATCATTTTTCTAACTTTCAATATTAGCCAGACACAAAAGAAAGTTGGATTGCCAGGCCTGGGAGCACAGTCTTGATGGCACTAGTTAATTATGTGTATTTTGCTGATCTTTTGTCAGTTGTCATACACTGAAGGATCAAGTTGATATTATATGGAACTTACGGAGAAAACTGTGCCTTTCTTTCCCAGGACAACTTCCTACAATACTTTCAAAGATAATTTTAACTGTTTACAGTGTTGGCTGATTTTGAGCCCAAACCTCATCCGAGATATAAACTCCTCCTGTATAAATTTTCTGTCAGGTCTTAGCATTCATTCAGTTCATAGCAATGGAAACGTGTTTTCTAGGGCCTACGGATCAGTCACATTGGCATCTTTTGGGAGCTTTCTTAGAAATGCACTTTCAGGGCTCATTCCAGATCTACTCTATCAGCATTTGCATTTTAACAAAATGCCCAGATAGTTTACATGATGATGTTTAAGATTCACTGTGGTAGACATCACATGAAATGAAAATGCCTGGCATAACAGACCTTAAAATGTTACCTTAGTAACTAAGAAGAAAACAAAAGAGAGAGAGAGCATTATACACATTTGTGCAAGTACACTAGTTGGGGCAGAGTACTATTACTGCATATACTAGCATATCATAATCATCACCTTAGCTTTGGCATTATGGTTATTAGTAATCATAAATAGATTCAGAATGTGTTCATATTTTATAATATTGAATCTTCTCTCCTCCTACCTCTAGGCAAAGAGAAAACATGTAAACAAATAATTAAAAGGCAACATGATAACTGCTATAATAGAGATATAAATAAAATGCTGGAGAAACTGAGAAAATGGAAACATTCATTCTGCCTGCAAGGATTGAGAAAAGGCTTCTTTAAGCAGATAGTGGCTGAATTGGATCTTAAGGAGACAGGCACTCCAGACAACAAGAATGAGAGAAGTATTGAGAGGCTTTGCGATTTTGGAGTTGCCAAGAACTTGAGTGTGCCTAGAGCTTGTAGTGTATGCAGTTTTGAAATCTCTTTAGATTAGAGAAAGCAAGGGAGAAAGAAAAGGACAGATGGGAAGATATGAGGCTGGAAAGATGGACAGGGATGGAGGGAGTTGGGCTCTATTATTGAGGCATCACTATAAGACCTAAGACTAATGTGTTAGTGCTTTCAAGCCCAAAAGTAAAGCTTATTAAAGCTGATATAGTATGGTCAGATTTTTAACAGCCACTTACCAAAAAAACAAAACAAAACAAAAACAAAACAACAACAACAAAAAAACATAGAATCACATTCACATATTACAACTGGGTTGTTGAAAAATAAATGGTTGTTCTATCCAATAAAATTGAAAACCTGGTTTTCAGAATACAAAACAAATTGAAATGTTTGATATCATTTTTTTTTGCAAAAGAATATGCAATATGCAGTGGAAAATGCCTAAATAATATGCTTTGTCTTCCCCTTGTTAAGGATAGCTGTTCCTTTGTTTTCAAGTATACAAATAATCTCTGTTTTCAACCTCAAATTCTACCATCTATGGATATTTAGATCTTTCCCAAGATACACATCTATTAATATGTCTTCATATCCTTCTCTGTGTCTGGACTCTTGCAGTCAAGTGCTATTTAAGGGCTGTACTGTGTGAATGATAAGAAACTCAACTCCTCCACTAGTTCTTCAGGAAAAAAAAGCTGCTCAAAGCATTCCTAGATGTTCAGAAGTTCAAGAGAGAATACAATACCACATACTACAGTTTTTCAGTTTTCCCAATTCTTCTCTCCCTTCTCATCACCATGACCCATCCCCAAGTCTCAAGGGAAGTGTAAATACCTCCCACTCTATTATAGGAGGCAGTTTCCTCCCCGCTGCCATCCAGAAGCTCACCTACTCCAAGCACTTACTTGAAGTGCTTGGAGTAGGAAAACTTAACAGTTTTCAAAACTAGAAGTTATCCTCTCCCTTAAACCTGTTAGGACAAAAAAAAAATGTTTATTTTGTTTTATAACATATACTATTCAGACATAGAATGTGTATACATATACAGATACACACACACACCCACACTTCTATATATGTGTATACAGACACACACAAATATATGTGTATATGTGTACATATACTATATATAAGAATATGGCGTGTGTGTGTATGTATAAACACACATGTATGGACAGAAGTTTGAAAAGTTATGTAAAGTGATGTTAATTATATCCAGTTCTTGGGATTATGAGTAATTTCACCTTTTTACTCCCCCTATATGCATTTATTACATACAAGAACACGTAATTTAAAAATTTATAGTAAAACGGTAAGTGTTCAATAGCTAATTTTATTCGAAGGATCAGTTTCATTTGAATAATGAAAAAAGCTGAAGTGCAAGGGCTCACTAACTGATGGGGCTGAAGGATGTGAGGCAATCCATGCAAACTACAGTTTGGAGAAGTTGTGCCTTGAAAGGAAAGGGTAATTGCCTAGGTAGTTCTAGAATAGTATTTACTAAACTAATTCCAGAGATGGTGTTTTGGCAAATACATCTAACAAACACTGCCATAAAGAAAATTTTTGAACTATGTTTAACCAAGCATTTCCAAATATATTTGACCTAGAATCCAGTTTTTGCATCAAATACTATACCTTGAAAGACTTTGTTCCATATGGCACACTTTGGGAAATGCTGGTTTAAGGGATAGTGGGGTTAGTGAAGAGTCCTATTTGCTAGACATGAGTGTGCTTGCTGGTCTAGGGGAAAGAGATAGTGAAGACAAGATTGAAAAGTGAAGACAAAACAAAAGAAGGGTTTTTTTGACCAAGTTCTAGAGAAAGCACAAGGGGAGGAAATCTAAGACCTTCTTACTCAATAGAAAGGTTAAAAACCTTTCTAAAAACCAGCTATTTCAGAATTTTAACAAGGTTTTCCAGGAAATCTGTTTGCCCATTAACATTTAGGAAACTTTGCTTTAAGGAGAAGTAAGATCAGTGGCCTGAAAAACATGGGAAAATGTTTGCAACAGCCGCTGTGGGAATGTGGTGGGATCCATTTCATACTGATTCATTTGGTTATTAAATTTATGTTTCTTTAGTGAAGCTCTGAATCTAGGAGTAGAGAAACTGAATTATGATCATGACTTAGGGTGGGGGATTGACAAAGAGGACATAAATGAAGAGCAAGGAAATAAGAAGTTCTAAAGCAGTCAATGCAGTATTGTTGAAATAGCTGAATTGGAATTCATTAGAGGATCCAAGAAAGCCAAAAGGAAGCTGAGGCATGAATGAATCAGGAAAAACCTCAGAGGTATTAGGTTGATAAAGAAGTTGGGTTGGTAGCATGGACTTCTGGAAAGCCAAGAGTGAAAGAAGAGTGCCTTTGGAGTGGTAAGTTTATTCAACTTTGTGTAGTTAAAATGGAATGGAAATGCAAATTTCAGAAACTAAAAGTCATAAAGCTGAGAAATTTAGAATTTAAGACTAATTGTCTCCTCAACATGGAAGATGAAATAGTCAGAAATGAAGGCATGAACTGAGTGGGAAGAAGAAAGGTTGTTGGTTAGATGCTCAATTCAGGCAAACTCTATCTCAAGGATCATAAGTGATAATTCATGGGAGGAATGTTGGAAAGCAAACATAGAGTGTTATTATCATTGCCTCTGTGGACCCTCTGTTTTCTAACACAAAGAACAGTGCTCTCCTCTAGATGTTGAATATGTTCATTGAGTGAATGATTGACTGGGTTTTCATCTTTCCAGGAAAAGGTATTTGAATTTAACATGACAAAGCATATTTTACAGTGTCTATCTTCATTAATAGCAGGTGTCCAGTGGCCTTTCCAAAGCTGTACAATTCATCTTAGTCCATTTATGAAAATTTACCTCCACTCTGGTCAAAATGAAGAACAATAGCAGGTTTACATTATTTTGAATAATGAAATTTTATATTGGAAAAATACATCTGAAATTTCATAAAAAATTAGGTATGCCTTTTGTTTAGTTTTTGAAAACAAAATGTATTTATTCTTTAGGTTATAGAAAGTAGTATTCACTACAAAAAGAAGATAAAGAAAAGTATAACTTATAAGTTTAAATCCCATATAATCCTATCACTCAGATGTAACTACTAATAAAATCTTGGCACCTTTAAGGTTGTTGACTTTGAATATACATTAGTTTATATTCTATCCTGCCCATATGCACGCATAAACACTTACATAATTAAAACAGAATCATACAACACACCCTGTTTATCAATGAGCTCTTTGGCTAATCAATTGGACTATGTATATATGTTCAAACTAGTAAATATAGATCTGCAGTAACATATTTTATGGTGATCTGGTAGTTCTTTATGTGGATAACAGATGATTAATTTAGCCAGTACTTTGTAAACAGAGTACTTGTTTTTCTCCACAGAGCTTTTATTTTCTTCCCAAGGAAGACCATACTTATTGTCATTTTAAGAAGTGTGTTTTGGAGAAAGAGATGAACTTCAGAAATCCTGTTTCTTCCCACCTGAGTGACAATGTCTGATGCTGGTGGAGATTAGATGTTTGGGAAGCAGAAAGAAGAGTGGCATCTGACCAAATAACATCTGTGTAATGGCAATTTATTCCACGGCCATTATCTGAAGTGCTATTGTGGCTCTGAAGAGCAGCAGAGAAACAAACACGCATAATGCAGCCAGCCATCAGCCCATCAAGCAAAACATGCTTATTAGAGCACTACAGAAATTAAGTCATTTCAGAGAGAAAAAAAAAAAAAATCTCCTACTTCCCCTGCTTTTGGCACTTCTCTTTATACACAAAACTCATCACAGATAATTTTCAGACATGATGCTTTACTCAACTCAATGGCACCATAATTTTAGCTACAGAGTAGAACATTGAATGGGGAAGTTCTCTAATCTATTAAATTCTTTTTGCCCCTGAACTTGGAGTGTGAGTTACCAGTTTCAGTGTGGGTAAGAACGTGTTTGCCTGAATAGTTCAATGGCTCTGTCACTCTCAATTGTTTTCATACCAGAGAGGGCTCTCTTCTTTTGTCACTAAAGTTCTCAAGGAAGCCATAATAATGCACCCAGTCACACAATAGGCACCTGGTCTCTTACCTATAACTCTCCAAAGACCTAATGTGCACGTTGTTATTTCTTGGCCTCTCTTCTGTTTATTTCCTACCTAACTACATTCTCCTTTACCAGAAGATGGCCAGCATCCTGTTCTCTTTACTCTCTTACTTACCAAAACTTTCCTTTAAATGAGGCCCTGTTTAACTATTGCAATGATGATGCTAATATACCCCAAACTCAGTAACTTCCTTAAAAACCATTTATTCTGAGTCTGTGGATCAAATGATCTATGCTAAGCTAGGCACAGCTCTGCTTCAAGCCGCAGGTTGGGTTCAGATCTGCTCCACATTTCTCTCTTCTTTAGACCAGTAGATACCCAGGCATGTTCTTTTCAGTATGAAAGACAAGAGCATGACAGGACAAGCGGGAATATTCCATGCCTTTAATGGTCTTGGCCTGGAGCTGACACACTAGCACTTCTTCCACATTTCATTGGCCAAAAAAAAAGTTTTATGGCCCAATTTAGCATCAAAGCCATGGGGGAAAAGGGGTAGAAACACAGGGTCACATGGCAAAGTGTATAAATGTGTAATTCTAACACCAGGAGAGCATGAAGAATAGAACAATGATCTAATCTGCCATACATCCTGAGGCTGCTAACAGACTGTTGGCCTTTCTTGGGGAAATTTTTTTGAACAGAGGGAACCAACTTTAAGCCAAATTTCAAGGAAATTCTAAATGTGCAGTTATAGGAAGCAACACAGTTGAAAGGAGAACAGTAAGAGGTCCCTTAAAGGGAAAATTGGGCAACTCCTTACCTATGTGTAGAG
Source organism: Lontra canadensis (assembly GCF_010015895.1). Classification (NCBI taxonomy): domain Eukaryota; kingdom Metazoa; phylum Chordata; class Mammalia; order Carnivora; family Mustelidae; genus Lontra; species Lontra canadensis. The sequence goes on from NW_022631159.1 coordinate 642,110, forward strand.
CAGGAAAAAAAAAAAAAAATGATAGTGAGTCCGTGAGTGGATGAAAAGTCATCCCATTGGGAACCCGAAAGTATCCCCAGAAATAATCATGGGTTTGGTATTATAATGGAAAATTATGTTTAAATCCTACTATTGTTAGCTGCATGACTTAATATTCCTAAACCTCAGTTCCTTTACCTGTAAGATGAGAAAAGAGTCATCACTCCCTCTTACAGTTGTCGAGAGGACAAAACAAAATACCATATGCATATTGCTTTGTTTCTAGTAAAGTGGTTGGGACACAGTAGGTACACCTGAACCTTTCCCTTCATTGATACTAAGAAATGCCATGTTTACTATATTTTGAAGGTGAGTATTTCTTAAATAATTGATCCAAAAGCACACAGCAGGGTTTCCTTCACTTACTTTGTGCATCTCCTTTCAGATCTGATGGACTTTACATAGAAGATGGCTCTAACACAGCCCTCTAACCTGTATAAACATAGCTATTGGTAGATGGCCTTTAGGTACATGTTAGATCTTGAGGGCTAGAGAATGGGTTGAGAACACAGTGACATCTTATCATATTCCTAGCAACTAAACTGTGACTCAATCCACACACACCATTTTCTCCTTCATTTCCAGAACTGCTATCCATGGCAGTTACTTAAAGTGGGGAGCTATACCAGGTTCTTCCTCCAAGCAGTAACCCACTCACCAATTATTTTCACTTTCATTAAATTCTCATTAATTATTCTACATCAATTCAATCTTTAACCTGAATACAAAATTTAATGCAACTCTTATGGATTAAATGAGAGGTTCTTTGTAAGAATGCCTAGCATAATGCTTACCATGGAATAGGAGCTCAACAAAATTCCTTTTAAATCTGGAAAAAGTCCAGGTGTTTATTTAAAATTGTAAAAATGATAGCCTCCACATGTACGATTAATTGCAGTATAGAAATCTGTAGATTATCTCATTTTTAATAACGTTGACACTCATGCCCTTTAAGTTGGGGAGAGGTGGACAACTTCCCCAGGTCAAAGCTAAAGAAAGGTGGAGTCAGGCTTTGAACACAGGTCTTCTCACTCTAAATCCAATAATCTCCTTCAATCTCAGTCATTTCTTTTCAGAAGTCAGGTTGCTGATTGGGTCTTGATCGATCACAAAACTACAGAATGGCACAAGATAACTCATGCTCTATTACCACCTGTTCTAGGAAGGATTAGCTCTTTTTTAAAAGCAACGTACTTTTTATATATCCACATATCTCATTGAGCAGTTGCAGGAGTGTGACACCAATAGGAAGAGACAAGCTTGACAGTATGTTGAATTTGATAAAAATTGTTTTAGAAAATCTTGCAGAAGTTTGGGGATCTGGGTAATACCAACTATGATTTGCCTATTTTAGTTTTTAAATATATGCATTTTCTGGGAAATATGATTTTTATATTAATATGCATGTACTTTATGCAATGAATGGACTTCTAAGACTTGCATAGAATAATTTTATAACATGAATTATTAGATACATACTCTGGGGTTGCTTATCCCTTCATGGAAATGATGGATCTTAGAGCTAGAAAAAGTCCTCAAAACTTTAACTGAAGCTCCGTTTTACAGATGAATACTGGGACCCTGTAAAAAAGTACCCCAGATATAGGTAATTAATGCTAGACTGGGAACCAAGTGTTCTGCATTCCAGCCAAATGTTTCCTTTTTTATTTCCATCATGCTACTAAGAAAACAAATAAATGAATGAAAATCTTTATGGCACATCGTTTTGCAAAGAAAATGCTATCTTTGTATGTATTTGATCTCTATCTCTTATTCTGATTCTCGAGGTACATATTGAATTGCTTTTACGTAGCATGCATATACATGTATATATATATGCAGACATCTGTATTTATTTGGTTTCCACAGCAGTTTTTTGTTTGCTTCAAATCATTAGATCCTCTGCAGCATGTGATTATTTTTTTCTAACCCCCAACAGTGCCCGAAACATTTATGATATTGTCATATGCATACTGGGTACTTGATAAATATTTGGGGTTGCTGATGGAACTGCCCCTGCTGATGAACTACTGTTGGAAAAGCCTGAGGTTTTTATCAGAGAGAAGCTTTTCTCTTCTAAACTATCGATTGACTCTTGCATGACATTTAATAAAACCTTTCCATTACCAGTTGCATAACAGCAATTAAAACCCTCATCAAATCTATCTTAACTGCTTAGAGTCTTCCACTGGGGAGCATTTTCCTTGGCAAACATCTGCAATAAAAGGCTATTTAATCTTCATAACTGAAACAGTCAGTTATGCTAATTCGTCTCTTTTATTGTCAGTTTACATTGGAATCACACACAGCTCTGGTCCTTTGGAAAGGTACAGAAAAGAGCACAGCTCCTCTAGCAAAAACAGCTAGCATTCAGGTCCTTGTCAGTGGAAGGAGCCACACCTAGCTCAAAAGATTGTCTGTCAATAATGTTGTAGAAGACATTTCTCATTGAGAATGAATTGGACTAATGAAGATCTATGATACCTTTCAATTAGTTCTTTATTTGTAGGCTTTCCTAGCCTAAGCTCTCAAACACTGAGAAAGCCATTCCATATTAAAATTCTGGGACCAGGTTTCAGAGATGGGTAAAAGTCTTCATTTATGCCTCATTTTCCTGTTTCAAATCCTTTAAATTTGTTCTACTTCATAGTAAGATGCAGAAGCACTCATTTTTGAGCCTTTAAGTAAAAATAAGGCAAGACATAAAACGGTAAATTCAATATAATCTTAAAACACTGACAGTAGTACTGTATGTATGGAATGTACGGAACACAGGCATGAGACAAGCACTGTGTCAGGGTCTCTGGTTGCCTTGCTGCCTGTTCACACACTGATCATATATATGTCAGTGAGTTGGAATAAGTTACATTTAAGTGGAGTTTTAAATTCAAATAAGAGCTGGGCTAATTTAACTGGTGATTGACTTGTTATAAATATGTGTGATAAAATTTAGATGACTAATTGGTATTTCCATTTAACATAGTAGAAAAGAGAGGTTTGAGGAAGTTCAACAGCTGTCATCGAAGATCCGCACCTAGTAGTATTTATGCTAGTAGGCAAACCAGGTATCTCGCTCCCAAACCCACAGGAAGCATCAAAAACAAAGAGGAGGAAAGGAACATATTAAAACAATGATAATGGTTAAATCTTTACAAAATTATTCAAGCACTCAAGCTATCATGTTTGACTGAGTTTGGAATTCTAGTTTAAAAGCCATTTCCCTTCAGAACTCTAAATGGATTTCTCCATTGTCTTCTGTCTTCTTTTAGAGTGCATTTTGAGAAGCCCAACACTATTCTCATTTTCATTCCTGTTTTATGAAATCTCATTCCTTCCTCTCCTCTCTTCCCCTCCTCTGCCTCCACCACCTCCGACCTCTTTCTCCTCCGTTTTCTTCTTTTTCTCTCAACTTATGTGATGTTTTCTTGATCTCCAGTGTTGTCAAATTTCACGATGTGGTGGCCTTCAATCTGGAAATTTATTCATGTCTTCAGTTCAGTTTTCTGGGGGTGTTGGATGGCTCAGTTGATGAAGTGGTCAACTCTTGATTTTTGGCTCAGGTCATGATTTCAGGGTCATAAGATCAAGCCCTGTGTGGGAGTTTGGTTGGAAGCATGCTTGAGCTTCTCTCTGTCTGGCCCCTCACCCCCCAAAAAATAAATAAATAAATCCTTAAAAGGGGGAATTTCTACATGTAATAGTCTTTGAGTGACTATAGTCTTCTCCATGGGATGATCTGGCTATGCTGTTACACTTATTTACTTATTTATTTTAAAAATTTAATTATTTATTTTGGAGACAACACATGTGAGTGGGAGTGGGGTGTAAAGGGAAAGTCCTGAAAGCAGACTCTGAGCTGAGCTTAGAGACCTATGTGTGGCTCATTTGTAGGACACCAAGATTGGACCTGAGCCCCTTAACCAACTGCACCACCCAAAGGGCCCCTGGCTGTACTGCTTTATAAGATAACTTCTATGTGTATATTGCAGGTCTTTTCTCTTGTGCTATTCAGATTCCTCAAAAACTGATATTTTCAGTATCAGTCACTGAGCACCAAATGGGCAAAAGAGTTGGTTGTTCTTAATATTAATTATATAAATATTTATATAATCTATTTTTAGTACATGGTTGCTATTCTCAACTTTACTGCATCTTTTTGTCCAAAGTTCTCTGTTTTCCTCTCTCCAGGGAATAAATTTCCCTCTTATGTGTGGATAGGGAAGAATAGTCACCTCTTTACTCAAGATTGGAGAAGAGATCTGAGGGTTTAATTGCTTCTTTTTTTTAATTTTTATTAACATATAATGTATTATTTATTTCAGGGGTACAGGTCTGTGAATCATCAGTCTTACACAATTCACAACACTCTCCATAGCACATATCCTCCCAAATGTCCATCACCCAGTCACCCAGCCAACCTATGCCTCCCTGTCCCCTGTAAGTAGCCCTCAGTTTGTTTCCTGAGATTAAGAGTCTCTTATGGTTTGTCTACCTTTCCAGTCCCATCTTGTTTCACTTTTCCCTCCCTTCCCCCGAACAAACCCCTGCCCTGCCTCTCAAATTCCTCACCAGAGAGATCATATGACAATTGTCGTTCTCTGATTGACTTATTTCACTTAGCGTAATACCCTCTAGTTTCATCCCTGTCATTGCAAATAGCGAGATTTTGGGTTTTATTTTTTGTTTGTTTGTTTGTTTTTTAAAATGTTTATTTATGTATTTATTTGACAGAGAGAGAGATCACAAGTAGGCAGAGAGGCAAGCAGAGAGACGGGGGGAAGCAGGCTCCCTGCTGAGAAGAGAGCCCAATGTAGAGTTTGATCCTAGGACCCTGAGATCATGACCTGAGCCAAAGGCAGAGGCTTAACCCACTGAGCCACCCAGGTGCCTGGTTTTGGGGTTTTTTTATGGCTGCATAGAATTCCATTGTATATATATATATATATATATATATATCACATCTTCTTTATCCATTCATCTGTTGATGGACATTTAGGTTCTTTCCATAGTTTGACTATTGTGGACATTGCTGCTATAAACATTCGGGTACACGTGTCCCTTCAGATCACTACATTTGTATCTTTAGAGTAAATACCCAATAGTGCAATTGCTGGATCATAGGGTAGCTCTATTTTCAACTTTTTGAGGAATCTCCATACTGTTTTCCAGACTAGCACTAGCTTATATTCCCACCAACAATGTAGGAGGGTTCTCCTTCCTCTGCATCCTCGCCAGCACTTGTCCTTTCCTGACTGGTTAATTTTTGCCAGTCTGATTGGTGTGAAGTGGTATCTCACTGTGGTTTTGATTTGTATTTCCCTGATGCTGAGTGATGTTTAGCACTTTTTCATGTATCTGTTGGCCATTGGTATAATTGTTTTTGAATAGACTTCGTCTTTGTTTAGTTTAATCTTTATTAACCCATCTCTGTCTCACAGTTTCACTAATTTAACTAATATATTGCTTATTCCTGAGCTTTGGGTGATTTCTGTGATACAATTTGCTTCTCTGTTTTCCCAATTATTGCCTTAAGACTGAGTTTTCCTATAACTGATAAGTTAATTATCACTCACATATAATCTTCCCTTATAACCACACAATTATGTTCCTATGTCTTCTTCTTTCTTTGTCTTTATGTGCTGATGTCTTAATTTTTTTTTCAGTAGTTCCATATTGGTGAAGTTTGGAAGAGAAAAAGGTCTAAAGATCAATTTCCAGAGTATCTGGCTGAAATTATAAATTTTATTCCATGCTGTTTAAATATTTCCAAAACTTGTATTTCCCAAATTAAGCCAACTAACAAAAATCTTCAAAGATTTTGTTAAAATGCATATTCCTGGGTTTTATCTCAGATTTACTGAATTATAATCCTCAGGGGAAATGCAAGGGAATTTGTATGGTCTTTTTGTTGTTGTTGTTGTTGTTATATTTTATGTATTTATTTAGAGGGAGAGAGAACACAAGTTGCAGAGGGGCAGAGGGAGAAGGAGAGGTGACTGACCACAGAGCAGGGAGCCCAATGCAAGGGGGGGTGTGATCCTCAGATTCCAGGATCATGACCCTAGCTGAAGGCAAGGTCTGAGCCACCCAGGTATGCCAAGGGAATTTGCATTCTTAACAAATGCAGAAAAGGATGACTGATCAGTTAGCTTTGTGAAATACTATTTCAAGATATGTGAAAAGAACATTTTAACAAATAATGTTAGCATAGCCCTCATACCAAGAATAAATAAATATTTTCACACACACAGATGCACACACAAACTATAAGCCACTCTCAATTATAAGCATAGATTCAAAAACTATAAATATTTGCAAATTAAATCTAACATCATAAAACATAATGAATTATTACCAAGTTATGAATCTTCTAAAGATGTTTCAGGATTAGAAAAATTTTTGTTTTTGTTTTTGTTTTCACCACAATTCACATTAACCTTTTAAAGAAGAAAATCTAGGTGATTATCTCAGTAAATGCTGAAGAACATCAAATAATAATTAATATTCATTTCAGATAATAAGCAAATAACATCCTTCTAGGAATGAAAAGAAAGGTCTTTGGCCAGATTAACTGCTACAGTAAATGTCTTACTTAATGAGCTAATATTAGGGCCATTTCAATAAAAGGCAAGAAAAAGGCAAGGATGTCACTCATCTCTCCTATCAGATATAGTTCTGTAAGCCTTCCTCAATGCAATAAGAAAAAATAATAGAGTTAAAAATATGGCAAAGAAAACAACTAGTTTCTGATTTTCTACTTAGAAAACCAAGAGAATCATCTGAAAAATAATGAAATTTTATTTGTTGCCGTATAAAATTAATATTTAAAAATTTAATAGAATTCTTATGTACTTATACTAATTTACTAGGAAATAGACAACAGGTTAATGAACAAATGAAAAACTAGAAATAGAATATGATAAAGGTAACATTTCAAATCAGTAGAGAGATGGTGGAATATTCATAAATTTACCTGGAAAATACGGTCCTTTAATTTAGGAAATTCACATCCAACAAAACAGAAAAATGTGCTAAGTGCGTGACCAGGAAATTACTGATAAAAGATGCATAAATGACTGATAAGTATATTTAAAAATTAAACATCAGTAAGCATATTTAAAAATTAAATTTTCCTCATTGAGAAAAACAAATTAAAATAGCAATCAAATTTTGTATCATTTGGGTGAGCAAAAGTCTTTTAACTTGATACTATCCTATGTTGGTGAGAATGGTGTGAACAACACTCAATATTTTTGTGGTAGTGCAGAAATTTAACATCCGCTTGGAGGGATTTGGCACCATCTTTCAAAATTTAAAATACGTGAGGATGCCTGGGTGTCTCATTTGGTTAAGCATCTGCCTTAGGCTCAGGTCATGATCCCAGAGTTCCTGGATCAAGTCTGGCATCAGGCTCCCTGGTTCATGGGAAGTCTGCTTCTCCCTCTGATCCTCACTTCTCTCATGCTTTCTCTCTCTCTCTCTCTCTCTCTCTCAAATAAATAAACAAAATCTTTAAAAAAGCTAGGTGATGAGAATTAGAGGGCACATGATATGATGAGCACTGGGTATTATATTCAATTAATGAATAATTGAACATTATATCAAAAACTAATGATGTAATATACCTTGGCTAATTGAATTTAAATTAAAAATGATTAAAAAAATAAAAACTAAAAGAAGTCTTAAAATATATGAAAACATTTATCCAGATGTTCTATTTCTAAGAGGCTCTCACAGAGAAACACTTTCATATAAGCACAGATATCCATATCCTAAAACATTAATTGAATAATTACTTTATGGCAAAAATATGTTGAAAATAGCTAGACATTAATCGGAAAGAAAACTTGAAATTGTCATGTGCACCCTATGAAACATTACATAATTCCTTAGAGAAATGATGTGTATAACATGGAAAAAATCTCCAAGACATCCTAAGTAAGAAAAGTAAATCACAAAGAAATATTAAATGGTATCATTTATGTGATATTTAGAACAGAACTAAAACTTTATATATGAAATGATTAGCAGAGGTCATCTCCACTAAATGAGGAGTAAGAGTTGGAAAGAGATATTTACCTCTGCATTCTTTATGTTTTACAACAAGATAAATTACCCTTTATATTATTTCAGAAATAGTTTAACTAGAAAAGCAGCCTTAGTTTCCCAAATTCATTAGATGTTGTTATGAGAGTTTTCTCTTAAATATTAGTGTCTATAGTTGTTTATCTTTATCTAAGTGGGAATGTGACATTTGAATTTTATCTCACTTCCTACTGACTTAACAGAATAGCTGGGAAATCACCTCTCATGTCTTGTCTTCTCAGGTTAGCCAACTTGAACCTCTTTTCTATACTATCTGTCCTTAATCATATTCTTATATACTGAGAGATTCTTTACCCCAGTTTTCTCTCTTCTCTCTTTTACCAAGCAGAGATAATTATCATTTACATCCACGTGACCTGTGTGCTGTGTCTCTGAAGGTTTCCAGACAAATTGTTGTAAAGAAAGAGACGTCTACTCTATAATGGGAACGAGCAGAGGGCAACAGTCTTCCCTGAAGAGGAGGTCTTTCTAGTCCTGGCTCTTCGGCATTAGCTTTGAAGAACTGAGTTTGCTTTACTTCTTATGGCTTAATTATAAATTTAGTTGCATGTTCATTAGCCTTTCCTTTTCCTTTTATCTTTTTTCCTCCTTATCACTTTAATTTTTAAATATGGAATCTGAACAACATCATAGACCAGAACTGGGTACTGCTCGTGGCAAAATATAAAAAAGAAGGATTTGGGGAAGCCAAACAAAAGAGTAAAATTGTGTTACAAATGTTTGGATATAAGTAAGAAAAATACATTACATAGGTATTCACACTTTAAAAACGTGCTGAGTGTTTCGCTACTGCAAGCCCTTCATAGCAGATCAATACCATTTACACCAGTCACTCACAGCAAGCAGTAAATGCCTTTTACCTCACCTGTTTCTAACCATTTAGCATGGTTAAAAAGATGCCTAGAAACAGCAATTGGGGTGATTTCTCTTAAACTGAAAATGGGCCAATTAGTCTTGGCACTCACTGAACGGAAAAAAGACCTAGAGAAAGGCAGGGAGAGAGGAAATCACACAATGCGTGTAAATGCATTAGTTTTGCAAGTTCATGAAAGTTAAGTTCAACTTCAAGTTCAGCAAAACATGCTGGAGAATGGAAAACAATCTGCTCTTGTACTGTAGTGCTACCTTGTTTGATACATATGCACTATGGATTGCCTAACATATTGATTATGCTGTAAGTATATCAAGTTAACAATAACTCTGAACCCAGCCCTGGACATTTGTCATGTCAAATCTCCTTAGCAGCAATGGAAATTGGTGATCAATGCCATTTTAGAAGGAACAGATATTCATTATTAATAAACATGGCAAGGCTGAAATGAGGTAATTAAGTAGAAATAAATTAAGTTCTACTCTACTCCAAGGGAAAAACCTGCCAGGATTGATTGCTACATTCATTTAATTAATGTTTTAGTACAATTCAGAAACAGTGGAAAGATTGAGGAGTGGCACATGCTATATAAAGTTCTAAAAAGGAAACGGGGATATTTTAGGATAAAAAATTTGCTTCTTTCTCAGGCCTCACATTACCTACATTAATTGTTTAATTCTGGCAATATCATGTTTGTTTGAGTGGATTTTATTCTCTGGAGCCCCAAATCCATTTCTGCTATGTTAATTTGGCTAAAGGAAGGAATAAAACTTTAACTTTAGGCCTGGGTGAATTATGGCTAAATTGATGCCTCTTTTAGTTTGTAAATGTGTTCAGTTTTCCTGAGGTCAAGTGGGAAATGTGCCCAATGGGCAACTTGGCATCACCACCAGCTACTTCTAATTCACCACTACATTGCAGTTGAGGAGCCATAAACTACATTTCCTGGAATCCCCTTCCCCTAATTGTTATACGTTCCAGTTGGCCAATATGAAGTACTTACGTAAGAGTTGGAAGGTGTGAGAAAAGAAGCCAGTATTCTCTAGGCAGATTTCTGGTGTTAAAGCAGATTTCCAGCTAATCCTTAAAAACCACCTAATACTGTTGTAGATTACATAGCAAATTCCTCAGAGATTCTTTCTTTTTTCTAAAATTTTTAAATTTAAATTCAATTTAGTTAATATATAGTGTATTATTAGTTTCAGGTGTAGAATTCAGTGATTGATCAATTGAATATAACACCCAGTGTTCATTACATCAAAATGCCTTCCATAATGCCAATTACCCTATTGCCCAATTACCCTATCCCACCACCCACCTCCCTTCCAGCAACCCTTAGTATGTTCTCTATAGTTAAGAGTCTCTTACGGGGCTGCCTGGGCGGCTCAGTGGGTTAAGCCTCTGCCTTCAGCTCAGGTCCTGATCTCAGGGTTCGGGGATCGAGTACCACATCAGGCTCTCTGCTAGGCAGGGAACCTGCTTCCTCCTCCTCTCTCTCTCTCTGCTTGTGATCTCTCTCTCTGTCAAATAAATGAAATTTAAAAAAAAAGTCTCTTATGGTTGGCCTCCTCTCTTTATCTTATTTTTTCTTCTCTCTGTCAAATAAATAAAATTTAAAAAAAAAAGTCTCTTATGGTTGGCCTCCTCTCTTTATCTTATTTTTTCTTCCCCTCCCATATGATCATCTGTTTCGTTTCCACATATGAGTGAAATTATATATTTTTCTTTCACTGACTGACTTATTTTGCTTATGCAATACCCTCTAGCTCCATCCATTTTGTTGCAAATGGCAAGATTTCATTCTTTGTGATGGCTGAATAATATTCTATTGCACATATATACTACTTCTTTATCTATTCATCTATAGATAGATAGCTGGGCTCTTTCCATATTTTGGCTATTGTGGACGTTACTGTTATAAACATTGGGGTTCGTGTGCCCCTTCAAGTCACTATTTTTGTTTCCTTTGGATAAATACCTAGTAGTGTAATTGCTGGGTTGTAGGGTAGTTTTATTTTTAGTTTTTTGAGGAGACGCTGAACTGTCTTCCAGAGTGGCTGCACTGGTTTGCATTCCCACCAACAGTAGAAGAGGGTTCCCTTTCTCCACATCCTCACCAAGATCTGTAGTTTCTTGAGTTGTTAATTTTAGCCATTCTGACTAGGGGAGGTGGTACCCCATTGTGGTTTTGATTTCTATTTCCCTGATGCTGAGTGATGTTGATTACTCATTTGTATGAGTAATCATACAAATTAGCCATTTGTATGTCTTCTTTGGAGAAATATCTGTTCGTGTCTCCTGCCCATACCTTGACTGGAATTTTTGGGGGTTATTCAGTTTGATAAGTTCTTTATAGATTTTTGGAAAGTAGCCTATTATCTACTATATCATTTGCAAATATCTTGTCTTTTAGTTTTGTTGATTGTTCCCTTTGCTGTGCAAAAGTTTTCATCCTGATGAAGCCTTAATAGTTCATTTTTTCTTTTGTTTCCCTTGCCTCTGGAGACCTCTCTAGCAAGAAACTGCTGTAGCCAATGTTGAAGAGGTTGCTTCCTGAGTTCTCTTCGAGGATTTTGATGGATTCCTGTCTCATATTTAGGTTTTTCATCCATTTTGAATTTATTTTTGTGTACTGTGTAAGAAAGTGATCTAGTTTCAGTCTTTCACATGTGGCTGTCCAATTTTCCCAACACCATTTGTTGAAAAGACTATCTTTTTCCATTGGATATTTTTTCCCTGATATGTCAGAGATTAGTTGACTACATAGTTGAGGGTCCATTTCTGTGTAGCCATTTTTCTCCATTGATCTACATGTTTTTTTTGTGCCAGTTATCATAATCTCTTGATGATTACAGCTTTGTAATACCGTTTAAAGTCTGGAATTGGGATATCTCCAGTTTTGGTTTTATTTCTCAATATTATCTTGGCTATTTGGGGTCTTTTCTGGTTCCATATATCTCAGAGATTCTTGATATCTGCTATGGCTTCTAGGTGAGCTGTTGAGAATCTTCTGCTTCAGGGCTAAGACACTCTCTGGTACTTCCTGACCTTTATTCTTCTTCTTTCCTTGATTGATAGCCTAATTTCCTTTCTTAAAATCCTTCACACTTAGAATGCATAGAGTTGCTTATATATTACTTTCATTGTCAGAATTATCTTTGTATCATTGGAATTATTTGATATATGTTAATATATAACTCATCCAGATCTGAGCACTCTCTTGCATGTAAAGCTGGAATTTCAAATACTAGAATCTTTCTAAATATTTTGCCTCGATTACTCTGAACATGATATGACATGTCTTGTGATTAATAAAGATCACATGATATCAACCGACATGAATATCTTTGCTTCATATCAGAGTTGTCTCTATCTTGACAGGCAAGGTAAGGGCCAGAGAGCTATAAGAGGCATGACATCATGCCATGGGAGGGTGAAGGCAGGGGAGTATTCAGGAAGAAGACTAGGAGACTGAGGTTATGAAGACTGTGTTTGCAATGCAACAAAGACACTAGGAGTGGCAGAGGGACAATAAGAGAGAAGAAGAACAGTGAACATATGGATCAGAGGAAAGGAGCAGGATGGAAAGAATGGGGGTAAGGGCTAGCAACAGGGAAGTGAGTTAGCTGGCACAAATGTTATCAGTAAAAATCAGTATAGTTGACATTCTTCCGTTAAAACAGTCTGACTAAATGAAATAGTAGTCAGATTTTATTCATTTATCCAAGAAACATTTACTAAGCATTTTCTATAACCAGTAACTGTGTTACATGGAAGGTTTATAAAGATAACAGTTACTATTCTTTATGAAAATGTTCTTCAAAGACTAAGGGATTATAAAGAAAAGCTAATGTAATTCCAACTGGATTGTACAAATTCAATTGAATTTAAAAATCATCTCCTGTTCTTAGGGAAAAATTTAAGATCTTTTAGCATCCACATAGTCTGGATGTTCTCAAAGTTCTTACACATCCCTACTGATCATCTATGCTATTCACTATATGAATATTGAATGTCTTAACACCCTTGGTTGCAAGCAAAAGACCACTCAGTTTAGTTTAAGAATAAAAAGGGAATTATATGTTATCTACTGAGTGTTTCGTGTTCGATTGCCTAGAAGCAGATGGAGTTTGTGATGGAATTTGACATTTGGGAATTGAATATGGAAGCAAAAATAGAGTAAAAAGTTGAACTGTGGGGTAGACCTGGCAAAACCTTGTTCAAATTCATAAGGAGTTTGGAACCTACATAGCCTATCTGGATTTTCCTATAGTAGACCTAAATGCCTGAGACTTTATCCCTTGCTCAGTGATCAGAAACAGATATGGGCAATCTTTGGAATAAGGAAGCTCTTCACAACCCAGGCAAATCCTGAGGGAACTGATGGAATTCTCAAAAGTTAGGATACCAAGTCCTTTCTTGAAGAGGGTACATCTTCACATATACCACAAGTTATTTTATGTTGTCCAAGAAAAGGAAAATAACTGGGTCTTCTGGAAGGTTGAAGAACTAGGGCAACTCTGGACTAAGAAGTAGCATTTTGTAGACTTTGTTTCTGCAACTGTTTAACTTTATTGACCTTCTAATCTCTAATCCTTTCGTCTTCCAACTCCAGTTCCCAAAAAGATAATTTAATTGTCACAGATCTGATCAGATAATCAACCCCAGACCAGTCCTTTGCAGTCAAGCTCCTGCAGTGTGAACACAGCTTCCAGGAAACTCTAAGTAGGTAAGTGGCAGTGTTGGTGGTGAATTAGTTCTTAGGAAAGAGTGAATGGCTCATAGATGGTGAAGACACCTCAAAAGGCAATCATGTAATCAGTAGCCATTACAAGTATTCTGTGATTAAGTCTCTTAAGGATCATTTCTGTCTGGGGACTAGAATCAATCAATGCCCTTGGATTTTTGCTGAAAGGAAAATATTTGCAAAACTTGCTCTTTCCCAAGCTTGTCAAATGTGTTGATAATATCTCTCATCCAACAGTATTGAGCATGGTTAGTTTACAATTTCTGTTAACCCGCAGATTATTTCTTGGTATAGATTCAAGGAGAACATGCTAAGATTCCAGGCATGACAACACATTTCTACGAGCAGCCTCTAGGAAACAAGGTGTTCATGATGAAGATATCTAAGTAAGGTTGGAGAGAGGGAGAGAATGTAAACTATGAACTTAGAGTATTAAATTGTTTCATTATTTCTTCTGACATTCATCACAGAAATATAAGATGTGATTACTCCAAAAACAAAGGAAAAGCTACAGGTCTTCTTAGAGATACTCAGTTTCTAGTATATTTTATGTAAGAAAAGGCTGCAGTTACATGAAAAATTTACTGGCCTACCAGGATAAAGGCAAGAGGCTGTTTGGCAGAAATAGAAAGAGTAAAGGTTAAGTATCCTTGAAGTCTGAGTCTGTACTGGTACCTTACGATGAATAGAAATCATTGATTTTTATTAAAGAAAAGAAAAAACATGGATACTTCACTTTCTAGTGTTAAAGCTATGCTTTCCCATGAAAGTTCAGATGACAAAAATACAGCAATTATTTACTTCTCAAAAATGACATCATTCATGGAATGACAAAACACAAAAAGCCCATCCATCTGTCAAGAAGTATTACCTCTAGATAGTAATGTAGTCTAAATACAATTATGGTCCCCTCATTATAAAACTAGAGTTGGATAAAGTTAAATTTTTTTAATGCATTGCTAGAGCTAAATAAGAAAATTACCAATTGACCCCCGAAAAATAGTTAAATAGAGCCAGTCATATTCTTTACAAGCATGTAAAAGAGAAAAACAAAAGTGAGATTTACCCTAAAGTCAACTGTAAATATCAGCACTGCAATCAGGGTTAAGATTGGGTGCATGGTACAGAGAAGACTATGTCTTTGGACAGCAAAGATGGAAAGATAAATCTGAAATTCCTGTCTTAAACCAGGATATAAGGGGGCTAACATGATTCCATGGTCTTAATAGCTGGGACTGGCAGAGTTTACCATCAACATAAGCCCAGCTTTCTACAAGGCAACAGGTCACTTGGCCATACACTTAAGTGACAAAGGCACCTTAACTTTTGTTTATCGTCTTTTCTGCACCCAGAGGAATAAAAGCAAACTTTGTGGCTATCACTTTACAAAGCTTCAGGAAAAAAAGGCAGAATGCAAATACAGTGAGTGTAAGCAATGAGGTACCTATGATGGAAAGGTGGCTTATATTTTTTAAAAAGCAAGAAAGAGTTAAGAAAGTAAGAGAGAATGTGAATTCTAAGTTTTAATCATTTCAACCTCTTCCCATTTTGCCACCATCTCTAAGGTATAGTAGCTGCTTCCTGCAGTTGACGCCCTCATGACACCTTATTATTCCATTTTTATCTTTTCAAAATTTCAATACCTAATTACCAATTCTTTATAGTAAATTATCTTAGGTGAAATAACTGGTGTGATTTCTGTCTTCTGACTAGATCCTGATAGATACATATGTGGAACTCCTTATTTTTTAAACCTACTATTTTCACCCTTATTCTAGTGTTAGGAAAAGGTAACCAAGCACCCCAAAGAACAAGTCAACTTGGGAACAGAAATGATAGAGTAGGGAACATAGAAGGAAGAGAATGGAGTTCTAGGTTCTTCTGCTCTCTGGACTGTGAGGTATGAAAGAACAAAATATCATTGACTTCAGCCCTTGCTTTCCCAGCAACCTGAAATAACAATTGCAATCTTGATTTTAATGAGCTCACCACTAAAACTCAGTCAGCAATTGATATCAAACGTTGAAACTAGAAAAAAAAAATACAAGCTATCACCACTTACATAAAAATTCTGTCTTTTTTAGAGCCAATGTTCCCATTTTCCAACTATTTAAAAATGAGACTGCAGTGAGCAGGAGCAATTGCTTTATATTCAGTGCATTTAGATGAATGTTTGATATAAAGGGAAATTAACTTCATATAGTCTTTTTCTGTGCACCATATTAAGTATGAGATTTTCAGTTCTGCACCATGTAGTAAAAGAAATGCACACAGAGAACATTAGGACTGAAGCAATGACTATTCCATTTCTGAGAACTGGTCAGGAGGACGTGACTCCATTCTGCTCTATACAGAGAAAGAGCTATGTGTTTATGGGAAGGAGCTGGTATAAGACAGGGTGTCAATTCAATCTCCCTTGAAAAAGCCTAAGGTATTGAACTAGTCATTGCTGCAGTATAGTACAAATGCTAGGTAAGGCAGACTGCACACCCAGATAAGAGGTTACAGGAACATTTGACATATTTTCAGAACCTAATTGATGGCATAGCTGGGAGTGCCTCAGGGTAATTCTTGTGCTGAAGTAGGCTTTCCAAGTTGAAGAAATACATATATATACATATATATATATATATTTAAGTAATCACTAGTTGGTTTGTTTCACTGATAAGGGTTACTTTCTCCTGTGTTTTTGTTTTCATGTTCTGTTTTTTTTTTTTTTAACATTTTATTTATTTATTTGCAAGACAGAGAGAGACAGCAAGAGAGGGAACACAAGCAAGGGAAGCAGGAAAGGGAGAAGCAGCAGTCTTCCTGCCCAGGAGGGAGCCTGATGCTGGGCTGGATCCCAGGACCCTGGGATCTTGACCTGAGTCAAGGCACACACTTAATGACTGAGCCACCCAGGTGCTCCTTGTCTTCATGTTCTGACAATTTCCACCTAAAACGTAGAATGCACCCAACTTGGGAAAAGAGGAAAGAGTTTTAGTTCATAGTTGAGAAGAGAAAAAGAGAACAAAGTAACTAATAATAAGAAAACTAAGTGTGTTTTGCTACAGATGCCATTGAGATGTTAAGAAATGTTATTTAAATAAAATGTATTTTGAACATTAGAAATATGAAGCAGAAAATGCAAACGTTAGTGCACTACTCATTGCTATCCAGATAGTTTTTAAGGAGCTTCAGGATGAGAATCCAAGCTATAGCAGCAGAAGGTCCATATTGACCTCTATCCATTTATCACACAGGCATAGTAATGGTAATGTCCTAACACCAGTGATACATTGCTGACTCTGGAGAAAATCACTTGCATCTTAATGTGCAAGTATAACTGTCTTTCCAAATAGTAAATCTACAGGGAAGGAAAGTCACCACCCGTTCAATTTATAAAGAAGGAAAAGAAGGTCATATTTGCTTTGATATAAACATCTATAGTGAATGAAAGAGAAAGAAAAAATAAGTTAATAGACATTTTAATAAGTTTGCAGGTTTATGATGGCCATATTTTCCCATATGTTTGTCTTCTATGGTCTAAATGTTTATGTCCCCTTAAAATTCACATGTTGAAATCCCAATATGATGATTTTAGAAGATGGAGTTTGGGATTGGTGATTAGGTCATGAGGATGGAGACATTAGTGCTCTTATCAGAAAGATCTCACCAAGTTCCATAGCTTCTTCTGGCATGTGAAGACATAAAAAGTCTACAATCAAAAGAGGGCACTCATCCAAACATGCTGGCACTCTGATCTCAGATTTCCAGCCTCCAGAACTGTGAGAAATAAATTTCTGTTGTTCATGTGATACCCAGTCTGTGACATATTGTCATAGTAGCCCAAATAGACTAAAACATGTCTCTCTCAATTTTTGTTCTTTGCAATAATTTTGACCAAGTTTAATAGAAGATTGTTAAGTATTTTCTGGTTTAATATATTAGAAAAAAATTGGAATTAATGTAATATATCAGTGTCTTCGGTAAGGATACTCTCTGAAGCCAAGATGATGTTAAAAATCTATTAGTAATAATCTGTTAGTAATCTAATTATGTAATAGATCATCAATCTTTCGTTCATCTCTTTGACATATAGTGAGCACCTACTATATACCAGGCTTTGCTTGGTGTGCTGAGGATGTAGAAATAAAAGATTGTCTTAAAGAATTTTAGTTTATTATTGTAATTTTAAAAAGTCAAACAATGGTATGAAGTGATAATTGTTGTGATAGAGGAAAGCACAGAATGCTGCAAGAACCTAGAAGTGTACATTTGGATATTAGGATTTGTGGAGAGAGATGAGTTAATAAAGAAAGAGTTTCTAGGGGAAAAAAAAAAGTTTGAACAAAGGATAGGAAATGAGAGATGAGACGGAGAAGTGAGTAATTGGTAAGTAGGATTAAGAAGTTACTCTCTTTTGCTCTGTCTGGTTTCCTGGTTCTACACTTTGCTAAAATTGATTCCATTCATAGCTTTCTTATGCTTCTCTCCAATTTACTGTCAGACTCTTCCCTGAACTAAGACATCAATTTTGAGTTCACTGGAGAGCAACATCCATACCCTACTCTCCTCCCAGACAAGTAAATTCCTTGGGGAATGGCAAGATGCTGTGTGATGTTTATAAGGGCAGTTCACAACAAAATATCTTATGGGAGTTTCTTGGGTTTCTTTGAAGAAAGTTATAATAAAAATAGAGGCATATCAAATGAGATCTGATGCATTCAGGATGGTATGGCTGTAGACAATGACAATTACCATATGGTTTCACTCATACGTGGAATATAAGAAACAGCATAGAGGATCATGGGTTAAAGGAAGGAAAACTGAAGGGGAAGTCATCAGAAAAGGAAACAAACCATGAGAACAAACTGAGGGCTGCTAGAGGGGAGGTGGGTGGAGAGATGGGGTAATTGAGTGATGGGTATTAAGGAGGGAACATGATGTGATGAGCACTGGATGTTATATGAAACTGATAAATTATTGAACACTACATCTGAAACTAATGACGTACTCTATGTTGACAAATTGAATTTAAATAAAAAATTAAAAAATAAATAAAAATAGAACCATATCCTTAGACACAGTGATTCCACGTTATATTTATATAAATTACCATATACAAACTTTACAAATATAGATGATATAGATATATGGATACACATAAACACACAACACATATATATGGTATATGCCTACTGAAGAAGATTATTGTCTTGGCTTCTCTGAATCTTCCCCATCCCACCTTTCATTGGAGTAATCCTTTTTCAGAAGGGTTCTTTGATTTTCAGTGGTACAGAATATAAAGGTTAAGAGGAATGAAAAAGAAGAACAAGAAACACTTAGGACAGAGGAAATCTTCAGAGGGAAGTTTTGAAGAACTCTTATTTTTATCAAAGAAAAGAAGCTATACATGTCTGTTTATGTAGATTTAAAAATATGTCTACTAACAGACATATATGTAGTTTCTTTTGAATATATAGATATATTCATAAAATGCATTCATACATATATGGAAAAACTGCTGGAAGGGTGCCTTCCATACTGCTAACCTTTATCTGAGGAATGCAATTGGATTGGGGTCAGGGGCAAATTTTCACATTCTTTTTGAAGTGAGCATGTGTTAACTTTATAATTTAATAAAACCGATGAAGATTTTTAAGAGAAAAAAAAAAAAAAGCAAAACAGGTGCCTGGGTGGCTCAGTGAGTTAGGCCTCTCCCTTTGGCTCAGGTCATGATCTCAGGGTCCTGGGTCTGAGCCCTGTATCAGGCACTCTGCTCAGCAAGGAGCCTGCTTCCCCCTCTTTCTCTGCCTGCTTCTCTGCCTACTTGTGATCTTTGTCAAATAAATAAATAAAATCTAAAAAAAAAAAAAGATTCACAGTATTAAAAAAAAAAAATCATGCCATTTGTTTTTCCTGTACAAAAAAATCATAGATACCTAGAGCTGAAAGGGAGCCCAAGAGACCACCCAGTCCAGACAGGGCTATGTCTAGCCCATCTAGCAGACGGTTGCATTTTCTTTTCTTTATGTTCCCCAGGAATGGAGAGATTCCCATGATAGTCTATTCTTGGGTTTCAATTATCCTTCCTCTCTTGAAATTTCCGCTTCTGAAGAAATAAATTCCCACAGCAGGGAGACATTGTTAGTAAAGTATTATTTTTAGTTATTATTCTGAAGCATATGAGTTGAATGATGAAAGGTAAAAAATTCAAATACCTGATATGTGTGCTAAGCAGAAATTATCTGTTGAAGGACTTTCCAAGTGACTTAGTATAAGTGATAGCATCTGAAACATTAGCAAGTCTAGCAGGACAAATCTGGTAGACAGTTTTCTAACTACTACTTAAACACAGAAGTCTCCTGAGTATTGACTTAGTTCTCTTATATTTTGGATGCCTGAGTACTCTAGCATCTACCATTTTACAATGGGATTAAATCCAGCCACTAATTCTAATCTAGGAAAAGTTCACAGGTAAATTAAAAAAAAAAAAAAAACAAAATCAGAATCCTACAAAGCAGGAAAGAAAGCAGAGCACTGTTCAAATTTCCTAAATGTATTCCTTAAGACTAGCTGCCAGGTCTTTTTCTACTTTCTTATATATCTAGAAAATACTCTGGGGGCATTTTCTGCATCCAAGAAAGTCATTTTTAGTGAAGATGTTGCTATGTTCAAGGAAGAAATGATGGTTTAAGATGAAGGGAGATCTTAAACCAGTGGGGTTAGTTTAGAGTTGATCTTGATTAGGGTTATATCTATTCAGATGTTAGTCCTCTTCTTGGTTATTCTTGTAAAAATAATTTAGAGATGTCTTGTTAAAGACATTTGTATTTGTATTCATTTCTCAGCAAATAAAGACACCTCTTAATCATGAGACCAGAGGAGTTGTAAGTTACATATACTCTAAATAGCACATTTGCTAATTTTGTATAAAGATTTTGTTAATAGCTTCCCCTTCCCTTATAACCTAACTTATGTCTGCAAATTCCAGGTAAATACACCAAATCAAAGCTGCACGCAAATGCTTCATCATTGAGAACTCAAAAGAAACAACTATATTCAGTTCAGTTTTCACATACAATAAATATAATGCTTACTTAATGAAATACATCATGTGTTAGCATTTTTAGTTTAAAGAAAAATGATTTTACTTTCATTTTAAATACTTATCCTATTAGGAATACCTACCATTCAATATTACACATCTTACATGGTGACATGAAAACTACATAAAAATTGCTTCATTTTCTGAGTAGAAAAATAGAGATACAGGCCTCAGGGCTCAGAAGAGGAATCATAAGTGACACTTAAGGTGGGTGGCCTAAGAAGTTTCACCCTCATTATTTACATGTCCAGACATTATATTCTGGCCGGGAGGTGGGTGGCAAGTTCATCGGATTAGCCTATAATGCCTTAGAAGTGTTACTTAAGCGAAAATATCAAAATCTCCCCTAACATTTTTTATTTCACATAAAACTACTGTCCTCCTTGTTCATTCACTAGTCCAGTGATTCCCAGCAGGAGATGGGAGAGGAGGATTTTAGCCTCCAGGGAGACACTCTACAATGTCTGGAGGCATATTTTGTTGTCACAATTTCAGGGTGTCAAACAGAGGCCGGGAGGATGCTGAGCATCCTTTACTGTGCAGGAGAGTCCCTGGAAGAAGGGCTTAATTGTCTCACCGAAAATATCAGTGGTGCTGAGGTATAAACTAGCTGCTGCTTCTCTTCTGTGCTCAAATATTGCCCCTCAAAGTGTCCCCTCTGCACCCCTACACCAGATTCCACACCCCAACTCCCGTTCAAGCCTTTCTTTACCACAGCTCTCATTTTGTTTGCGGCCTATGCTATTTATCATTTGTCTTGTTCATCTCTGTTTCTGTTATGAAAACAGCTATGCTTACCCCGTAATAAACAACTGTAGTGAGAATGAAAATATACACATTTATATTTATTCACATTCACATTTGAAATTGGTTTGCTAAGCCTTTATCTGGGACTAACACTTAAAACCAATGTTTATTGCACAATTGCTATAGGATAGATAGTCTTCTGAAAGTTTTGCATGGATTATCTCATTTAATCGCTTCAACTCACTCAGGTAAGCACTCTAAAGATTTCTATTTTACTGGTGAAGAAACTGAGGGAGAAGTAAGTTACCAAGTTCAAGCAGTTAGTACATGCATAGGCAGGGTACCGGTAGGTACCAGTAGGCAATGACTGTACCAGTAGGCAATGACCAAGGAAGACTGCACAACCTTCTTTGTTATTAAATAGGAACCAAAGGCTGCTTAAGAGACATGGTTGGTTCTCCGTGTAACCGAAGTCGTAATCAGATGGATTTTATTTTATTTATTTCAATTCAAGAACAAGGCATCAACTATCTTCCAGGTGTGAATGTTGTGCTCAGTGCTACTAAGCACTCAGAGAAGTAATTTCTTTTGATAATAAACAGATAGCCCCATTGTTCTCTGGTAAATGAGAATCCATAATGCTGGGTGGTCTCACAGTCCTTTTGCAACATGAAAAGTTGACCAAACAGAACTCTTCTGCTCCTTCATTTTATCTTAATGCTATTAAAATATACATAATGCAGATACTGTATATGGACTAGTAAAACAGTTTTTATATAATGGACCAATCTAAAGTGCTAGAAGAGCAAAGTTTGCACTAAAAAATGCTGCCCATGTCTTGGGTCCCTTACATACTTTTTAACTTAAGAAACTTCTCTCTCTTAACCTCTTATAAATACAGTTCACAATTATATTGAATAAACCCACAGGCTGTTATTTAGAAACATAAAACAGGCACAAAAATAAATTCACAGCAGGGTAACAATTTTCCTTTTCTTTTAACCTCTTGCAAATGCCAACTTTCATTCCCCAAATTGTTCTTTGGAGAAAAGAAAGGCAATACAATTAATACACATTGTCTTTGAGCCCCTGAGTGTGTTGTCAGGTCTGAGCACTACAACATGGAAACATCTCGGCTCTCTGGGTTCTTTTTTTTCCCATTACAGAATAAACTGTTTTTAAGGTCTTTGCCTTCACCCAGAGAACCCAGTTGTGCAGAAAAGATCAAATTATTCTCCTGACTAAATGGAAAATCTTCAAAAAAAAAAAAAATGCATGTGATCACCATATCTACACAATCTACACAAGGACTGTTGGCAGTTCTGAAATATTTGAAACAAGTGTTACCATGTTTTTTTTTCCCCCTCTTTCTTATTTAAAACAAAAGAAATTGATAAAACACAGTCTTAGAATCTTACAAATACACTTTGTTACTATGGATATTCTTTATCAGAGATAATCTATTCTTTCTTCCTGCTTCAAGGAACAAACTACACACTTAAATTCTTCAAATTCCTCTGACAAAATATTGCTTTAACATACGTTATTGTCCGTACTCCCTGCCAACATCTCGAAGCTCTTATTATCAAGAAAAGCGATTCTTTTGTCAAAATGAAATTCTTCTACTATTTAATACAGTTTCGTTGTCTTAGAAGATGGGGAAATATAACAACCTCCCTTAGTTAACCTTCAGTTAATAGCAGCAAATATGTTTGAGCACTTTAGATGCTTACAGAGGACTTTTACATACATTGTCTCATTTGAGAGTAAAAACATCTCATTTTGGATATGAGGAAATTGATACTTACAGAGAAATAGGCCATATAGCTGGTATACAGCAAAATGGGAATTCAACTTGAGTTATTCTGGCTTTTTTCTCTTGAAAAAATAGAACTTTCATTTGTTTTAATGGATAATATTATGACACCATTTTCTCATTTCCTGGAGTTCTTTTTTAAATTTTGTCAAATATTCCACATTTCTTAAATTAGGCAGAGTTCATTGTAGACATTGCTGAGGATAATAGGTGATGAATTCCCACAATTTACAGACAGTCCTTAATGTGTGTGTGTGGGAGGGGAGGGTTAGCTCATAGTATGTTACTGATATGAAATGATAGTTTGTTTTCTGCTATTAATTAGTTATGTAATTATGGCAAACACCCCCCCCCAGGGACTCCAGGTCGACATGTGAGAATTGAAGATTTTGATATCACTGGTTGGGAGGTGTAAGAGACAACTTGGAGATCATCCGAAAAACTTCTTGGGCCCAATTGCCAATCAAAGATCTGTTGAATTTCACTGGATTTAATTGTGCCTCTGAGAAAACAGAAGCCTGGAGAAACTGAAAAATTTGACCAAAGTCACACAGCAAGAAGACTACAGGATTCTGGCTCCTGGTTTCTGGTTTGTATCTTGCAATCATAATATCTGAACTCTGAGAACAGAGTTTAAATCCTTCCTTTTAAATCTTTGATTATTAAATGACTTCTGTTTAGGTTTCCATTTATTTAAATGTCTTGCCCATTGTTTATCTGAAATAAGTTTTTTAATACTTGCTCAGAATATTTGAACTTTATGTTCAGATAAATACATTTTTTTTATTTCCAGGATGTAAGTCATTTATCACTACTTACAACTCACAATAAACCCTAAACTGATTGCTACTTGCCCAGAGATAAGATAGACACATGTTAGAGCCCTACTTAATTTTCAAAGTTTATTATGAGAAGAGATTTAACAAAACAATTAAGAGAGTAATTTTTGTATCTAAACATAGTGATTCGAAGGAGCACGTGCACCCGAATGTTTATAGCAGCAATGTCTACAATAGCCAAACTATGGAAAGAACCTAGATGTCCATCAACAGATGAATGGATAAAGAAGATGTGGTATATATACACAATGGAATACTATGCAGCCATCAAAAGAAATGAAATCTTGCCATTTGCGACAACGTGGATAGAACTAGAGGGTATCATGCTGAGCGAAATAAGTCAATCGGAGAAAGACAACTATCATATGATCTCCCTGATATGAGGGAGAGGAGATGCAACATGGGGGGTTAAGGGGGTAGGAGAAGAGTAAATGAAACAAGATTGGATTGGGAGGGAGATAAACCATAAGTGACTCTTAATCTCACAAAACAAACTGAGGGTTGCTGGGGGGAGGGGGGTGGGGGGTGGGGTTATGGACATTGGGTAGGGTATGTGCTATGGTGAGTGCTGTGAAATGTGTAAACCTGGCAATTCACAGACATGTACCCCTGGGGATAAAAATATATGTTTAAAAAAAATAAAATTTATTAAAAAAAAAGGAATTAAAAAAAAAGAGAGTAATTTTATCCCAATTTCTAGTGTAACCAGAGATTTAATCAACAGCACCATACTTTTTCCAATTCATTCATTCACTCACTCATTCATTCATGTATGTACGCATTCATTCATTCATCCAACAATATACTGCAGCGATTCAGAGAAGTTCAGATACCCCACTTTTCTTTGACTTAACTTTGGATAGATTATGTACCAAATCTAAGCCTCAGGTTTCTATCTTATAAAATATTTGTACTGCCTAATCAAGAGGTAAATTATAAGGAAAAACGGAAATAATGCATGGAATGCACTGAACATAAGAGAAATTTACCCAGTAATTGCTCAGTAAATACTGGCTGCTTTTATGAATAAATGACAAATATGTGTACAGTATTGTCTACAAACCTAGATTTAGGCTAAGCACTCAGGATACACTGTGGACAATGTGGACAGTATTTTCTGCCTTAGAGGAACTCACAGTGAAGCAGTGAAGACATATATGGAGTCCAGAGATTATAGCAAAGAGATCTAAGTCCTATGATAAAGGTGGTACCAGATCCCATGGTGACATAAAGGAAGATTTGACCATTTTGGCTCTAGGGGGTCATGAGTCTTGAAGGGAGAATGTGTTAGTCAGACAGAGAGAAAGGAGTTATGGTCCAGATGCAATGGAGAGCCAACACATGGTGCAAATGGAAAGAAACACCAGGTTGTGAAGGATCTTCAGGACTATGTTAATAAGGAGTATGGGCTTTTATTTTGGGTAATAGTAAGCTCATTAAACAGAGGAGCAAGACAATTACATGTTTTGTTGTTTTGTTTTCCTTTGTTTTGTTTTGTTTAAAGATGACCCTTCTGGGTAGAAAATATACCAGAAAAGAAAAAAAGACAGATGACAGTGAAACTACTTCAGGGGTTTTCGTCATGGCTCAGGCAGGAGATGTGGTGGCCCAGACAGTGGTGTTTGCTGAGTATGGACTGGAGATTGTAATAAGGGATATAGAGATTGCAGTGATCACAGTGCGTGATCCAGATTGGATACCTCCTCAAGTATATCCAAAGTATTAAAGCTCTCCCAAACTTTCACTACCTACTTCAATTGAAGACTGCCTTCATGGTGGTAAAATTAAAAAGATGAAATTATGTGAATATTTCTTTTTCTTTTCAATGAAAAGACTAAATTAGATGCTCTAGTGCTCAACCACTTTTAGACTTTAAAATAGTCTAAAAGGTAATATTGTGTGGACCTACTCTTTCATAATGACTGATTCCCTCTTCTTTGCAAGGTGGTTAGGTTCTTCTTTAAAATAACCTATGGTGCCCTGAATTTATCTCAACTTATCCATTATTGCACTTATATTAGAATTGCTTTTCCACTGGCTCCCATTCATGTCCCAGCCACATGAGGGTGAGGGCAGGAATTGCCTCTTGCACATCATTGTATACCCATGTCTGGCACACAGAGGTGCTCTCTAAATGAACATTGAAGGAGGGAGGAAGGAAGGAAAGAAGGAAGGGAGGGAGGGAGGAAGGAATTAGAAAGATATGAGAAGAATCATGCCTAATATATGCCCTGAGTACAATAAAACATTTTCTCCTCTTTTGTATAAATATATGCATTTTCTGTCACTATGTTAGTGGCAGAGACATACTGGATTTAGACAGACTCAAAATGTCTCAAATTACATTTTATTACAGTGAAAGAATATGGTTTCTGGAGTTGATTATATCTGTGTTCAGATTCTACCTTGGCCAGATATTATTAGTTAATTAACTCTGAGTCTGTTTTCTCATCCATAATGTATAGATAAATAGTAATCATATAAGAGTATTGATAAAAGATTGAATCATATAATATGTTAGATAATATGGTTTGTGATAGATGATCTATATTTGGCAATTCTTATTATTAGGCACTTCTTAATAGTTCCTAAACAAGATGACTAACAAATACCTTCTGAAGAAGTAAGAGGTCACAATTGATAGCAATTCCTTCTGAGCAATAAAGAAACCTCACCAGTGAGAACAAAGGTTTTCATGAATGAGAAAATTTTTTCTTTCTATCAAAATTGCTTGGTGCAGCCACCTAATAAGATAGATACTTTAAAAAAAGAAAATATTTCTCAGTTAGGCACTAACCACCTGAAACTTACAAGTTGGAAATATTCAGAATATAATTCTGTACTTGAGACGAAACTTTAAGAAAATGACAAATGAATGTCAAATGGTCAGAATCTGGGTTAAATTTACTATTTCATATATAGAAGTTGTAAAATTAGTTCCATTGACTTAAAAAAGAAGTCATAAAGTGCTGAAGAACTCCTATGGGTTCAACAACTCCTCTTAAGGGTTGGCAACTCTGATTATATCAGCATCACAAAATGTTTGAAAAATAATAAGGTACATATTCTGTCTATCAGCAATATGGAATTGGAAATTCTTTAATATGGAATTGCAGATTCTATAACACCTAAGAATTTCTTAGACTCTTCTACTGATAAATTGGGAACCACTGATATGCATTACATAAATAGTGGAAGAATTCAGGACACATTTCAACTGTAAATGTCTATGCTTTCTACATGCTTCAAATTTTTTAAACAAGGGAACTTTTATTAGACAAACTGGAGGAGGACAAAATAGTAATAAGACCATTTGAGTATTTTTCCTCTCATGAATTGGTCTTGTTCTTTGTCTACTCTATATATTAGATAATATTCTAAATTTGTGTGATTTGTTCCATGTAATTTTACATATACATGCATATATTTTTTCATACCTCTGTATATAATAACATCCTATTCATTATGGACTCACTTCGCCAATTAGGTTGAAAGCTCTTTGTGGGCAATGTTTTTTACTTCCCTTATTTCCCTAGCACCTTTAATAGAAAGTGGGAATAATAAATAATTGTTAGTTAATAGGCTAATTGGGTTTTTAATGTTGTTAAAGATCCTATGAGAGTTTTAGATCAAAATGCAGTTTTACTTTGGAATAAAGGTGAATGGTGGATAAAGACAGAGATTTTATTCACAAGCTGTGGCTGAGCTTTGAGGTGAGAGAACCAGTGAATATGTGTAGGGCCTTGGGTTCACATGGCATGCACTCAACCAGTATCTCTGTCCTCTGTGCTGACAGCTGCCAAATTAGTCTCCCTCTGGTAATGATCCCCAAGTTAGCTTTAGTTAATGAACTGAAAGGAGCTGCAGGTACTTCTGGCCATTAACTG
The DNA here is from genome assembly GCF_010015895.1 of Lontra canadensis. Taxonomy (NCBI): domain Eukaryota; kingdom Metazoa; phylum Chordata; class Mammalia; order Carnivora; family Mustelidae; genus Lontra; species Lontra canadensis. Next base: position 670,255 of record NW_022631159.1, read on the forward strand.
CCTTTCTTTGTGGCTCTGTGAGCTTGCAAGCTTTCTCTCATCCCAGAATCCAATGGCAGCCATCTAAGGGGCCTGCTGTGAGGCAGATTGCAGTGAGACAAATCTGTGTGAGGCAGGTTCTCATCTGAGAGCCCTTGCCAGAGCCAAGAAGCTCATGCTTTAAGTTTTAATTAAAGACAAACTGAACCATTTTTGGGAAAAGTTTAGGCACTCCTGGCCAGGAAGACAGCCATAGACTCTGTGTAGCTGGGGTTATCATGGGCTTGTCTCCATCTGCATAGTGGAATGCTAAGGGCAATACAACTACCATGCATTAGAAAATGAGATGTCACTCTAGTCCTCAAAGAAATTTAATGACAAAAAATGGACAAAGGAATAGAAAAACATAGAAAAGTGCAGGTATATTTTCCATAGAGATACAGATAAATACAAAAATGAAAACTTCAGAGGGGAAAAAAGTTACCATAAAAATACCAGTTGAGAGTTTTACTTTTAAATAAAATTTAGTGTCTGGCCTTAAGAGGCAAGTTGGAACTCTACATAAAATAAGAAGACCATTGTGAGGTCTTACTCTCCCAGACTATATACTTATCAAAATTAACTCTGAAAAAAATGAGATGTTCCTATGGTATTTACATTACTGCAACACTTGTATCCATGAGGACCCCAACACCTGGAGTCCAGGTTATTTTACAGGCATGACTCACTTCTTTGAGTCTATGCTATTTCCCCAAACCTGGAGAACTCTGGTTTCCAGATGATCTATTGGACTGATACCAACTTATAAGCAAATCAGAAATGATGTGAAATTTATATAGAAAGAAAAAGAGAAGTCAAGCCTGATATCTCACAGTAGCCAAATATTATTCCCCTGAAATCACACTATGTGTCCCCTGTCCTTCTGAATGTTTCTAGATGCAAATTCTTTTCAGAGTAGGCCCTATAATCATCCTAAATACATTTATTTTCTGCTTTCTCTACTCTGAAGCACATAGCTTTTGGTCCATTGTCATGATTGACTTAGCCTCTTTTGGTTGATGGACTGTTTTCTGAGCTAGAGTCTTCTCCTACCTGGAGTTGCATTTCTTCATTAACATCAGGTCTTTGTGGTCACTTAAGGAAATCATAGAAGTGATATGGTTGCAGGCCACAGGTCTTTCAGAAGAGTTCACAGATTTTTCAATAAAGCACGTGATCAAGAGTTTCCCTCCTACAGGCTGCAGTCATAGATCAGCTGCCTTCGAATGGCAGAAGCTGACTCTAAGTAGAATTGCTGTTTGCTGACAGAGTAACAGAAATATCTCTAAGCTCTTACTTCCTTCTTTTGTCACTGATCTTCATCACTTCCACTTACAGATGGAATGATAAAGCTGTTCTTGACTCTGATGTACTTCCTAGATCCCAATAAAAGAATTGGCCATCTTTTTGCCAAGAAAATACTTGCCTTTGGCAAGGTACTCCTGATGTTCTGCTGAAGAAGCATACAAATACATAATTAGGTCCCAGATCAGAAGGTATGGACCCTACCCTTACTACATATATCGTATACCTCAGTTAAGAATATAGGTTGCTAGAGACTGGCTAGTTGTTCACCAAACGTTTTCATTTTCTCTTGTTTTCACTAGACTATATCCCTCCCCCTCCCTTTCTTGTATTTAGGTATGGTCATATGACAATTTTCTGGCCAATGGAATTTGGAAAAAGTGATGTGTACCACATGTAATTCTATATTCTATTTCCCTACTAACCAGCTGGAGAGATTTCCAAGTTACTTCCATCCTAAACCCTCAAGTTGTTGTCTGAAGGATTACTTGACCAGGAACACCATGTTGCACTATTGTTTAACAAAAGAAAAGAAGAGTGCCTGGGTGGCTCAGTTCGTTGAGCGACTGCCTTCCACTCAGGTCATGATCCAGTAGTCCTGAGATCGAGTCCTGCATCAGGCTCTCAGCTCCACAGGGAGTCTGCTTCTCTCTCAAACCTCACCCTCTCATTCTCTCTCTCTCTTTCAACTAAATAAATAAAAACTTTAAAAAAAAAATAAAGAAAAGAGATAATCTTATGCTTTGTCAAGACACTGAAATTTGGGGGTTAAATGTTAGCAGGTAGCCCCTCTGAGATTTTCTGAGTCTCAGTTCCTCATCAGTAGTATAGAGATAATACTTTCCGTGGTGGTTGCAAAGATTAACAGTAGGTTTAAGAGGCATCTGGTACATAGGTGTTAAAAGGATGAAGGCAAACATAAAACTGCAGAGTTATAAATCCCTTAGGATCTCAGTGGTGATGTTGACCTTCACTCTCATTTCAGGGATGTTATATCAGGGAAATGGGATGTGAGGGTCAGCACTTACCTTTGGGAATGTGCATAATGACCAAACCCCACATACCTCTGACTATCTGTCCCACTTCTAATCTTCTCCTGCTAGTAAGATAGAGAAAAGGAGATGATAAAATATGCATCTGTTATGACCTTAGGGATCAGACTCTACCCAGACAATCTCCACTAGAGGGAAGGATTGGGGATTCAGACATATAGATGAGTATAAGAAGAATATAGGATCAGAATTTAGAGTTGGGTTTTTGATAGCTACAGTGGTTGTAGGAATACAGGGAATTTGAGGATGTTTTTCCCCATGTTAGAAGGTACATGGGATTCGTTTGATTGATCTTCAGAGATTGTGCAGCTCATTAAGATTTGGCAGGTTGGGGAACTATTTAGGTCACTAGAGTCCACCAGTCACCAGAGTCTCACCATCAGAGATTATCCTCCTCTCTTTACAGTTATGCAGTCAATATCTAGTGCCTGTGGCATGGTAAGCCTTCAATATAGAGTAACTGAAAAAATGAGTGAGTAAAAATGGAATAATGTTGGTGAATCCTGGTAGGGGATTCCTAGAAGTTCACCCCAAGAGAATAGAAGATGGAAAGATCCAAACTGAGACAAGGGCAATGATATTTTACAACCAGAATTATTTGCCCTTTGCTAATGAAGGGGTAAACAGTACAGCTGAATTAATCCAAATTATAGAAAAACATTTACTTCAAAATTTAGGCACTTATATTGAGACAGAATTACTTCTAAACCAGTCTTATGCTCTAAACACACAGTTTTATGCTCTACTTAAAATATTTTCAAAGAAGACAATTCAACAAGCTCCCTCAATAAATGATTCTAATGTCTGACCAACTTATCTCATTATCTACTTTCCCTTGAAGCTATTTCTCCTTGTTCTGTCCTTTATGGTAATAGCAAATGGCTAATAACCACCGTCTACACATCCAAAGACCTTTTGAGGTAAATTATAGAAGACACAATTCCCACTTCCAAGGAGCATAAAATCTACCAAAGGAAAAGAACAAACGTATTAGCTATGCCTGAGTGAAAGAGAGCTATTTGGGGTAAGGCAGTTTAAGTGACTTTATATATAGGAGTGGACTATGGTACACTCTGAAAGGTTCATTGTTTGTCAGTAAACCAACACTGTGTCTTAGGGTCTTATAGGATAGAGGATCCTACAAGTGTTCCAGTTAATAACTGACAAAGACAGGAAATGTGTACTATTTTAAGGTCTAATTTTAAAAGAGGAAAATCCTTTATTTAAGCCACAGTTATTTGGTCTCTGTTAGATCAGCTAAAGCTATATTCAATACATGAATGTATAAGTGTACTCATCTCATATTAGTATATTTGTGTGTAAACATATGAAATTAAGAGAAGAAAGGAATGAATGACTTGGATCAGGAATATGCATGTAGAAAAATGCCTAACAATAAGTTTTGCACACAGCTGGTACTTTGTGTGTACATACAAAAATGATATGGGGTGGGCAGAGCTGCTGTTTTTGTTTCTAAGCCTGCAAGTATGAACTACGGCCACTAGTTCTAATTTGGTAGCAGCAAAATCAGGAACTCTGGTAAAACGAGGCATCATGAAGTTCTCATTATGCTTATAGTGCAGGCAGTGGGTAGCCATGCTCTAGGATTAGCCAGGAACCCAGAGGTCATTTCCTCAATGTAAAACATGTCAGTCCCAGAGAGCAGTATCCAGAAACTGGCAATGGAGATCAAGTTATGATAGAAAGCCAAAACCAAGCAAAAGAAAACCAACCAATCAAAACAAAATAAAACAAAAACACAGTTCCACACGCTTCAACAGAAAGGCCAGTTTGCATCACAATTCAGAAAGACCAGCTAGACAGCAGGAATGCTAAAACCATCAAAATTTCTAACCAAGAGGAGAGAGAACCTAGATGGAGCTTGGTGTCAGCTAGAGTCTCAATCTAAGTAAGACTGAATTTGATATTGAAATTAGCTGCTTTGGGCAATAAACTTAGTCCTAAATTTCATGTTTGGTGAGAAGACAAGTCTGGGGTGAGGAGAAACACATGCCTGTAAGAAGAAGTATTGAAACAGATGATGAACGGAGCTGACAGTACTCCAGACCCAGCCAGGACAGACACACAATCTTGCCATGTTCATTAGTTCAATCTTTCTTCATCTAGATAAGATCTGATAAGGGATTTGAGTTTTCCATCTTCTTTTCCTTTTACTGGATCGCTGTTGGAACTATTAATGAATGTGAAATAGCCACAGGGCAGGCAGCCTTAGAGAAGAAGAGATGAAACAGATGGCAAGACTAATCCACAAACTGGATAAGGCCATTAAGAATCCACTCATCATCACTATTAAACATTCAAGAGGTGTTTTTTCTGTGTGTTAACTTGACAGTATAATATGAGTCACAGTCTTTCTGGGGCTTAGTTTCAGTATCTGTAGAATGCGGAGCTTGGACCAGCTCAGCAGTTATTACAACTGCTCTGAGGAGCCCTAGGGTTCTAATGTAGTCCTCCGGGTCACCCAAAGAAACAAGAAGAAATCTCCAGACCTCTATTTAAACTAAAGCCATGCTGCATGTATGTGCTTTATGCAGTGACACTATAGTCAAATTTCTTCTGGGGAAAAAATGGTCCCATTGCTAAAATAAAGTTTGTGAATCACTGGGCAAGGCAAATCTAAAGGACATCCCTGGCTCTAACAACCTGGGACTCTGTGCTGAACAAGCACCACACCTCTTGTCTATTGCTTCTTGTCTATCCAGGTAATGCTAATAAGGTTAAGGGGGAAGAAAATATTTTCAGCCCATTGAAAGGCAATACTGTATCTTATAGCCAGAGTTCATCACAAAAAACATAAATATGCTGCCTAAATTTCCACTTCCCAAGTAGATAAGATATAAATAATATCTTAACATTTAAAAAGTAATCAATCTTTACATTAAGCAGAAATAGACCATGTTTACATTTTTCACTGATGCCTCATTGTCAGAGCCGTAATTTAGAATAAAGTAAGCAGCAGTGCGTAGTCCATGTGGACAGAGAGCAATGGATATTTTAGGAAGTTAGAAGTTAGCGTAAACTTGCATTTTGGGAAAAAGATGCAGAAAGACCATTGAGAATGTCTTTGTCCTCCGGACACCAGAATTTCACTCAGTCTGTTAAGCATCTGCCTTCTGGTCAGGTCATGATCCCAGAGTCCTGGGATCAAGTCCTGCAATGGGCTCAGCAGGGAGCCTAACTTTCCCTCTGCCTGCCGCTCCCTTGCTTTTGCTCTCTCTCCATCTCTCTCTGACAAATAAGTAAATCTTTTAAAAAGAGAGAGAGAATGATTATGTCTTGCTCCACCTTTACCTCTCACTCCCTCCTTTATGCTCTGTCCCCCCATTTTTGGTATCAGATAGTTGGTTAGTTTAAATATTTAAAAATATTTTTCACTGAATGCTGGCACAGGCTTGTGCTTATAATGCACTTAAATATAAAGAAGTTTTTGTTTAAAACTTGTTTGTTTCATTCATTTTTATATATATATATATATATATATATATTTATTTATTTATTTATCTGGCACCTACAATGTGTCAGGTGTCAGGTTCTCTCTCTTTTTCTCCGTCTCTCTTTCATATGAATGGCTAAGAACACAACTTGTTTCTGTCTGGGAGTGCCTAATATGTAAAAATATTCTGGATTCTACAAATAAGTTCATATTTTAAAAATTACATTCCATATTGACAGCAATAGAGAGTTCAACCATGTGTAGATTCTGCCCTTCAATGGTAAATACAATAACATTAGGTATATCCTTCCAGACCGCTGGATCTATCTATTAAGATATCTATATAGATGTATTATTTAAAATGAGATTCTATTGCTTGTTGCTCTTTTGTAATCTGATTTTCTCATGTAAGTGGTAAGTGGTAGATACTACTAAAATATGTAACTGAATCCAATGAAAGCAGTTTTATCAGTGACACCCAAGTCAAAAAGGGCAGCTAAAACTAGATGCCTGGCTTGATACCCAAGTAAACTTAGTTTAGATAAAGTTGAGATAGCAGAGAGCAGAGACACACTCCTAAGGTAAGATCAAGTGGCGATGATCCACCGTTGGGTCAGGCTTATGGAGAACATAGGATAGGCCTTCCTCTATGTCCACATTTGTTCCTCTTGAAGCTTCCATACTTTTTTGCACCTTGACACGTTTATATTTGGGGCAATCTGGATTCATTCCATTAAGTCAGAAATTGCAAATTCATAGCCAATAGACTAGATTTGTCTCAGAGGTAGTTTTCACTGGCTTTTCAGATAAAAAAAGAAAAAGAAAAAAGACTTATATTTACAAATTAGAAGGTTAAAAACAAAAACAAAAAAATAAAACCTGGCTTGCTGATCATACTTGGAAAGGTCAGAAGCATGTCGGCTACAATCCTGCAATTCTGCATGGGAAGGTTTTGAGACACTTGAGGTTCAGGTTATTTCATGAGCCCAACCTAAGTAAATCAGAATGTTTGGGAATAGGAGCCAGTATCAGTCAATTTTTGGATACCCATTTAAGTCCAATGTCCAGCAAAATCTGAGAACCACTACCTGAGGGCATTTTGAATTATTTTCTCTGCCTGAAAGATCTGTTCTTTCCTTCCAAATAGCCACATGGCTTGATGGCTCACATCCCACTGGTAATTCATCCCATGTCACTTTCCACCCTGACTGCAAAATCCTCTTCCCCAGCATCTGGATATAACTTTACTACACTTCGCTTAATTCCTCAGCACTGGTCTTCATTCAACTTATTATGTATTCACTTATTTGTTTTCTATCTCTTACTACTGAAGTATAAAACCCAAATAAGACAGGAATTTTGCCTGTTCACTGGTGTATTCCCAGCATTTAGAGCAGGTATACAGCTGGTGTAATTTGTTGCCTAGGGCAGAATGATGCTGAGAAGCAGTTGCTTTCTTGAGCTGGGGCATGTATCTTGTTTACCACAGCCTGCTTCACTCCTCCAAGTCTTCTGTCTTATGAATCAGTGACTCTGGTTTAAATATCACTCTTCAGTTCAAATGGAAATACAAGTCAAAGGAAAAACTAAGCTAAGCTGGTTTAGGATGAGATGTTAGAAAGTTAAGAAAAAAATACATGGGTAAAGAAGAGCCTTCACAGTCATGATGTATTTGAGTATTTTTTTATTTCTGAGTTAAACGATGAATCGTGACATTATCACACTCTCTGATCTCAGCTCAGTTTGGTACTCAACAAACAACAAATGTGTTGTAGTCCGTTTAATAAGGTTTTTTTCTTTTCTCGGCGAGGGTCTGAACCAGTTGTTCTATAGCGGAGCAATGATCAAAAGTAGCAAACGTCATTATCCTTAGCAGATTACCAGGAGTTCTGCAATTAACAGCAACATGAATAAAACTATTTTATGGACTTTACAGTAAATGTAGCTTGATGAAGAGAAAACATATTCATTTTGCCACAAATTAACCTAGTATTGGAACTCTTCACATTGAATACATTTCTAAGGTTACTGAGAACTGCTGGGGAAAGAAAAGCAAATGGAAACAAGAAATAAAATAAACTGTCACCTTGCAAGCTCTACTTCCATGAATTCATTAGCAAACAGTATTTATTCAGTAACCTCCTGCACAGAGCCCTGTGCTGGGTGCTCAGGGTGTAAGTAAAGAAAGAGAGAGATTTGTCCTTCAACACTTACATAATACAGGAAATGAGTCCATATATAACAATTTAGACTAAGAGAACTATGATGATAAAAATTAGATGAAATTATGAAGAAAATAAAGTACTTGCTAACTAACTCACAAGGGTCATTGGTATACAATATTTTGAATTTTGAAAATCTGCTCTTCTTCTGAATTTATGTAGTAGATAAATAAAATAAATATTAATAAAATATTTATACTTGTATGACAGTATCTGGAAAAGAAAAATACATTATCTATATCTGAGATCATATAATCCATATGTCTTTCATGTATATTATTTTACCTAAAAGTAAATAAACACACATGCATATATGTGCCAGTTAGTTATCTATTGCTTCTGAGATGTATCTCTTGACCTCTTTTCTAAGCTGTATACAGGAGGGTGTTTCCTGTAAATTACAGTTCCTACCTTCCAATCCGCTCCCAGGTAGGGTGAGAACTAGGCCTTGGCAGAAAATGAGAAGCTAAAACAAAGGGAGTATCCAGGATATCTCTTCTCTGTTTTGGGTGGCATCATCAACAGTGGCTTAATGTCCACTCTTATTCCAACTCCAGATGGGCTCTCTAATCCTTGGTAGGGCAGCTCCCCATCACAGCAAACTCCAAGTAAGCAGTCTAGACCCTTTGCCCTGTTCCTTCACCCTAACAAATAGCAATGACATTTTGCTATTGATAATGTTTTCTTTGATCATGTGACACCTGTGTAATTAGTTCCCTCTACTGACCTAATGAATTTTCTGGTTGTTTTCCCCAGTGACCCTAACTGACACAAATATATGGAGAAGTTTATATATACTTATTATAAGGTTATCCCGGCACTACCAAAATTGGCATTTAGTGGGAATGGAGAATTATATACTTTTCTACCTCCTATGAGGGAGTGGAGAAATGTTAAACTAAAAGGTAGGATTCAAGATGAAATGGAGAAAACCACACATAAGCCCTCTTAGAAAAAGATAGTTTTGGAGATATATTTAGAAGTTGGTTCTCTAGGTTTTTCTAAGTTAAAAAGAAGATGAGTCATTCTAAACCTCTCTCCATTCTTCAAACTTTCCCCACCATATAATTGGTCCTAACATTCTATCTATTCCAACTCTCAAGTGTTTCTTGAATCTGATCTTTTATTTATTTCCTCTGATTCTCTATTGTTTCAACTAGACTCATACTTGTCTCCTCAATGTGATTTCTTCAATCAGTTCTCCACAAGACTGTCAGTGAGTACTTTCTAAAAGTTAACTCTGTTCGCATAAATACCTTAAAGTCCCCTAATGAAGTTCATTTTCTATGCAATAAAATTGAAATTCCTTTGTATATCATATGCATTTCTTCAAGATTTGGTTCCTACCCATTTCTTATCCTACTTCTCTCTTCAAACCATCTCTCTTTTCTGTCACTTCAGTTATCCTGAACTACTTCCTCAAACAAACCATGGAATACCTTCTTCTGCATGTATGCAAGGTTGTGGCAGGGGTATATGCAACATCCTCTCCTTCTTCTTGGCCTTTTTTGTTCTCACTTGGCCTATCAACCTTGCTATGGAGTTTTACCTGGCCTTCATAAGCAGGATGGAACCCTCTTTGGACCTGTAGAGTGCCTTGCCTTTTAAGCATTGCTCTTACTCACTATTGTTGTTATTGATTCACATAAGTTCTTCCCTAACTTGACTCTAGCCTCTATTTATTATCTATCCCCATCTTTGAGCCCAATGGATGGTACTCCAGAGAGCATTGCTAGATTTTTACCAACTGACCGTATTACAGGGTTGACTTAGTAACATCTACTTTGGTGTGTGTCTCCCCAGAACTTCTGCAGGACTTCCCCTCAAAGAGGGAAGAGTTCTCCAGCCCTTTGGTTCAGCTATTTCTCGTGTTTTTCTCTCTGGAATACATTGTGGCCCTGGTTATGAGCCCATTCTAGGTCTCTTAGCTACCTTCCCACTTTCCTGTTTTTGTTTTTGTTTTTGTTTTTCTACTTGTATAAGTTCAAAAGATGAAGAGAGATATCTGTTGTGCTAGAGAAAGTTGTAAGAAAAGAAGACAGTGCTGTAGTGAGGGGTATATGTATGGATGTGCGTGTGTATGTGTGTATCTGTTGCTCTATAACTTACTTTTTATGTATATTATTTTGTATATGTGTTGTTTCATGGCCAAATGCCATAAACATATGAATAAAAACACCCAAGTATTATTGATTGAATGAATGATCTCTCCTACCACATCATTCCGTATACTCAGAACTGAAGCCATACTAGATAATAGCTCATTCTTAGAAAAGCAATAGGCTTTTAAACTTCCAGTCCTTACCTTCGTGGTATTGCCTCAGCCTAGAATAGTCTTTCTCCCATTCCCTATCTACTCATCAATCAGAGCTGAAATCAAATGCCATCACTTCTGGTGAGTGTCTTTCTGATCTGTCAAAGAGAATAAACAAAATTTTTCCCCTTCCCCATAGCTTGCTGTCACTATCTTTATTTGGCATTCACTTTGGTCTGCCTTGAATGTTAATATTAGGTTTTTTTGAATGTCTGTCTCTTCTATTTGTGACTTCCTTGGGGGCAGGACACACATTTTCCTTATCTTCTCAGAACTTGGCATGCTTATTGGCACATTAAAATATACCTAACAAATATTTGAAGAATTAAATTAAATTGAAATCAATTAATTGATCAAAGAATTCACATACAGATTATTTTTGAACCCATAAATACACTAAATTGTGTGAAGATACTGAGAAGTTGATTGGGTTCTCAATAATTCGTGAGGTGTCAAAACTTGAAAATGTTGCCTTCAAAACTTGAATGTGGTACTTCCAAACTTCTGTTTCTGTCTCTTCTCTGCTATTTACTCTTAGCTGCATGTAACAGTGTTAGGTCTCAAGTTCTCAAGGCCTTGTTAAGGTGTCCAATAATAAAAGCTTAATGTCTAATTCTCCCAAGAGCAGTTACATTTTAATTGGAAACTGCTGAAGGACATTTAGCCAAAAAAAAAAAAAAAAAAAAAAAAGGAACCAAACAACAAATCGTGGTAGAACTTGAGACACCTTGTTGTTTGGTAGGAAAAAGATAGTGAGTCAATGATGAGCTTTCATAGTTTCTCTCAAAACACAAAATACCAACAGTTGTTTTTGTTTTTGTTTTTGTTTTTAATCTGAGATGACTGTATTTGGACCTGGGTATAAATAAACACATTTCTAAAAACAAAATTTTAAGGGGACTATGCAATAGTTAGAATTTAACCTGGCCAAAATCACTAGCTTTTTCTCCTGTCTAGAAACTAATTATTAGAATAATATAAACATTTAAAATAGACTCCTATTATTTTAAAATGCACAATTGATGGGGAAATGAAAAAAAGCCAAGAAGTATCCTCAACATGGAAAAAAAAAAAAAAAGGTGAACAGGTGAACATTATTAGTTTCTTCCTGACTTTGGTCCATTACACAGCTGTCTTGCTGGTCTCCCAAAGGAGTACTAAAACTGAAGGCATGAGTAGGGAATTGCTGATATTTATCAGGAAGAAGCAAGTTAAAATGGAAAGAAAGCAAAGTCAAAGAAGTAAAACATGCCTAGCTTTCACCAGACATCTTTCTTCCAGGGAATATAACACACTTTAAAAAACCTCATCTCATTAACTTCTATTGGATTTTTTTTTTTTTGGTGTTTTTATAAATACCTGTAGTTTTAAACAAACACGTGTGTCAGGATGGATCAGTGTCCTTATTGAGCAATTAGTGTTATAGACTTAACTTCTTTAGTACTCATCTTAGAAAATAGCCATTGGCCAAGTCAAGGCTAAGAGAAGATTGTGAAAAGCAGATAAAGTAGATGAACCAAGCAGGGGAGAGGTTCAATTATTCTGGTTCTATGGGTTGTCAGGTAAGATTAAATCCTCTGATCTTTTAGGTTCAGCAAACAGTTTCTCCTTAGATGTTTGCTTTATAGTGTTGCCTTGTCAGGTTTTCTTTTGTATCCCATGTATACAAATTGGAGAGATCAGACAGAAGATTTACAAGTTTATTACCAAAATCAACATCTGATTGAGACAAAATAATGAAGAAACAAAAATTCACTTTGGTGGTTTCCAATCTTCCCATCATGTTTCACCTCCCACCCCCAAGTCCCCTCCAAAGACTTGGGTTGTATGTTTTCCTACTATCACAGATAACCTGAAGAAAACACTAGAAACATTGCCAATATCATCCCCTCTTAAAGCAATGAGGCTAAAAGTCTCTGAAGGGAGAAATAAATGTATGAGGGTAAGATTTCAGACAATAGAAAGGAAGAAGGCAGATATTTTAGGAACCACATAGTCCACCACCAAGTCTGCAAGTGAGACAGTCTAGCTGCCTAGAATGGATCAATCAAAATACAAATCTGGGAAACCATTACAACTCACAAACCACAGTGAGTGTGACACCAAAAACATTTGCTTTGGTGCTGGCTCTGTGTTCAGCAAGCCATAGAGCTCTTGTCCTTTGATGTATTTGCATCTAAAGCTTTGGGAAAAAACCCACTCCCACAAAGCTTGTTAGCAATCTAAGTGAACTCTGCCTAAAACAACAAAATAAATGAAGAAAACAAAACAAAACAAAACAAAATCACAAGTAATCATTCACACTGCTAAAGGGAAAAATAAAAGAATGAATAAGACTATCCCCGTGTGACTAAGCATCAAATCCAGCATCTTTGAACATGAGACAAACATTTATCCATCTTGTCTTCTAAGCAAATGGTTGAATGGCCTGGATAAGATTTAGATTTCATGATCAGTACTTGTTTTACATAACAGAAAGAATAAAGCTTTCCTAAATTCTAAAGATGTTCCTGCTACTTTCCTTTGATTTCTTATTTAACAATATAAAACATATTCATATTTATGATTAGAGTTTCTGGATATTGTTGGTAATATTTTTTTTAACTCTCAGTGAATTACAATCTCTTGATGGGCAGTAAGCATTTATCCAATATTGTACCTCCACAACAGTTCAAAACAAGTTTGAAAATGGTCAAAATTGAGAAAAAGTGTTTCCAAGTTACTGTGACGGCTCAAGTACTCAATTTTAGTCTTAACTGAATCCACCTTTTTTTTTCTTTTTAATAGGGGGGAAAAGGGAAAAAAGAGATTGCTTCTTGTTGTTTGAGTTCTTGTGTTTGCTGTCTGACTAATTTATGAATAAAATAATTGACTAGTGCAAGTCAGAAAAATGTAAGTGAGCATAAAATTGTTGCCCACTGAACCTCAGACAGGCTGAAAGAGGCACAATTTTCATTCTACCCAAGAGTTGCATGGAAGTCATGTATGAGAGAGAAGGGAACCAAGCAAATAAATCACTAAAAATAAATAAATCAAGAAAGAAGTTAAGGTTAGAGAGGCTTCTGGGATGCATGCACCCTGAAATATATCCTTAGAGTACCTAAAGACAAGGAGGTCAACAAATACCCCTTCTACTGAGGCTGCAGTAGGCATATCTCAGAAGACTTTTCACAGCTGACATTAAAAAGGCATGTTTGTAATGAAGTAGTGTGCTATGGGTTCGTAATATAGCTGGTAGGAGAAGGGCTTACAGTTAGTTAATCCTCTCTCTAAAAAGCATGAATATGATCCACACTCAAAACTGAATATTCAGCCAACTGAAGACAAGCAGAGGGAGAATTTTTAAATTTTAATTAGCAGTTCATCTCTGATATAAGAAAAAATGGCAATAGAATGTGGAGCAGTGTTGGTGATGAAAGCAGAGAAATGCCCACAATCCTAATACAGAAGATATGTATAATATACTCTGAATACTTATTATGGTATTAAAAACCAAGTGTCAGAACTGGGGACTAAGGCACACAGTTGAAAACAGAACCACTGAATTGTATACATTATAAGTTTAGAGACCATCTCCTTCATGGGGCCAGCCTTCTCTTGACAATTTGCTGACAGATGCCAGTTCAGAGCTGCCACCGCCTACCCCTCTTTCTCCTACTTTGGTAGATATAAAAAGGGGGCTGAGAGAGAATTATGCAAGTAGAGAGAAGACAGTGTAATATTCATGAAGAAAGGATTTGCCTTTCCCTAACTTCCTTCTGGGGGATGGAACCAAGTGAAAAAGGCCCCAGGAAAATTGCTCACACAAAGCAAAGAGACTCATGTTTAATCAGAAGCCTGCATGTCCATTTAGCCTCTGGAGTTTGTTTATCATAACCCCGCTTTCCATCAGAGCACAGGAGAGATGGTATGGCTGTGAGGTCACTATGTGCAGAGAGGGGCTTTAGTTCTAGATGCTCCAGAGGCACAGAAAGTGGGATTCTGTGATGCTTGGGAGGTCACTGAAGGTGACCAGCTCTCTTTAGTGCTAGATGCTCCAGAGGCACAGAAAGTGGGATCTGTGATGCTTGGGAGGTCATGGAAGGTGCATATGATGAGGGAACTATCACGTGAAATGGCAGAGGCATAGACAATTGAGGAATTAAGCATGATGCCATTTGCTGGAAATTAGCTGGCAGGTATGGACAAACTCCTTATGGGGCTAACAATACTCATGGGAACTTCTAAGAAGTAAGGCGGATACAAGGCTGATTGGTGATGCCTACTTTCTATACAAAACCATGGATGGGCAGGTGGATCGTGGTTCTGGACGAAGAGAAAACTGCAACATATCCATGGACAACATACCAGTTAGAAATGTGTTTGGATGCAAGTAATACAAAGCCTGTATTTCAATGGCCTTAACAAATAGAGATGTGTGTTTCTTGTTTGACAAGATATCCAATGGGAAGTTTATACTGGACTTGGTTCCTTATCTCAGTGGTTCTGAAATTTTCTCAGCTTCCACCTCATGGCTGCAAGATGGCTGTCTCAACCTCAGGCCTCTAGTCCACATTTAAGAAAGAAAAAATTCTAGGAATGAAAGAAGACCACCAAATCTATTACTTTTATTAGGAAAATAAAAGTGTTCTCAGAAGTCCCATCACAGGGACACCTAGTTGGTTAAGTGTTTGCCTTTGCCTGAGGTCATGATCTCAGGGTCCTGGGATCCACCCCTGCAGCAGGGAGCCTGCTTCTCCCTCCCCTCTGCCACGCCCCCAGCGTGTGCTCTCTCTTTCTCTCTCAAATAAATAAATAAAATCTTTTTAAAAGTCCCATCACAAGCTTATATCTCATCAACAAGAACTGGATTACTTTGTTACTCCAGCTGCAACGGAAGTAGGGAAGTTTTTAGCTTCTTCCACCTTTATAGTGTAGGAATAGCTTTCTAATAGTATCTGACACTGGTAGTTATGTTGAAAGAGGTCCTACCTCCCAGCTCCCTCATTCTGTACACCTGCCCCAAGCAGAACATGCAGAAGAGGGAGAGGTGAATGTGAGTAGACAGAGGTGGGAGTTCAAGGTGAACCCAGCACCTTACACACCCACCAAGACCCCAAAGGCATGAATTCGGCCTGTGCAGATGGGGAGATGGGGATGGGGGAAGAAAATGTAAAGGTGGTTAAACTCCATATAATAAATTATGAAATATAGTATAGAATAGTATGTTAGGATAAAATATGGAAAGTATAAAAACAAATAATACGTAATCTTAAAAATCCAAAAAGAGGTTCTTCTACTGATTAAATGAGGCAAAAAAAGAAATAGAATTGAGTGAGAGGTTGTCAAGGGAATCCTCTACCAGCTGAAAGGAGACTGTGACTGAGGAGAGTTAGTAGCCATTATTAGCAGAATAAAGTCATTTTATTCCTATGCAGCAACAAATTCAGACTCCTCACTAAATTAGTTACACCAAAGTTAACTATTTATTTATTAGAGGATCCCAGTGGGTAGATTCAAGCCTTTTTAGTTAAACCTCTTTTGTTTTATAAAGTTCTGAATTGAAAAGAACCCTAAGAAGACTTACCTCATTAAAATAAATGCAATTGATTTTTGTGAGATCCTCAGATGGGTTGCTGTGTAACCAAGTACATTCTTCACAAAGTTGTATCTTTATGTCTTGAATAGAACCTATCTGGGAGTAATATTGGTTCTATTTGGGAATAAAATGTGGCTTACATGTGATAGATTAATTATTGCCAATTCTTCTGTTTCACAAGCTAATGTTGGGAGATATCCTTCCTCACTCCCACAAACACATACTAGTCCACCATACTATTTAAGTGTATTCTATCATTTCAAACTGTGATGCTAACACATCTTTGTATATTCCTCCTCAAAGAAGTAGATATATATACTCTTTCAGGTCTAAAATCAAACCCAATAAGAAATCATTTTCCAACTTTTAAATGTGCTCCATTTTTATTAAGAGAAGCCATTGGAACACTGTGTTTGTTATTGTTGTCCATAAAAACTTTAGGTACTTATAATATTCTAAAGAAGAAAAAACTGCTTTCATCTAGTATAGTTGAGATTTCTGATATCTCACTCCACAACCATTTATAGAGTTTCAGCTATGTGCAGTCACCATGTTATGTGCTGAAAGCACACAAAGGAAGTAGATATTCCCTGTTCTTGAGAAACTCAAAATTCAGTTGGTGGATATACTAGTAGCAGCATAAGCTAATACCCATAACACATTGTGATAATTACCATGACAAAAAAATTAATATAGTGCTGAGGAAGCACAATGGAGGAAATAGCTATGCTTATGTAAAATTTATTATTAATTTATAAAGGAAAAATTAATTAAATGAGTTAATCACAGTCTCAAAGTCAGCTAAATTCTTGCCTGTATTTGAGAGAGCAGCATGTTCTTCCAGGCATGAAAGGAAAAATTTCTCACCCAACTCAAGAAGAGATTCACAACCTTAGTGCTGGCTGCCTCTGCAGAAACCTGCAGAGAAATTTTCTTATACTGCATCAGGTGTAGCAGAAGGAAACAGCTGGAAACTGAGGGGCAAATATCAGCAGCTCCTGAGTGATTAAAAAGAATTTCCAAGTGCAGTAGGTACATCCCAGCTCCCAGCAGTAGCTTTTTTCATGGTTGTGTGCTAAGTCTCAAAAAAATAAATAGTAACAGTTAATCATTTATTGAGTGTCCACATGTCACTTATATAAGCCTGGCATTGCAAAATGGAATTTGCATATGTTACTTCTGAATTTCTTAACAGTTCCAATATAAAGTAGACCCATTTTATGGGCGAGGAAATCATGAATTAGAAAATTATCCATAAGTGGAGGACACAGGAATTGACTTCAGTTTTTTTTTGACTTCTATGTCTTTGCATTTCTCACTGTGCATTGAAAAGAATAGATCATTATTGATGCCTAAATTTAAGAAAAAGGGGAAGCATTCTTTCCTGTGCCTCTTTTTAGCCATCCTTTAGAAATGAACACAAGATGGTCCCTCTCTTCTTGAAGTATGAAATTAGACCACCTTGGCCAAGGGTAAATAAGTGTCAGAGTTCAAAAACTTTTTCTACATTAGAAAATCTTCTTTCCATTGCTGCCAATTGATATTTTTTTCTTCTCAAGTCTGATCTTGGTTTTGCTAGTAAATATTGTTTCTGTCTCCACCCTCACTAGCAAACACAGCTGGTTTTGGCTGTCAGAGATTCAAAAAAACTTCTGCAAAGATTTAAACTATATGAAAACAATAAAATGAAAAGGCAAAAGAATGTTTAGATGAAAGATAACATCTTAAAATACAGGTTTGGCTTTGTTTCCATTTTTTGGAAGCCAGTGAGAGTTGAGGAAGAATTGATACTTTTATTGTGGTTCTAGTCACGTGGTTCTTCTGAACAGAAATGTCCCAAACAAATGATAAAGTCAGCAAAGTCAATATTTAATTCCTGTATTTTCCATTATCTTACAGCAAAGAAACCTGTCTTTGAGTCCTCAGTTGGCTGCCTATTGACCTCAACCAGGTCCCTTCATCTCTGAGTGCAGTTTTCTTCAGTGTAATATGAAAGGTTAGACTATGTGGTCCAGCTCTAGTTCTTTTTTTTTTTAATTTTTTTAATTTTTTCAGTGTTCCAAGATTCATTGATTAAGCACCACAGCCAGTGCTCCATGCAATATGTGCCCTCCTTAATATCTACCACCAAGTTCACCCATCCCCCAATCCCCTCCCTTCCAAAACCGTCAGTTTGTTTCTCAGAATCCAAAGTCTCTTATGGTTCTTTTCCCTCTCCGATTTCCCCCAATTCACTTTTCCTTTCCTTCTCCTAATGTCCTCCATGTTATTCCTTATGTTCCACAAGAAAGTGAAAGCATATGATAATTGACTTTCTCTACTTCACTTATTTCACTCAGCATAATCTCCACATACAATGGAATATTACACCTCCATCAGAAAGGATGAATACCCAACTTTTGTATCAAGCTCTAGTGCTAATGCTCTATTTTTACATTTATAAATCATGGAATCACTATTTCTTTGATACAATGATTCTGTTTCCTCTAAATTCATGTTTCTTGCAGAATTTTGTATGCATTGTGACTTAAAGTTATGTATCAATGGTGATGGAGCCATATGACATACATAGATTATGTCTTTAGGAGGTTGATGTAACTCAACAATTCTGGGATAAGACAAATTTTAAGACATCTATGTTAATGTATAAGTGACATACAATTAACTTCACATATTTTAAGTCCATAATTTCTTAAGTTTTGGCAAAGGTATTCACCTATGGAACCATCACCATAAGATAGAGAACAAAAATTTTCTTATGTCCCTTGTAATCCCTCCCTTCCCCTTCTGTACTCCCATCCCTACTGAATTGTTTTGTCACGACATTTTTTTTTTATATCATAGAATTTTACATAAATATGATACATAGTATGCACAATTTTTTCTGTCTTCTCTCACTTAACACAATAATTTTGAGGTCCAGCCATGTTGCCACATGTGTCAGTAGATCATTTTTTATAGCTAAATAATATTCCCCCTATATGGAAATACCACCATGTATTTGTCTATTTATCTATTAGTAGGCACTTGGGCTGTTTCTGGGGCTTGGCATTTGTCAATTTCACTTCAAGTGATGACAACTTCCTCTAACAATGAAGTTGTTGATTCTCATGGATTTGTCAGTCATAATAGAACTCTGATGGCTGTTGTGCTAGAAGTGGTGGTATTAGTTGTGGAATGAGAGCAGCCTTGCACCACGGATTCTCATTGTCCTTGCCTGGGATTTAGTAACTTTTCTCAAATAAATGCTGCTTAGTTTGTTGTATGCCTAAAGTCCTGAAATCATTGTTTATAACAATGTTTTCTAGTTTGTTTGTTTGTTTGTTTGAGAGAGAACAAGTGGGGGAGGGAGAGAGGCATGCAGACTCTATACCAAGTGTGGAACCCCACACACAGGGTTCAATCCCAGGACCTTGAGATTCAGCTCAGGTCCTGAGCTGAAATCAAGAGTTGGGTGCTCAAGCAACTGAGCTGCCCAGGTGCCCCTACTATCTTTTCTGGTTTTATGGAGAGAGGATATTATTTGGAGGAAGGATTTACCAAGTTATTCACTCTGTCATTCCAGAAATCCCGTGATTTCTATTTTGGTATAATTTTTTTTTGATAAGTTACCTGAAATACAGGATAGTTTCTACTTTTCAGAAAAGTTACATCTAATAAGGGAATATTAGACAAATACAAAGGCACTGAATAAATAAGCAGCAACCTAGTTCTTTAGGTATTCAGAAGAAAGAAATAGCATTCCCTTTAGGAGGGATAAGGAAGATCATCAAAGCAGTGGGTAGCATTTGAATGGGCCATAAAGGGTTGATAGGATTTCAATAGATATTGAAAGACTGAGTATAGCAGTTGCATGAGTAGTTATGCTGACCTGGAAATTTTTGAATTTCTTTCTGTTTGTAAAGTTTTGCATGGATATATTTTCATTGTAAAACTATTCAGGGTGCATGGGTGGCTCAGTGGGTTAAAGCCTCTGCCTTCAGCTCAGGTCATGATCTCAGGGTCCTGGGATCGAGCCCCACATCGGGCTCTCTGCTCAGTGGGGAGCCTGCTTCCCCCTCTCTCTCTGCCTGCCTCTCTGCCTACTTGTGATCTTTCTCTCTGTGTCAAATAAATAAATAAAATCTTTAAAAAATAAAAAAATAAAAATAAAACTACTTAAATAATACAGTTGGTCACATTCAAGCATCCTGTTCCCTCGACCCCATCTCAACCTCTTCCCATTTCTTTCCCCACCAATACTTCTAGGTCTTTTTATATGGATTTCTGAAAAATTTGAATGGGGTGAGTTCATCTACAGTTACATGGGGAACAACAACAAAAAGGGAATATTTCTAAGGTTATGTCTATATTGACACAGACGGACCTTTGTAAAGAACACTGACTCAACTGGGGGCACCTGGCTAATATCACCACCAGCAGCAAGTAGTTTACTATCTAAATAGGCATATGAAATCTACTCAGTAGAGAAGTTGGTTTATTTGTTAGTCAAGATATGTTAGGTCATACTATCCATGATTCCAAAGGTTTAATGTAATTTCTCATCCATATTTCCAGCTTTCTTGAAGTGGAAGATAACTTCTCTTCCAGCTAGCTGCACAGCCTTGGGACATAGAGTAGAAGATTCCATAAGACATGCTATTGTTAGGAATGTACAGAATTTATGCCTACACTCAATTGGACAGAATTCAGTAGCAGGTAGTCTCAAGGTGGGCTGGCAAATTAGTCTTCTTGTGTGCCTCAGTTTGTGAGGAAAATTTTAAATAGTTTAGTGAGTTCATATCATTTTCTCTGCCTCAATTTCCTCATCCTGAGGTGTATGTCAATTAGATGATGATTACAGCCTTCCCAGTTCCATCCTCTTATGAATATTACTTTCAGTGAAATAATCTGACTTCACTTTGACACTCAAATGAATTGAATTTATCTTTAACTTCATTAAATCCTGTTTTCTTTAATCTACTTGTCATTATATTGTGTTTTATATCAAGATAAGGGATTAATGGATATGTGGGTGATGTATCTGTATCTGATGGCTGCAGTATCTGTCACTCTATTGAGTGCAAGTGTTGATTAGGCTTAGCTGGCTAGTTAGGCTGGGTCCCCTTCTTCCCTGGTCACTCTGTGTATTCCTCTGGAACATGCAAACTAGCTTGGTTGAATATGAGGAACTTCCCTGATAAAAGAGGAATGTATATGAGTAACTATACTTCTCTGTATAACCTCCAAACAAGCTCCCAGTGTCCATTTGTAGAATATAAGGCAGTCAAGTTTCCAAGACTCCAGACACACTGAAATGAGATGTTGTGTGTGGTAGTCTGCTTTAAAAAAAAAAAAAAAAAAAAAAAAAAAAAAAGTTGTGACTATTTGAGTAATTTTTTTCTTGTAAAATTCCTCCCAAATTTCAAAAAGTAATGGGATATGTAGAAGAAACAAAATCTTAATTAACTTTGAGGAAATGTGATATAATTGAAAGTCAAGATTTCTCAATTTAAGGCCTGACTTGTTGATGAGGAATGATGTTGAGCCAGTCACTTATATCATTTATCCTCTCTGAACCTCCATTATTTCCACATCTATTTATTTATAATTATGGCCACATTTAAAGGTTGGGAAGCTAGCAGAGTAGGAGGGCCCCAAGCTTACCTCATCCCTCAGAAATAGAAAACACTCACATCAGTATAGATAACCCAGAAAATGCCAAAGACCGGCAGAACAAATTCCACAACTAAGTGTAGAGAAGGGCCACATTAAAGAGTGTTGGAGTGTGGAAACTCAGAGGAAAACTAGCCAGACCTCAATGTCTGTGTTGGGGAAGGAGCCACAGGTGCAAAGAAGGGAGAGAAACAGACTATCATAAAGGGAAGCTCCAACAGGGAAGATGAATCCCCATAACGTTTGTCTTTGTAAACAAGAGGGGCTGAATTTTTTGATTTCTTACAACCAGCAGTGCTTAAAGCCTGGAACTTTAAAAGTCAGTAGGCTCAGTTCTGGGAGAGCCTAGAGGGCAATAAAAAGTAGAGTCCTCATAGGTAAAGAGACAGGATAACAAACAACCTGTGGAGACATAGTTTAGAAGTAGCAGTTTGAAAAACGCCTGGGATATATGGGAAGAAGCGTTATTCACTCCACTCAGGGCATGTCCCAGGTAGCAAGGTTCACAGGGAGACACTTCCAGGAACAAAGGAGCTTACAGGTGCCATTTCCCTCTCCTGCTTCCTAGCATAAACACAGGGCCACCTGTAGGGGCTAGCTCAGTATGTACACTCACTACCTAACTCACATACACAAAGCCCACCTCTCATCCTATCCCCACTTTGGCAGATATGCTCTTTCCAGTCATGCTTGTCTCAGTCCACTCCACCAGAAGACCAGCACAAACCTTGCCAAAACCTTGTCTCCCTACCCATAGACTTTGTGGGTCTTTGTACCAGACCAGTGGGAATCTTGTTAAAATTGCATACCACACCTTTGCTGACCCAGTCCTGGCAGCAGCTGCTCATCCCTTCTTGATAGCACACAGACCTTGAAGGCCCTGCACCCTGCCCTCTTCCAATATGTTCTTGGCTGAGCTCATTCAAACCGAAGTCACAGGACTAGCAGTATGCAAACTGGTCTGTGTGCAGGCCCTGCCCACCAAGGAGAACTTCTCAATGGACAACAGAAGGAAACCACCCTGCAATTGTTTTTGTTGTTGTTGTTGTTGTAGTTCTTTTTGTTTTGTTTTGTTTTTTTTCCTACCGTATCTCTGGTAAACACATAGTCTGACTAAACTCAAATCCAAGGTGTCCCTGGATTGGTCTATGAACACACAAGATCCAAACACTGCACAAACCAGAAAAAGAGAACCACGGCAGATGACTGAATTGAAAGGAAAACAATATCCAAGATATAACAGTAGGATGTGGCAAATACACATAGGAAATGCCCTGTGAAGCACCACATTCTGGCAAATAGGGGACTTTGCACTGCAGGACACTATAGGACCTCTTTTTCATAAGGACATTACTTCTAAGAGCAAGGGACAGAGCTGACTTTCCTAACACAGAGAAACAGACACAAAGAGTCAGACAAAATGAGGAGACAGAGGAATATGTCCCAAATGAAAGAACAGGACTCAATATAGCAAGAGATCTAAGTGGAAGAGATAAGTAATATGCCTGATAGCGAATTTAAAGTCATAATCATAAAGATCATTGGACTTGAAAGAAAAGTAGAAGAGATCGGTAGTACCCTAAAAGAGATTTTTTTAAAAAAGAACTAATCAAAGATTAAGAACACAGTACTTGAAATTGAGTTTATTTTTAACTACATTGAATTATATTGAATCAATTGTGTGGAATCAAGCTGAGTAAGTGAGAGGAAAAAAATATATGCAAAATGAGAATAAGAGGACTCAGAGACTTCTCAAACATAACAACATCTATATTATAAGGACCCCAGAAGTAGAGACAGAAATTTTATTTGAATAAATAGTATCTGTAGACTTCCCTAACCTGGGGAAGGAGAAAAGAAACATGCAGATCCAAAAGGCATAAAAGGAAAGTCTCATAAGGTTATTAGATGAGTTTTTAGCAGATAAGAAGGAAGTGGCATGATATATTTAAAGTGCTGAAGAGAAAAAAAATCTATAGCAAAGAATATTCTATCCTGTAAGTCTATCTTTCAGAACAGAAGGAGAGATAAAGAGTTTCCCAGACATGACCATGAGACCAACATTAAAATATACATTAAAAGGGACTCTTTGAATGGAAAGGATAGACCATAAATAGTACAAAAAGTAGGAAACACAGAAGCAGTAAAATTAAGTATATTTGCAAAAATCAGTGAAGGAACTCACAAAGTAAAAGGATACAAAATATGACACAATATACCTAAAACATGGAGGGGAGAGAGAAAAATTGGGTTCAAATTTAAGTGATCATCAACTTTATATAGACTTCTATATGCAGAAAATGTTAAATACAAACCGTATGGTAAGCACAAATCAGAAACTAGCAATAGATAAAAAAAATAATAAGGAGAAGTGAATCCAAGTATATCACTAAAGAAAGTCAGCAAACCATGAGAAAGAGAGCAAGAGAAGAAAGGATCAGAGAAGAACTACATAAACAACCACAGAACAGGTAATGGCAATAAATGCATACCTATCATTAATTAGTTTAAATGTAAATGGCTAAATGCTCCAAACAAAAGACATAAAGTGATAGAATGGATTAAAAAAAAAAAAACAACAAAAAAAACCTCATCTGTATGCAAGGGACTCATTTTACCTCTAAAGACACTGCAGATTGAAAGTGAGAGGATGGAGAAATATTTATTATGCAAATAGATGTGAAAAGTAACTCAGGGTAGCAATACTAATACTGAACAAAAAAGACTTTAGGGAGGAGTCAAGATGGCGGAGAAGTAGCAGGCTGAGATTACATCAGGTAGCAGGAGATCAGCTAGTTAGCTAATCTAAAGAATGCAAACACCTACAAATCCAAAGGGAGATCGAAGAGAAGGAGAACAGCAATTCTAGAAACAGAAAATCAACCACTTTCTGAAAGGTAGGACTGTCAGAGAAGTGAATCCAAAGCGCCGGGAAGATAGACCGCGGGGGGAGGGGCCAGCTCCCGGCAAGCGGCGGAGCAACAGAGCACAAAATCAGGACTTTTGAAAGTCTGTTCACTGAGGGACATCGCTCCAGAGGCTAAACCGGGGAGAAGCCCACGTGGGGTCAGCGTGGCCTCAGGTCCCGCAGGGTCACAAAAGGATCGGGGGTGTCTGAGAGTCACAGAGCTTGCAGGTATTAGAACAGGGAAGCCAGCTACAGAGACAGAGCTGAGGAGTGAGCTCTCAGCTTGGGGTTACATTGAACCAGTCCCAGGCTCAGTGAGCTCGGAGTGTGACCGGAGGCCAGGGAGATGGGAGGGATTGAGCGCTATTCTCTGAGGGTGCACTGAGGAGTGGGGCCCCATGCTCTTGGCTCCTCCAGGCCGGAGACTGGGAGGCCGCCATTTTCATTCCCGTCCTCCAGAACTCTACAGAAAGCGCTCAAGGAACAAAGCTCCTGAAAGCAATAGCGAGCTGATTACTCAACCCGGCCCCTGGTAAGAGCGGTGCAAATACGCCTGGGGCAAAGACACTTGAGAATCACTACAACAGGCCCGTCCCCCAGAAGATCAAGAAGAAATCCAGCTGGGACCAAGTTCACCTACCAAGGAGTGCAGGTTCAATACCAAGGAGAGCAGCGGAATTCCAGAGGATGAGAAAGCAAAGCATGGAACTCATGGCTTTCTCCCCATGATTCTTTAGTCTTGCAGTTAATTTAATTTTTTTTTCTTTCTTCAATTTTTTTTTTTCTTTTTCTTCTTTTCCTTCTTTTTTTTTTTTTTTTTTTGGTCTGAACCTCTTTTTATCCCCTTGCTCCTCCCCATGATTTGGGGTCTCTTCTGATTTGGTTAAAGTGTATTTTCCTGGGGTCTTTGCCACCCTTTTAGCATTTTACTTGCTCCTTCATATACTCTTATCTGGACAAAATGAGAAGGCAGAAAAATTCACCACAAAAAAAGAACAAGAAGCAGTACTGAAGGCTAGGGACCTAATCAATACAGACATTGGTAATATGTCAGATTTAGAGTTCAGAATGACGATCCTCAAGGTTCTAACTGGGCTCAAAAAAGGCATGGAAGATATTAGAGAAACCCGCTCCGGAGATATAAAAGCCCTTTCTGGAGAAATGAACTAAAATCTAACCAAGTTGAAATCAAAAAAGGTATTAATGTGGTGCAATAAAAAATGGAGGCTCTCACTGCTAGGATATATGAGGCAGAAGAAAGAATTAGCGATATAGAAGACCAAATGACAGAGAATAAAGAAGCTGAGCAAAAGAGGGACAAACAGCTACTGGACCACGAGGGGAGAATTCGAGAGATAAATGACACCATAAGATGAAACAACTTAGAATAATTGGGATTCCAGAAGAAGAAGAAAGAGAGGGGAGCAGAAGGTATATTGGAGAGAATTATTGGAAAGAATTTCCCTAATATGGCAAAGGGAACAAGCATCAAAATCCAAGAGGTGCAGAGAACCCCCCTCAAAATCAATAAGAATAGGTCCACACCCTGCCACCTAATAGTAAAATTTACAAGTCTTAGTGACAAAGAGAAAATCCTGAAAGCAGCCCGGGAAAAGAAGACTGTAAGATACAATGGTAAAAATATTAGATTGGCAGCAGACTTACCCACAGAGACCAGGCAGGCCAGAAAGAGCTGGCATGATATATTCTGAGCACTAAATGAGAAAAACATGCAGCCAAGAATACTATATCCAGCTAGGCTATCATTGAAAATAGGAGGAGAGATAAAAAGCTTCCAGGACAAACAAAAACTGAAAGAATTTGCAAACACCAAACCAGCTCTACAGGAAATATTGAATGGGGTCCTCTAAGCAAAGAGAGAGCCTAAAAGTAATAGATTAGAAAGGAACAGAGACAATATACAGTAACAGTCACCTTACAGGCAATACAATGGCACTAAATTCATCTCTCTCAATAGTTACCCTGAATGTTAATGGGCTAAATGCCCCAATCAAAAGACACAGGGTATCAGAATGGATAAAAAAAAACAAAACCCATCTAGATGTTGCCTTGAAGAAACTCATTTTAGAACGGAAGACACCTCCAGATTTAAAGTGAGGGGGTGGAAAACAATTTACCATGTTAGTGGACATCAGAAGAAAGCAGGGGTGGCAATCCTTATATCAGATCAATTAGATTTTAAGCCAAAGACTATAATAAGAGATGAGGAAGGACACTATATCATACTCAAAGGATCTGTCCAACAAGAAGATCTAACAATTTTAAATATCTATGCCCCTAAGGTTGGAACAGCCAAGTTTAAACCAATTAATAACAAAATCAAAGAAACACATCAACAATAATATAATAATAGTAGGGGACTTTAACACTCCCCTCACTGAAATGGACAGATCATCCAAGCAAAAGATCAACAAGGAAATGAAGGCCTTAAATGACACACTGGACCAGATGGACATCACAGATATATTCAGAACATTCCATCCCAAAGCAACAGAATACACATTCTTCTCTAGTTCCCATGGAACATTCTCTAGAATAGATTACATCCTGGGTCCTAAATCAGGTCTCAACTGGTATCAAAAGATTGGGATCATTCCCTGCATATTTTCAGACCACAATGTTCTGAAGCTAGAACTCAATCACAAGAGGAAATTTGGAAAGAACCCAAATACATGGAGATAAACAGCATCCTTCCAAAGAATGAATGGGTCAACCAGGAAATTAAGGAAGAATTGAAAAAGTTCATGGAAACCAATGATAATGAAAACACAACAGTTCAAAATCTGTGGGACACAACAAACGCAGTCCTGAGAGGAAAATATATAGTGGTACAAGCTTTTCTCAAGAAACAAGAAAAGTCTCAAGTACACAATCTAACCCTACACCTAAAGGAGCTGGAGAAAGAACAAGAAAGAAACCCTAAACCCAGCAGGAGAAGAGAAATCATAAAGATCAGAGCAGAAATCAATGAAATAGAAACCAAAAAAACAATAGAGCAAATCAACAAAAGTTGGAGCTGGTTCTTTGAAAGAATTAATAAGATTGATAAATCCCTGGCCAGACTTATCAAAAAGAAAAGAGAAAGGACCCAAATAAATAAAATCATGAATGAAAGAGGAGAGATCACAACTAACACCAAAGAAATACAGACAATTATAAGAACATACGATGAGCAACTCTATACCAACAAATTTGACAATCTGGAAGAAATGGATGCATTCCTAGAGACATATAAACTACCACAACTGAACCACGAAGAAATAGAAACCCTGAACAGACCCATAACCAGTAAGGAGATTGAAACAGTCATCAAAAATCTCCAAACAAATAAAAGCCCAGGGCCAGGCGGCTTCCCAGGGGAATTCTACCAAACATTTAAAGAAGAACTAATTCCTATTCTCCTGAAACTGTTCCAAAAAATAGAAATGGTAGGAAAACTTCCAAACTCATTTTATGAGGCCAGCATCACCTTGATCCCAAAACCAGACAAGGATCCCATCAAAAAAGAGAACTACAGACCAATATCCTTGATGAACACAGATGCAAAAATTCTCACCAAAATACTAGCCAATAGGATTCAACAGTACATTAAAAGGATTATTCACCACGACCAAGTGGGATTTATTCCAGGGCTGCAAGGTTGGTTCAACATCCACAAATCAATCAATGTGATTATTATACATTAATAAAAGAAAGAACAAGAACCATATGATACTCTCAATAGATGCTGAAAAAGCATTTGACAAAGTACAGCATCCCTTCCTGATCAAAACTCTTCAAAGTGTAGGGATAGAGGCACATACCTCAATATTATCAAAGCCATCTATGAAAAACCCACCACAAATATTCTCAATGGAGAAAAACTGAAAGCTTTTCCACTAAGGTCAGGAACACGGAAGGGATGTCCATTATCACCATTGCTATTCAACATAGTACTAGAAGTCCTAGCCTCAGCAATCAGACAACAAAAGGAAATTAAAGGCATCCAAATCAGCAAAGAAGAAGTCAAACTATCACTCTTTGCAGATGATATGATACTATATGTGGAAAACCCAAAAGACTCCACTCCAAAACTGCTAGAACTTGTACAGGATTTCAGTAAAGTGTCAGAATATAAAATCAATGCACAGAAATCAGTTGCATTTCTCTACACCGACAACGAGACAGAAGAAAGAGAAATTAAGGAGTCCATCCCATTTACAATTGCACCCAAAACTATAAGATACCAGGAATAAACCTAACCAAAGAGGCTAAGAATCTATACTCAGAAAACTATAAAGTACTCATGAGAGAAATTGAGGAAGACACAAAGAAATGGAAAAATGTTCCATGCTCATGCATTGGAAGAACAAATATTGTGAAAATGTCTATGCTTCCTAAAGCAATCTACATGTTTAATGCAATTCCTATCAAAATCCCATCCATTTTTTTCAAAGAAATGGAACAAATAATCCTAAAATTTATACAGAAGCAGAAAAGACCTCGAATAGCCAAAGGAATATTGAAAAAGAAAGCCAAAGTTGGTGGCATCACAATTCCAGACTTCAAGCTCTATTACAAAGCTGTCATCATCAAGACAGCATGGTAGTGGCACAAAAACAGGCACATAGATCAATGGAACAGAATAGAGAGCCCAGAAATAGACCCTCAACTCTATGGCCAAGTAATCTTCGACAAAGCAGGAAAGAATGTCCAATGGAAAAAAGACAGCCTCTTCAATAAATGGTGTTGGGAAAATTGGACAGCCACATGCAGAAAAATGAAATTGGATCATTTCCTTACACCACACATGAAAATAGACTCAAAATGGATTAAGGACCTCAATGTGAGAAAGGAATCCATCAAAATCCTTGAGGAGAACACAGGCAGCAACCTCTTTGACCTCAGCCACAGCAACATCTTCCTAGGAACATCACCAAAGGCAAGGGAAGCAAGGGCAAAAATGAACTATTGGGATTTTATCAAGATCAAAAGCTTTTGCACAGCAAGGGAAACAGTTAACAAAACCAAAAGACAACTGACAGAATGGGAGAAGATATTTGCAAACGACATATCAGATAAAGGGCTAGTGTCCAAAATCTCTAAAGAGCTTAGCAAACTCAACACCCAAAGAACAAATAATCCAATCAAGAAATGGGCAGAAGACATGAACAGACACTTCTGCAAAGAAGACATCCAGATGGCCAACAGACACATGAAAAAGTTCTCCACATCCCTTGGCATCAGGGAAATACAAATCAAAACCACAATGAGATATCACCTCACACCACTCAGAATGGCTAAAATTAACAAGTCAGGAAATGACAGATGCTGGCGAGGATGTGGAGAAAGGGGAACCCTCCTACACTGTCGGTGGGAATGCAAGCTGGTGCGACCACTCTGGAAAAGAGCATGGAGGTTCCTCAAACTGTTGAAAATTGAACTACCCTATGACCCAGCAATTGCACTACTGGGTATTTACCCTAAAGATACAAATGTAGAGATCCGAAGGGACACGGGCAACCGAATGTTTATAGCAGCAATGTCTACAATAGCCAAACTATGGAAAAAACCTAGATGTCCATCAACAGATGAATGGATATAAAAGAAGTGGTATATATACACAATGGAATATTATGCAGCCATCAAAAGAAATGAAATCTTGCCATTTGCGACGACGTGGATGGAACTAGAGGGTATCATGCTTAGCTAAATATGTCAATCAGAGAAAGACAACTATCATATGATCTCCCTGATATGAGGAAGTGGAGATGCAACATGGGAGGTTAAGGGGGTAGGAGAAGAATAAATGAAACAAGATGGGATTGGGAGGGAGACAAACCATAAGTGACTCTTTTCTCACAAAACAAACTGAGGTTGCTAGGGGGATGGGCGTTGGTAGAGGGGGGTGGGGTTATGGACATTGGGGAGGGTATGTGCTATGGTGAGTGCTGTGAAGTGTGTAAACCTGGCGATTCACAGACCTGTATCCCTGGGGATAAAAATACATTATATGTTTATAAAAAATAAAAAATTAAAAAGAAAAAAAAGACAATTACTTAAAAAAAAAAAGACTTTAAAACACAGACTGTAACAAGTGGCAAAGAAGGACAATTTAGAAATAAAAGGAACAATCCAACAAGAAGATATAACAACTGCAAATACTTATGCACCCAACATGGGAGTACCCAAATACATGAAACAGTTAATAACAAACATAAAGGAATGAATATCATAACACAATAGTAGTAGGGGACTTTAACACCACAATTACATCAATGAACAAAACATCTGAACAGAAAATCAATAAGGAAATAGTGGCTTTGAATGACATACTGGACTGGATGGATTTAACAGACATTCAGAACATTGTACCCTAAAACAACAAAATACACACATTCTTTTCAAGTCTATATGGAGATCCTCCAGAATCAATCATATATTAAACCAAAAAACAGTCTCAAAACATTTTTTTTTAAATTGAACTCACACTATGCATCTTTTCTAATGACAATGCTATGAACCTGGAAATCCACCACAAGAAAACATTCAGAAAAAGCACAAGTACATGGAGGCTAAATAACGTGTTACTAAAAAATGAATTGGCCAACCAAAAAATCAAACAAGAAATCAAAAATTGCATGAACAATAATGAAAATAAAATTGTCCAAAATTTTGTGGATGCAGAACTAAAAAAACAAACAAAACTGATCAATGAATCTGGGAGTTGGTACTTTGAAAACATCAACAAAATTGGTAAAACTCTAGCCAGACTCATAAAAATAAAAGACTCAAATGAACAAAATTACAAATGATAGAGAAGAAATAACAATTAGCACTACAAAAATACAAACATATGTAAGAGAATTTTATGAAAAACTATGTGCCAACAAATTGGACAACTGAGAAGAAATGAATAAGTTCCCACAAACACATAACCTACCAAAAAAACAAACAAACAAAAAACAAAAGCAAAACTCAACCCAAACAATCAACAAACAAAAAAATCTACAAAACGAAGTAGGAAGAAAGAAAATTTGAGCAATGATTAATAACAAAGAAATTGAATCAGTAATCAAAAAAACTCAACAAATAAAAATTCAGGACTAGACAGCTTTACAGGTAAATTCTATCAAACATTTAAAGATTCTTCTCTAACTATTCTAAAAAATAGAAGAGAAAGGAAAACTTCTAAATTCATTCTATGAGGCCAGTATCACCCTGATAGCCAAAACCAGATAAAGACAGTACAACAAAATAGAATTACAGGCCAATATCTGTGATTAACATACATGCCAAAGTCCTCAATAAAATATTAGCAACACAAATCCAATGATACATTTAAAAAAGCATTCACCACAATCAAGTGGAATTATTCCTGGGATACTACAGTGGTTTAATAATTGCAAACCAATTAACATAATACATTGCATCAGTAAGAGAAAGGATAAAAACATATGATTATTTCAATAGCTGTAGAAAAAGCATTTGACAAAGTAAAACATCCATTCATTATAAAAATGCTCAACAAAGTATGTTTAGCAGGAACATGCCTCAACATCATAAAGGCCATGTATGAAAAATCCACAGTTAACATCATACTCAAAGGGGAAATACTGAGACTATTTTTCCTCAGGTCAGGAGCAAGACAAAGATGTCCACTCTCACTGTTTTTATTCAACATAGTACTGGTAGACTTAGCCACAGCAATCAGACAACAAAAAGGTTTCCACATTGGTAAGGAAGAAGTGAAAATTTATTTGCAGATGACATGATACTACATATAGAAAATCCTAAAATTTTCACTAAGATAGTACTAGAATAAATAAATCAGTCTTTTCTACAAATAGTGTTAGGAAAACTGGACGGCTACATAGAAAGAATAAAACTAGACCACTTTCTTATACCATATACAAAAATGAACCCAAAATGGATTAAGGACCTAAATGTGAAACCTAAACCATAATAGGCATAGGCAGTATTTTGTCTGGTATTGATGGTAACATCATTCCAGATATATATCTGGAGGCAAGGGAAACAAAAGCAAAAATAAACTATTGGGACTATATCAAAATAAAATGTTTCACACAGCAATTAACAAAACTAATGGGAGAAGAATGGGAGAAGAAATTTGCAAATAACATATCTGATAACTAAAGCTAGTAATCAAAAAATATAAAGAATTTATACAACTCAACACCAAAAAACCAAATCACCCAATTAAAAGATGGACAGAAGACATGAACAGACATATCCTCCAAAGAAGACATGCAGATGATCAAGAGACACATGAAAACAGGCTCAACATCACTCACCATAGGGAAATGAAAATCAAAACCACAATGAGATATCACCTTACATCTTTCAGATCAGCTAATATAAAAAACTCTCAAGAAATAATAATTATTGGCAAGGATGTAGAGAAAAAGGAGCCCTTGGGCACTGTTGGTAGAATTGCAAATGGTTGAGGCCACTGTAGAAGACCATATGATCAAAAAATTAAAAATAAAACTAGTCTACAATCCAATAATCATGCTACTGTGTATTCACCCAAAAAATGTGGAAACACTAAATTGAGGAGATGTATGGATCCCTATGTTTATTGCAAAATTATTTACAATAACCAAATTATGGAAGCAGCCCAAGTGTCCATCAGTAGATGAATGGATTTTTTAAAAAATGGTATACATATACAATGGAATATTATTCAGTCATAAAACAGAATGGATTATCACCATTTGCAGCCACATGGGTGAAGCTAGAGAGTATAATACTAAGTGAAATAAGCCTGTCAGAGAAAGACATATACCATATGATTTCACTCCTACATGAAATATAAGTAACAAAACAAAGGAACAAAGGAAAAAAAGAGAGAGAGAGAAAGTGATGGTTACCAGAGGAGAGGTGGGTGAGAGGATGGGTGAAATAGGTGAAGAGATTAAGAGTACACTTATCATGATGAGCACTGAGTAATGTATTTAACTGTTGATTCACTGTATTATATCCCTGAAACCAATGTTAACACTGTATGTCAACTACACCAGAATTAAAACTTTAAAAAATATGAAAGAATAAT
Source organism: Lontra canadensis (assembly GCF_010015895.1). Taxonomy (NCBI): domain Eukaryota; kingdom Metazoa; phylum Chordata; class Mammalia; order Carnivora; family Mustelidae; genus Lontra; species Lontra canadensis. The sequence continues at coordinate 703,837 of NW_022631159.1, forward strand.
CATAATTAGAACCAACTTACCTGGATATTATGAGGATCAAAAAACAAAGTACATGGGAAGTTGCTCTGTAAACTATAAAGACCTACACAATTTAAAAAGATAGCAAGGAGAGAAAACACAAAAAGGAAAGCAAGCAAGAGAGAGTGCAGGGCTAGAAGTGTAGTGTTCATGAGAAACTGGCACTCAGAAGGGAATGGGTTGGGTTTTGAGCATCTGCAGCAAACTGAGATGGAAAATAGGTAGAGCTGGAAGACTAGAGAGGGAAGAAGAAAGTGGGGAGCAGGGTAGGTGGGGAAAAGAAAGAATGGGAAGAAAAAGAAGGCATTGCAATTTAAAAGGAATGAGTTTAGAGGGAAATTTAAATATATCTATATCTGTATCTATCTACCTATAAATAGATATAGTTTTTTTTTTAATTTTGGAACAAATTTATATTTATAAAAAAGTTGCAAGGATAGCACACAGATTTCTTCTATATTCCTCACTCAGTTTTTCCCACTGTTAACATCTTGTGTAACTATAGTATATTTGCCAATAGTGTGACATATAGCACAGCATACTGAACACAGTGTCTCAGAAATTACACTATACTGATTCATATACCACTAGCACTAGTGAGAAGATAACATTGGTACATTATTATTAACCAAAGACCAGAATTTTTTTGAAACCTTAATCTTTTGACAGCTGTCAATTCATTTTACAGAGCTCAGATGTACTTAAACTGATCCCTGTCCTCATGTGTTCCCCCTTCCCTGGTAAATTATTTTTTTAATTTAATTTTATTTTTTCAGTGTTCCAAGATTCACTGTTTATGCACCATGCCCACTACTCTATGCAATACACACCCTCCTTAATACCTACCACCAGCCTCACCCATCCCCACACTCCCCTCCACTCCAAAATCCTCAGTTTGTTTTTCAGAGTCCACCTTCTCTCATGCTTTGTCTCCCCCTCCAATTTACCCCAATCCACTTTTCCTTTCTTTCTCCTAATGTCCTCAATGTTATTCCTTATGCTCCACAAGTAAGTGAACCCATATGATAATTGACTTTTTCTGCATGACTTATTTCACTCAGCATAATCTGTTCCAGTCCCATCCATGTTGATACAAAAGTTGGGTATTCATCCTGTCCGATGGAGGCATAATACTCCATTGTATATATGGACCAAATATTCTTTATCCTTCATCTGTTGAAGGGCATCTTGGCTCTTTTCACAGTTTGGTGATTGTGGCCATTGCTGCTATGAACATTGGGGTACAGATGGCCCTTCTTTTCACTACATCTGTATCTTTGGAGGTAATACCCAGTCATGCAATTGCAGAGTCATAGGGTCGCTCTATTTTTAACTTCTTAAGGAATCTCCACACTGTTTTCCAAAGTGGCTGCACTGACCTGTATTCCTACCAACATGTAAGAGGGTTCCCCTTTCTCCACATCCTCCCCAACACTTGTTGTTTCTTGTCTTGTTAATTTTGGCCATTCTAACTGGTGTATGGTGATATTTCAATGTGGTTTTGATTTTAATTTCCCTGATGGCTAATGATGAGGAACACTTTTTCATGTGTCTCTTAGCCATTTGTATGTCTTCTTTGGAGAAGTGCCTGTTCATGTCTTCTGCCCATTTGCTGACATGATGATATGATTTTTGGATGTTGAGTTTGAGGAGTCTTTTATACTGGCCCCAAAATAGACACATACACCAATGGAACAGAGTAAAGAGTCCAGATATGGACCCTCAATTCTATGGTCAAATAATTTTCGACAAAGCAGGAAAAAATACCCAGTGAGAAAAAAAAAAAGTCTCTTCAATAAATTTTGGACAGCTATGTATAGAAGAATGAAACTCAGCCATTGTCTTACACCATACACAAAGATAAACTTGAAATGGTTGAAAGACCTCAACATGGGCAGGAATCTATCAAAATCCTAGAGCAGAATATAGGTAGTAATTTCTTTGACATCAGCCACAGCAACTTCTTTCAAGACATGTCTCTAAAGGCAAAGGAAACAAAAGTTAAAATGAACGTTTGGGACTTCATCAAGATAAAAACCTTCTGTACAGCAAAGGAAACAGTCAGCAAAACAAAGAGGCAACCCATGGAATGGGAGAAGATATTTGCAAATGACACTACAAACAAAGGGCTGCTACTCTAGTTAATTTCTGGCTTAATGATTCATTTTCCAAAAATTTATGGTGAAGTAGGATTATCACAGGAGTCTTTGCTGTATGTCAGGACAACACATATCTGTATCTTGATGGAAACAAGATATTCTGGAAATAACTCTACGATTTACTCTTTCTAGGTAGCAGAATGAGATGGTTCAGCCAGCTGAGTGGTAAAGAAAGTGCCATTGCTTTGGTTTTGTTTTTGTTTTTAACTTACTCACAAACAACCAGGCAAAGAGCAATTATTTTTAACAATATGAAACCTTAGGGAGGGCCCCAGGGAGAGGAGGCATTTAAAATTTCCCATACTCTACAATATTACTAGAGGCATCTTAAGAGAAAACTTAGCATAGCAGCACTCCCAGGATAACTTAAAGATCATTCCTGAAGATTCATTTATTTGCAGTGGTCTTCAAACAGAGATTTCTAAGAAAAGTTCAGATACGGTATGTGTTGGGTAGTCATTATGACTCTTGGCATTTAGTGCATCTGGAGTAAGACATGGGAAGCATCTGCAATGCTCAGGTCACTCTCACACAATTAAGAATTACCCCGCTTAGCTATCAAGCAAATAATGTTGAATACTGCCAAGAAAGAACTAATCTTTGGGATATCCATAAAGCAGTTGCTAAGGAATCATTAACAGGTTTCTTAGGAATTAGCATCTCCTATTTAGTCAAGGCTGGCTCCTCAGGGGAATACCAATTGTCAGAAATGCAATGCCATGTGTGTATACTTCCTTCTTCAGCATGGAGGAAGAAAGGAGGCAAATTTATGGGAATTGTAAATCACAACAATATAAATAAGAATAGTCATAAATACATGTACATATTCCATGAATTGTTTCCTTTCTTTTGTATGTGTCAGTGCTGTAGCAGGAGTAATTATACTCTAGCACTTGCCAAATTTCTTAATGCAATAACAGTTGAGAGTCATTCTCTTAAATTAATAGAATTTTGAGAGCAAATATCACTAAATATTATGAAAATGCTTCTCATTATTTTACATGTTTTCTCTCTGTTTCTGTGTGTCTCAAAAGGGCCCTAAGAGCTCTACCAGGGGCAGAAGTTCAGCACTTCAACATGTGTTCTTTTAAAAAATGTTGGAAAATTCTTGAATTAATTTGCCAACTAAACTATGTAATTAGATCCTGATTCATTCTCTGAGTTCAGTTAATATGTTGCTTTTCTCTTTTTTTTTTTTTTTTTGAAGGAGGCTAAAAGACTTGCCATGAGTCCAAGAAGAGTTTCGCCAGTGTCTAGAGTTTGCTTAAGGTAGAAATTTTAGTCCTCATTGGCTTAAATTCATGGTATATGAGGTATGGAATCCACCAGAAATGGTCATTGAAAGTCTCATTTAAAAATGTATACATTTCCTTTCCCCTTATAAGCTTTGCAAATGCAACCCTGTTTGCAACTTCAAGAAATCTAGCTGCTTATCTTCTACCAGTATACCATTCAGTTACAGTAGACTTATTTCTTATAGCACACACACAATATTTATCTTACACCTTACCTAACTTCATTTTGGCTTTGATATCTGTTAGCTTTGAAGGGTAGGGATAGGTCTGGTATCCCTTCTATTCTCATGAAGACATGCTAAATGTGCTACAGGAGTCAGGGACAATTTAAAAGCTTTATAGAATTTCAATAAAAAGAGGTATTCATGCAGTGAAATAGAAATTAGACTCTGCTGAAATCTTTGCACATTCTCAGCATGATTTCATATGCACTTAATATATTGATAAGTATTCCAAATACAAAGTAATCTGAATTTTAATTCAGTGTATTAAGTACCACTGAAATAAAACCATCTTTTAGTTTAGCCTATGGATTCCAAACCAGTTCCTAGACCATTGGCTTTTTACTAACAGATTTCATACCTACTTTGACAACTAATAAGTACCTATGCCACTATCTGCTTTATTTACTAAAGATAAATACTTAAGAGATGTCCCTTAAAGATTCCAATTTTATATCACAGGAAGTAGCAACTAATAGGTTTTTTTTTTTTTAATGGTACACAAACAGAATTCTATGTATCCACTGTAAGAGCAGAGGCAATGGCCAAGTCACAAGGAGATAAAACGTTAGTCTTATTTTAATATCCTAACTGAGCTTATTGTTATCTTTGTAATAGGATAATGTGTTGACAACTGGAGTATCTTGGAATCAAGGCTGTCTGTGCTAAAAAGGAACTCAGAGACCAACTGGATGATTTCCTTTGCTTTATAAATATGGAAGTTGAGGTCCAGTGATGCAAGTGATTCCATCAAGTTCTAGGAGATCTCCATCATAGCTTTGCCACTTTTAAGAAAGACCTTTTTATTTTTTTTTTCTGGAAATTAAATAAACTTTAACTTTAGAGGTTATAATGTTTCTTGCCATTAAGGACAGGTTCTCTTTGCTGGACTTTAGCATAGGTCCTAAAGATAATGTAGAAGATTTTCAGCTACTTACCTTGTTCCTATTGTATGTGTTGCAACTGACCCAATTTTGCTGGTTAATCTCATATGAGAAGCTGCAAATGTTTTCATATTTTGATCAGATTCCAAGATCTTTTCTCTTATTATTATGTTCTGAAATTTCATACATAAGATTTGAGATAAAAAAGATCTCTTTCTGGGGCACCTGGGTGGCTCAGTCCTTAAGCATCTGCCTTTGGATCTGGTCATGATCCCAGGATCCTGGGATCGAGCCCCGCATTGGGCTCCCTCCTCAACGGGAAGCCTGCTTGTCCCTCTCCCACTACCCCTGCTTTGTTCCCTCTCTCACTATCTCTCTCTGTCATAAATAAAATCTTTTTTTAAAAAAAGGCCTCTTCCTGACCACAGTACAAGTTAAAATAAACACTTCCAATCTGATCTTCCTTAATATTTTGCTCCATTTACCACATATCACAAAGAAATGATCGTATAAAGTATATAGTGTTGAATCAGAGAAAAATTGTTTGCTCTAATTTGATCAGGTAGCTCATCTAAGCTTCTATAATCTGTTGTTTATGTCATAGACTTAAATATACAAAATTCTAGGAATTATAGCAAATGAGTCTTTTCAGGTAGTTAATGCTACTTGCGAATTAAGAGAGATCATATTTGTTAAGCTAGTGGCTGACAGCATAACAAGTCTGTTGTAGGAGGGTGTTTATTTTAAGGGTCTACTAATAACTCTTTAATGAGAAGGTAGTTATTGTTTTGAGGTGAGTTCAGAGATAGGAACCCTTTCCTCTGGAAGCCCAGTGAAATTTCATGACTCTTTTGACCTTGGCCATCAATATTATGGCTTCTAGCCATCCCCTCTGTTTTGGTCTGAGTGCACAGGTGGCAATATGACAAATAAAACAGTTGGGGCACAGGTTAAAATGCCAGTGGCAGAATTTGAGCCACTGTGACCTAGGGAGCTGAGTAATCATAACAGTATCATAGCATCTGTGAATTCAGACCCATGGCGCTATTCCAGAAAGTGAGAATTCAAGTTACCTTCCCAGAACAACAGTTCTGTCTTTCCCTTATGGATTTTCCACTTGTAGCAGAGGTTCAGGTTGATCCACGCAAACTTTAATAATGACAGAATATAGGACTCACATTCTGAGAACAGTCGACCTAAGAAAGTTAGACAGCCAATACTACGTTGATGATTGCCATTTTCTCAATTTATCCTAAAACAGTGAACCCATTATCTCAATATTTTTTTTACCCTACCTTTAAATAAATAATATTTCTGGAGCTCATGCTGAATAACCATAATGGCTTATAGATGAAAAACTAGTTGAATATAATTCTAACACTACCAAGTTTCCTATTAGGAATCTGTTATTGAAATAGGTTTTACCATAGGTTAAGTCCACCATCTTACCATTTATAAAAGTAACTTTTTATCTTCAGAGTTTTATTTTGTCAATCCATAAAAGGACACTTGACTTAGTACCACAATTTTAAAAAGAAGTAACAATTAGTGCAGTCTTTACAAAGCAGGAGTGCCTATATTCCTTTTGCTTTGTATCATATCCTACCATGCTGCCACAGACCCAGGGGGGGAATACTGTTAGAGAATAATGATTTTTATGCTGTTCTTTTGGGTTGCCTTGCACTGAAATGTTTTGAAATCTGAAATTCTACTTTGCCATTTTCATGAGTTATTTAAAGCATTCCTTCTGCACACTTGAGAATGATGAGGGCTTGAGGGTGCCAAGAACTAGCTTAAACTGACTAGGAGTGAATTCATATTTTGAAGTCCTTATATCTCCCTACTCATATCATACTCTTTTGAGGAATGCTAAGAAATTGCTTGGACTTCAGAAATTTTTCACATTGCCTTTTTATTTTCTTAAATATTGCTTTATTTCTTATTTCTCTCATTTTATAAAATATTGTACAAATAAGATGTCCTGCTTTTGTATTCTGTGGAATCAATGAAAGATTTTCTCACTCGCTCTCTCTCTCTCTCTCTCACTTACTCTCTCTCTCTTTCCACTCCATCTTATTGGGACTTGCTGTGACATACAGAAAAAGTATGACCTCAAGCCAATAAGCTAAGAAGCTGCTATTTGTAACCAAAGTCTAAAAATATTTCCAGCTAGGTATATTTCTTAATGAAAATCTTTTCTTTTGCATTGTTCCTTTGATGGTTGTTCCTAATGTTATCCCTCTACCTACTTAAAAGAAATATTACTCTAAGGAATTGTTATGAAATCCTTCATGGGGTGGGAAAAGAATTCCTAACATTTTTAGTCTTGAATAACCAACACTTTCTCTTCTTTTGAAATATACCACTGCATATGCATTTTAATTAAACCCAAACAGCATTCACAGAGAGGTTTACATGTCACCAATTATTCTAAATGAGGGCTTTTCTCTTCTTTTTGGATGTTAAATCATCATCTATCTTTCAACACATGTGGAAAATGCAGCTAAAATTGTTGTAAATAACATCTTTCCCTAAGCATAAATTTGGGATGTGGTCAGTTTTTCTTTTTCCTCCAGAAGCTCAAAAACTTCAATTGTCTCACTCTGGGTGTTTTCAAAAGTACCAGTCACAAAAGAGATTGTGAAAATGACAATGTTGTGTTTGATATTTATTCTCTCGTGCTGACTTCCATATCAAAACTGCTAAGTTGGGAAGACAAAGGATGCTTATCCAACTGCTGGCAACACAAAGCTCCTTTGTATTCTGACTCTTCTCTTTTCCTTACATCAACATCAATAACTATTTTGTGGGAGAGACCAAAATGTCAGTCTTTCCAAGGAGCAATCAAGTCCAGTTTATTCTTTGCTCTGTAATTAAAGCCTGTTTCTGTGAGAAAAGTAAACCAATACCCCAGCAGCCAGAGATAAACTGCTATGCTATTTTTAATCGACAGCAACCCGTTCAACAGTAGGAACCCTTGGAGACTTGCTGCAGTTTTTGCTTTCTTGAGCCAATAGAAAAAAGATTCATGAAAGACAATAGTGGATAATAGTTTTATGGCATTAAAATTGTACGTCTTCTTTTAAATGCCTGTTTTTGAACAAACACACTGCAAAGGACATGGATGAAAGTGGAAGATTTGATGAATATGCTTTCTCCACCCAAAATGTGGATGCAGTCTGAAGGAGAGTAGAATAAACCACTCCAAGATACGCTTCTTTGGCATAAGGATTATTTTGAGCTAGTTATTAAAACAAACAAACAAGCAAACAACAAGAACAACAAACTCAGCAGACAAGGGAGAACCTCTGAGAACTAAGTAGAAAAACTTTCTGTAAGATTATTTGAATTTATAAGGGAAATCTTCACTTGTAATGGTGTCTTTCTTTCTGTCCCAGGAAGAACTCTAAAAATTCAATGGGGCGTCAAGAATTTAAATCTGCATAACAACCATACCCTTATTTACTGTGATTTGCCTGATAAACTTTTGTAACTAGCTCTCCCATCCCCAACATCTTCTTTTGTCTTTAACTGGAAATGATGGTCGCTTGTGCTATTTCAGAGTTAGTTTTCATAGGTTTCTCCCTTGCAAACAGAGGAATTATACATATTATTACACTTCTGTGTGTTTCTTTTTCTGTTAATCTGTCTTTTATTACAGAGAAGGGGAAGAGTCTCAGCACAGAACCAAAAGGGTAGAGGAAAAATAATTTTTCCTTCCCTACAAGTCTTTTCTTTCATTACTGGAATATGTGCCAATCCCAACCCCAATATCTTGATTTGCTAGATTTGCTAAGGATTTGACCATATTAAACAAGGAATTCCAAAGCAAAAGTGGAAAAGAGTTTAAAACTGGTTATTAAACTTAACCCCACCATAAGGGTTCCCCTAGAGATAGCTTCTTATCACCCCAGTTGACTGCCATTCAGAAATATGGACACTGTGCCATGTCCTTCTTGAATCCCGCGGCCCTCTTCTTATGTTTGGTTGCTTGCTTCTTTCTCTACAGAAGAGAAAAAAAAAATTAATACCACAATAATCTCATCAATTCAGTAAGCAACTCTTTTAGTTTTTAATGCCAGCTAAAAATTCCTCCATTCAATCTCTCTCTTCTATTATTTGGTATCTATGTAATCAAAGGGTAAATTAAAAGGATATCCTAAACTAATGTGTAACTTCTTCTCAAAGATATATAGAGCCAATCCCATGGCTCTCTCTATAAATAGAGAGAGCCAAGTCTATGAAATTTTTAAATAGCAATAGTTTGAATAGATAAGTCTTTTTTCCTCATCTCCTGAGTCCAAAAAAGGGCCTTCTCACTATGAGCTGCCCTGCTGTAGTTATGGAATATGTATAATATGTGAGGATTTGTAAAGGATTTTCCAGTGAAAACATCACCCTCACACTCGAGTTCATGCAGACTTTAATATGTCAATGCAAGCCACAGACGTGACCTAATTATGAAATATAAAATTATTTCCTGGCCAAATTAAAAAAAAAGCAAAAAGAAAGAGGTGAAATTAATTTTAATAATATATTCTATTTAACTAAATATATCCCCAATATTATAGTTTTAACATGCACTTAATATTAAAAACATCATAATTGAGCTCCTTTTTTTCTTTTTTTTTATATGAAGGCTCTGAAATTCAGTGGGTATTGTACACTTACAGCACATCACATTACATTTCAGATTAACTACACTTCAAATGCTCAATAGCCACAGAAGTCCAGTGCCTACCATATAGTATTAAGCTGTTCTAAACTTTCATTGGTAGATGAGCCTTTCCTTTACATAGACCCGCAGACTGAATACATAAATAGATAATAGCCAGACCATGTATGACAATAAACTCTGTTCCAGGAAATCAATCTATAACAATTGTTTTGGATTGGTCAGGGCTTGGTCAATGACTGTACACTTCCCTATCCCTCTTCTACTCCATCCTTTCATGAAGGACAAACCAGAGAAAGTCAAATATACTCCCCAATCTATCACACAAGATGCCTGTTTCTAGCTGGCATCTGCCAACAAACTCCAACCAGAGCATATGAGAAGACTCCCCTGACTTTTTTCTTTTTTCCACTATTAAGCCTTCTCACTTCCCTGCCTGCCTTTGATTCCTTACCAAGCAAAGCTGATTATTTGCCTGAGAGTTCTGAATTAATAGCCTCTTTTTCATTTGAATGCCCTTAGGTTATTTCTGTAAGACTTGAACTTCACTTTCCATTGTGTAGAAATGCTCCTATATTTGAAAACACAGTTTGTAAACTTCATGAGGAAAGTGTGGAATGTGGTACAGAAAGAGTGTTCTTGGCCCAAGGTAACATGAAATAGAGCAGTTACATTTTGCTGGAAACACTGGAAACACACACATTCAGGGGTTTTGTTTGTTTGTCTCTATACTTGGGTAGTGGCAGACAAATGTTTACCGATTAAGGCATAATGTGTCATGATGCTGGTAGCAGGCTGAGAAAAGAGACCTTCCTCATCTGTGCTTAGAGGACATGCACTTTCCAACATGGAGAGGAAAACAGCCCTTGGTATTCCTGGATTTTTCACAATCCGTTTCCCACTACATAGCCTGTGCCTGTAGAAACATCTTAAAAGCTCTCTGATAATGCTAGCTGGTGGCTGAGGTTTTTAGAAACAGGCAAGATGTCTGCCCAAAATGTGGGATTAACACTTCATTTTTGGCTGAAGTTAAAGTGGGGAGAAAGCCCAAAGGAAAAACAGATCACTTCTGTGGCTGCACAAGTAGTAGAATAATATATATAAATGTTACCAAGAAAATGTAGAAAATGTTTGCAAGCCCAGCAGTGTAAATGTTATTTTTAAGACACAAGTTAAAGGAAAATTTAATCAAGGCAAATAGATAATGATTTTTTTTTGAGTTAAGTAAAAATTGGGTCCATTTCTTGTTGAAGAAATTTTTTCCAAATACTGATCCCCTGCTTAGAATTCTGACCCATTAAAACTGGTTTAAAATGACAATTATTTGGCTAAAATGAAAACTTGAATTTTAAAGTTCCCATTAAGTGAAAAGAATTTATTTTTAATAATAAATACATTGAAATCTATTTCCACAGCTAGGCTACAGGAATTATGAGGTGTTAGAGAGGAAAGACATCTAATTATTTACAAGGTATTTATAATCTAAAAGTCCAGGACTCCCTAACACCTTATTTACCAGATGACAGCCACACCTGTGACACAAGGCCCAAATACCCTTGCAACGGGTAATCACTTCCCATTCCTACAGTAACTAGTTATCTCTGACAGGCTCCTACTCAGTTTGTTTCAAAATTGTATGTAGACTACACTATTTTTATGTGAAATACACTATTTCTTAGATTCTATTAAAAAAAAAAAAAGTCTTTTCAGTATAGACCCACTTCGAGGGCAAACATCACCCAAAGAGGAAAATTACATCACCTCACTATGAAGATGAGGCTTATTTCATCAATTACTAATTGAGAAACTAAGCCAAATATTAATATAAATGTCATATCTCTGTTAGATAGGACACAGAGCAGTGGTTGTGATTTGGTCATAACTTACAACGTCAGTGAGCCTTGATGTCTGCTATCTTGCCCGTGCAGCAAGGGTCTTATCTAGGATGTGAATTTCATTGGAAAGCTGGCTGTCTTGAAAAGGAGAGAAGAGATGAGAAAGAAAAACTAGACTCAGAGGACCAATAGCGTTTTCCTTCGTGAACAGTTCAGATTAACTCATAAACAACAGAAACATTTTCATGATCAGGCAGCGGCACCCTGTCTGCGGGCCACATTTCTTGTTCTTTGCAGGAAACCAGCCCAACTGACATGACCTCTTGCCACAGCAGTGTGGAGATCTGAGCTGACTCTAGGGGGCTCAGTTCTTGTCACAGTATAATCACCGAGGCTGCCAGGCATTGGGACCCATTGAGGATCTTTCTTAATGACAATTCCTTCCTTTTACTGTTTTAGACATTTCCTATCTGTTGATACTTATTGAAATAGAAATAGTCACAGAGTGATAAGAGAGCATGAGAAATCCCTCCCTACCACCAAGTACACACATAGAGGAGGAAATAATAACTGCTTTTTCTCCTGTGTAGACCCAAATCAGCTCATGCTTTTCCTTCACTCCTCACTATCTTCTCTCTGACCAGAATTGTCCTTGGAAAGCATACAGGGCCATGACCCTCCAAAACCACCCATAGATGATTCAAGAGCTTCTGGAAATTAAGTCTATTAAGGCACCTGTTTTGTGTCATAATTATGTGATCCACAACCATTGCTGCTAAACCTGTTTTTCACTTAATTTGCTGTTAATGGTGTGTCCCTCCAGAGTTCAGGGATTTGGCTTCAACCACCTCATGTTAAAGTCTTCTATATCTATCTATGTACCCTATATCTATCTATCTATCTATATATATATATATCTATGTACCCTACCCAATTACAGCTGACTAAAAATACTGATATATTGCTTCTACGTTGCTAGCATTGTATTCATAGTGCTTTTATATATTAACTAAAATTAATCCTCCTGGGAAATTTTGAAATAATAATATAACTATCAGATCTTACAGATGAGGAAACTAAGGCACAGATTGGTAAAATAACTTGCCCAAGATTTCTCAGCATGTGGCCCAGTCAGATTTCAGATCAATATTTCAGCCCCAAAATCTCAGCTCTGAACCTAGACACATTATTGCTTTTGGAGGACTGACTATGTGTTCTCAACCTCTGCATTCCTAGCCCCCACTATGAAGCTTGGATCATCAGAATTTTGAGTACATGCTCAGTGATTTGAGGATGACGTTGAAGGCAGAGTCCCTAAGCAGCTCTCATCATGTGGATGGGGAGCATGAGCTGTGGACACTTGAAGCTGACTAAACGCTGTGTCCTTCAGCAGGCTCACCCTGCCGTTGTCCCATTACCCAGCCTGGCTTTCTTTCTCACCAGTCTAGTTCTTCCTGAGATCATTGATGAAGCCTGGGTGACAAGAGCACTGCCATCACACCTCTGCCTGCTCATCTGTTCCCTCCTTTAATACTAGTTTGCCTCTTCCAGTCCCTCTATCTGTTTTTGAAAGGAATGGGAAACCTCTATATACTAAACAATGAAAGGAAAAAAAAAAAAAAAAAAAAAAGACCAGCTATCCACTCCAAAGTACACAGCAGAGGGGACTTAGAAAAGTCTGCCTAAGTCAGTTGCTTTTGTTCAGCCATAATCTACAGGAATGTGACTAGTTAAGGAAGCAGATTACTACTTCATTACTGTCTCCCTAGCTCCTTGAGCAGTGTTGGCATTTAGTGGATACTCACTGTATTTGCTGAATATATGAACGGACAGGGTCTATGACACAGTTTTATGGCTAACATTGGAGGTACAAAGGTAAATAAAACAAGCATGGACCCAGTCCTTGGGAGTATATACTAAGCAAATAAACACACGGTTGAAGATCAGTTGGAATTTGTGCTTAGTGCTTTATTAGGATTATGGATAAGATTTACTTTGAAGAAATAGCTCCCCCTCTACTAACAGTTTGAAGCCTGAAGGAATGAAGGCCCAAATGCCTGCCAAAGTTGTAAGTTGTCAGATTTTTCTAATATGTGAGGCAATGGGTGGAGAGAGAGAGGGAATTGAGAGTTCTCAGCAAGTAGCAGGGACTGACCTGGCTAAGACTCTGGGCAACAAAACAGAAAGTAGGAATGACTCCATTCTATGAATATGAGTTTTCCCTAATTGGCTATGTTCTCTATATTTCTGCTGTGTCACCAAGAGAAGGAAGAAGAAATGGGCCCTGTCCTCAAGGAATTTCTCATCAATTGGAAAATACAAGATCAAGACACTTTCATGGGGCGCCTGGGAATCTCAGTCATTAAGCAACTGCCTTCTGCTCTGGTCATGATCCCAGGGTCCTGGGACCCACCCCACATCAGGCTCCCTGCTCGGCAGGAAGCCTGCTTCTCCCTCTCCCACTCCCTCTGCTTGTGTTCCTTCTCTCTTCCTGTGTCTCTCTCTGTCAAGTAAATAAATAAAATCTTAAACAAACAAACAAACAAAACAAAACAGACACATCCATAAAATAGATGCAAGATTTCCCTTCCACCCTCTGCCATCTCAAGTAAAGATACTCCCAAAGGAAAAATATGAATGGACTCTGGGAAGGTTTAGAAAACAGTTGAGTTTACAGCAGAGAGGGGGGAAGAAACTCTGAATGGCTGAAAATCATCATGGCATACCTGATTATGTGGCAAGCCTCATTTGCTTGGAGCCAAGGACATAAACAGGTGCTAGTGAGAGACACTTCGGTTAGCAAAAAGCACTGCAGGAGTAGTGAACTAGCTAGCAAACACACCACTGGACACCTCCTGTTACTCAGAGAGCTGAGTATTTTCACAGCAATATCATTCCTTTAAAACCACGAGGCCTAACCACACAGCTATATCCATTTGTCAATATCTTTGCTAGAACAATCATGTAAACCTGCAAAGGCAAGGAGAAGTAAAACCAAGACTCTCAGGGCAATCCTAATTCACCCACATTGTTCATACATGTGCATTTGGTTTCTAAGTGGATTGCTCACTTTATGGCATGTGCAGTATGTACGAGTTTTCTTAAAATTAGTTTAAATTGTCCTTAATCAGAAATATGTCACGCAACAGCCTTTTTCTCCAAATGAGTATTTTACTCAGTGGCACACAGCCTGTGCCATTAGGCCCAAAATTAAAGAACATGAGACAATTAACATTTTTCATTCCTACTGGTTCTATTTTGCAGGGCCTACATTTGGGGAAGAGGGAATAGTTTAGGTCCTCAGAGAACCATGAGTAACGTTATCGTTCTAATAATTTGGAATTCTTATCTTCTTAAAACCATGTAATTGTGTACTAAACAAGGTGGGAGAAAATGCCTTTCAGTCCCATTTTTGCCGATGCAGAGCCTGATGAACGTGAGATAGTAGAGATTTATGTCTGTTAGGCTGGCAGTCATTTCATATTTACTTGGACGACACGATTGAAATCAAATCGGAGGCTCCCTATCCAGGAGTGTGTGATTTGTTATCTAAATAACCATGTGCGAGCGAATCAGATATGGATAAGATATTTCCACTATCATCATGTGTGTTAGTTCTGATTCATGAGGCTCCAGCTTCATCTATACTAGCTTTATCAATGCTCTTCTCTTTGGTTTTATGTACTTGCTATGCTTGGCAGGCTATTCTGTTCTTGTTAACTTCTCAACTGGTAATCACAAAGGAAAAATTTAACAAAAGAACTGAGGAAATACATTTTGTCTCTGGCCTTGGTTAATAGACGAACCCATTGCTTGATAAGGAATTAAGGGGAAAATGTACAAAGAATTCATAGACGCAGGAGGAGTTTCTTTTGCTCACAGTATACAAGACTCAAATTCCAAAATGCCAGATTGGAGACTATTTATATTTCCTTTCTCATTTTGAGGGCTTTTTGTCTACTTATTGCTAAGAATCTTACCTTTAGTTTGCACGGAGAAAAAAACCTAAGATGCAAACTTATTTTGTCACACAATTTCACAAACTATTTGACCTTAACTTTGCAAGCAGAAGTATGTATCTCTACCAATAGTTGTGCTATCAGTCAGGATTCTTGTTTGCAAACCTACAACTGACTTAAGATATTTTTTAAAAAGGAAACAAATTTTTCAGAAAGAACACAACATGTGCATCAAGGATATTTTAATAGGAACTGTCTGGCAAGAACAGCCCTGCCCTGCTGCAGAGACCCACTGCTGCTGGTCACTCTCACAGCTACTGCAAATAAATCCTACCTCTCCTTTTGCTAAGGAGCTCAAGCCCCAGGAAGGATCCAGCTGGCAGACACCAGGTCTTGTGGCTGCTTGTGTTCTGCTATGAAACCACGGGAAGAAGGAAGCTTTTCTCTGTTCTATGATGAAAGGAAAGATACCATGTCTCCCACTATTGTATCATTGGGTGTTATTTCCCAAATGGGAATAAGAATTATATACTGGAGTCCCCCAAATAACAAAGGTTTCCTATTCCTTTTTTATTATTGATTTCATTTAAAATAATAAGTTATAAATATACTGCTACTTTTTAAAACCTGAAACTGAAATTTCTTTGTTCTTGGTATATTGTTATGTCATATGGAGGCAAACATGTTACATGTTACAGTAAAACTTTTGAGACACATTTTACATTTAGAAAGAAGATAAAATTAGAGAAGTTCTCATATTTAACTAGAATGTCAGTATTATTTCTTGGTTCTATACTTACTTTAAATGTCTTTCTCCTCTTTTTAATTCCAAGCTCCATGAATATCAGGTTTATTTCAATATGGACTAATATGGCCTGAACACCCAAGAAATGTAGTGTGGATGGCTTCCTCAAAGCCACTGTCAGCATCCTCTTCCCTTGCACACTAGTATAGAGACTGGAAACACAAGTGCTCCCTCTCATGGCTTTTTTTTTTTTTTTTTTTTTTTTAATAACAGAGAAGTGTTTGTATGTAACCCACTTCCAGACTATGATATATATGCAGAATTAAACCAAAGACACTTTGGGGAAAGTAACTGTTTACTGAAATTTAAGTATAGTTACAGCCTAAGCAACACTCCTCACTTCCCTCTACTTTCTACCTTGAGCATGGTCAAAGTTATCTGGAGCTGAAGAGAAAACAACAGCCTTAAGGGAAAACCAAAGAACCAAGAGATGTTAGTGCTGATATCTGCTTCCAGACTCTTGCTAAAGGGTGAAATTAACCCCTCCCTTCCTTTGGGCCCAGTGTAAATCAAGTCTGGGGGCACTCGCTGTTGAAAGCATTCCTAAGTGACCCAATGTTTTTCAACAATTCACATCCGCCCATAACTGGACATTTCGAAGAACCTACTTCTACAATTTACTGAGTGTTGAATTTGGGCTAGCCCCGTGGAAGTGAGGTATAATCCAAACTCTCAAAAGAAAGACAGTGTACATAAGGATATGTATAACTAATGTAATGTGGTAAATGCTAAAACAAAGGAATGTTCCCTGAGCCAGATTAAGACATGATTAATTTCAGTATTAGGACTAGATTCAGTAAAATGGAATAATCTGGAAAAAAAATCAGTTATGATCTGTTGAATAAGAAGACAGGAATACTTAGTGTTTTACAGAAAACATTATTGTAGTAAGTTAGCATTTCTAATGAATACTGAGAATAGCATCTATTTTATGGGATCTTTTACACAGTGATCTCATTTTATCTTGGAAAAACTGGTGTGAGGTAGAACATATAGGTAGTTGATTGTAACTGAACTCCAAAATGTCTAAATCAGTTTTTCTCAACCTCAGCACTATTGACATTTTAGACTAGCCAATTTTTAAAAAGATTTTGTTGTGGTCAGCACAATTAACATGAGATCTACCTTTTTAACCAACTTTTAAATGTACAATACAGTATTGTTAACCATAGGCACAATAGATCTCTTGCACAACAGATCTCTAGAATGTATTCATCTTGCATAATTTAAATTTCACACATGTTGATTAACAATGCCCCATTTTCTCTTCCACAGCCCCTGATAACCATCCTTATATTCTTTGCTTCCATGTGTTTGACTATTTTCGATACTTTAAATAAATGGAATCATCCGGTGCGTCTCCTTCTTCGGATGGCTTATTTTAGTTATCATTATGTCCTCAAGGCTCATCCATGTTGTCCTATATTAAGGGATTTCTTTATTTTTTCAAGCTGAATAATATTCTATTATATTTTTAAATTCATTCATCCATCAATGGACATATAAATTATAACCATATCGAGGCTACTGTGAATAGTGCTCCAGTGATTATGGGAGGGCTAATATCACTTTGAGATCCTGATTCAGGATAAGACTTCATTGTGTGGAGCTATTCTGTGCCCTGTAGGATGTCTAGCAAAGTCTCTGTCCTCCGTCTACCTATAGTGCCACCTGCCTATACCCCGCTTATAGTACCAGCCCTCACCCAGTTGCTGAAACCAAAAATGTCTCCAGATATAGCCAAATGTTTCCTGGGATACAGAGATAAATTATCTCCTCTGATTGAGAACCCCACCAGTTCAGATGTCTTGAACAGAAAGTATAACCAGGGGCACCTGTGTGGCTCAGTGGGTTAAGCCTCTGCCTTCAGCTCAGTCATGGTCTCATGGTCATGGTCTCATGGTCTCAGGCTCTCTGCTCAGTGGAGAGTCTGCTTTCCCCTCTCTCTCTGCCTGCCTCTCTGCCTACTTGTGATCTCTTTCTATCAAATAAATAAATAAAATCTTAAAAATAAATTAATTAAAAAAAAAAAAAAGAAAGTATAACCAAATCAAAACTAAGACCAATTGTCATTCTGTGTTCTTATCCTTGGAGGACCAGAACTCAGGGAATAAAATTACCCAATCCCTACACCACTTTCATTCACAGATAGGACTGCCCAGAGGTAACTCAAAACATATACCTTACAGATACAAAATCAAATCATGTGTAAATAGATAACCAACACATGAAAGAGATTACATGAGGAGCTCTGAGGGCAGCTGTAATAATGTGCCACCTATCTGCAGTTCTTATTTCTCATAACCTCTGAAACTGGGCCACCCACCCCAGGTTTTGAGACCAAGCTTACACCCCAAATTACTCTCACAGGAGAAATTTAAGCAATCATATGTCAGAAGAGTGCAATCACAAGATTAATTAGCCTTTGCTGAGGTTGTACTCTAGGTCAGGGCAAACTTTTTTCGTAAAGGGCCAAATAGTAAATATTTGAGACTTAGTGAGACAAACAGTCTGTTTCACAACTATTCAACTCTGCGTTTGTAGCTGGAAATCAACCATAAAATATACGTATATGAATGTAGCTCTGTACCAACAAAACTTTATTTACAAAACCAGGGTTGTCCTTGGCCCATGGCCATAGTTTGTCAACTTCTTCAGTGAACTGCATTCTTTATTTCTATACCAAATCTCTCTTCTACCCCTTCCAGTAACCAAATTATAGGCTATAAGCTGGTAGTCACAGGAAATACAATTTTCGTTACTTTACTTTTTTTTAAAAGATCTTATTTACTTATTTGACAGACAGAGATCACAAGCAGGCAGAGAGGCAGGCGGGGCGGTGCAGTGGGGGTTGGGGGAGCAGGCTCCCTGCTGAGCAGAGAGCCCGATGCAGGCCTCAATCCCAGGACCATGAGATCATGACCTGAGCTGAAGGCAAAGGCTTAACCCCCTGAGCCACCCAGGCACCCCTACTTTTCTATAACTTAAACTAATGTTTAAGTTATGTTCTGGTGGGTGGTTAAAACTAAATCTCCACCAATTCAGATTCATCTCAGATTTTTCATAATAAATTCAGGATTATCTCACTGATTTTAGGGCTTTCTTCATCAACTCAAGATGTTTTCTTCCTTTCCCAGGTTGTGGCTCTGTTTTAGAAGGCTCCAGTAGCACACATATCAGGGGAAGGAGTAGTAGTCCCCTGCCTTCATGTGTCCATTGGCCTTATAATTCTAGTTTCTGTTTGTTGATCTACAAGACACTGCTTGCTTTGGCATAGATTATATTATTATTTAGTTATTATAAGGCCAAGAGATCCAGAGGTGACTGCCATTATAGTTTGTTGTGCTCACAGATTCCAAGAGGAAAAGGCATGCAGTGTGCCATGAGGTGCCACATGGGGAAGCACAATGGTCATCAGGAGGCAGAGGAAGGTAGGAATCATGGGCAAGAGACTCTACTATGGTTTCTGTAGGAAGAAATAGTCAAGATAGGTTAAACAGATTTAGGACTGACTAGTTTGCAAGATTTCAGTGGGTTCTGGGACATAAGTTGGCAGTACCTTGTTCCAGTGTGATTAGAATAGATAGATCGTGGCCTGGAATATGAGGTTCCAATCAGGAAGCTATTTGGGAGCATGAATTCTGGACTGGCTGGTTTGCATTTAAAAAATTGACTAGAGTAGCAAGTTGTTTACCATCTCTAGAAATTGGCTAACCCTGGGAGGGACGAGTCCCTCTAGGGTCAGTATGACCCCTGATGTCAAAGCATCAGAATATAAAAAATAAAAGAAATAAATAATACATTTTCCTCTTCAGACTGCAAAGGCCTCAGACTGCTCTTTGAGCTGAATTTAAACTGCTTTCAGGCATGTGGTGAAAGTTCTGAGGATCCTCATACCAAGACTAGGACACAGAAACTCTCTAAGCTTACTTAATACTGAAGAAGAGTCTGTACAGTCCTCTCAACTGTTCAGGATGGCACAGAGACAGCCGAGGCTACCCGCCTCTTCCAGCTCCAATTAGCAAACAGTATACTTACTGATGCTACCATCAGACCTCCTAGACTTATCTCGGTTTCTAAAGTCCTGGCCTCTGGTCTCAGCTGGGAAGAGGAGAGCAGGGCACAACACTCCTTCTCATGGACACTCATGTATATAAAATCCTGCTTTCCCCTGGTTTAATTCTCTCATGTAGTCTGGAGAAAATAAACTTTCCTGGTGTGGGGGCAAGATGGGATGAAAAAAACTAACTTGTGCCAACTTGGTATTCTTTCCCATCTATTAGTGCATAAACTTTATGGCCTGTGTCCCTCAGGGCTATGAGTTTTAGAAACCAAAACCAAGACTTCTGAAACTCATAACTCTTTTTCTCTTACACCACTCTCTGCAACAATATTTAAAAGTTGATTTTGATACTCAAAAGTTGAGCTTTGACTCCTTTTTCTTTGGTAATATTTCAGAGAAGGAGACTAGGGAAGAGAAACATATTGATTAATATATCAAAATATTATCTTGCAACACCAGTTATATCCACTGGGTACCTACCTTATTCCCCTTGCTTTACTTCTACCTTGAATGCTTTCTGGAACCATGGCCCTTCTGTCCTGATTTCCTTACCCTGTTCCTCCAGTTCAGACAATCCTACACCCTTCCCTTTCTTGGTGAAGCTGTGATCCCACTGATGAGTAATTTTCTCAGGTACACAAACAAGAAGGAATTTCTGTGCTTGAGGAAATTATGGGAGCCACAGATTCTGAAACTTTCACCCAATATAACTTTTTTTTCCCCACTTACAAAATTGAATACAAGAACATCTGGATGAAGAGGGAAAAATTAATATGTCCTCTACCTTGCACACACTGAAGGTCTTCAAATGTAAAAATTTGATAATAGGCAAGAAATTAAAACTAACCAAGCTTGTGTCTTTGGGTGCAGCCAAATATGATTTAACTGTAGACCCATCTCTGTGTACAAAAAGGACTGGCTTCAGGGTCCCTGGGTTGCTCCTCGGTTGAATGTTTTCTTTTAGTTCAGTTCATGATTCCATGGTCCTGGGATTAAGCCCCACATCAGTCTCCTTACTCAGCTGGGAGCCTACTTTTCCCTCTCCCTCTGCCTGCTGCTCCCCCTGCTTATGCTCTCTCCTTCTCTCTGTGAAATAAATAGATAGGATCTTAAAAAAAAAAAAAAAAAGGACTGGCTTCATATCCATGCATTTTTCTTTCCTTCATTCATTTGTTCACTAAATATTTGTTGAGCACTTACTATGTGTCAGAAACTAATCTAGTCGCAGGGAATACACTGGTGAACAAGAGATAAAATCAGCTTTCATGGAATATATGTTCTAATAGCAGGAAATAAGTGTTTAATTGCTAACATTAGGGCTAACATTAGGGCTTATTATGCACCAGACATTAATCTAATCTAATGTGGATTAATCTAATCCACAGTAACATGATGAGATAGTTACTGTTATTCACCATCCTTATTTTCCAGATCATTTTTAATAGTTTGTCCACAATTTTAGAACTAGTAAGAAGCTCTAAAATAAGTAAGAAGTTGAAGCAAGGCAGACTGGCTGCAGAGTCCATGTTCTCAATCACTCTAGTCGACTGCCTCTAGCTTATAATTAAATATAGAGGATGTTAACAGTCAATGATTTCTTTGGGAAAAATATTAAGTATAGAAAGGGAGTAGAGCAAACTAGGGGAAAATAGAATCTTGAATAAGGTTGTTAAGAAAGGCTTCACTAGGATGTGTGATTTGAGTGAAAACTTGAAGGATCTTAAGAAATTGAGAGAGGGAATATATTTATGGTAAAGGTGTTCTGGCAGAGGGAAGTAACTGCAAAGTCCTTGGAGTGGGGCCATGCCTAACACTCAAGGGTACAATTTGGTTTGCCACTTTATAAAGCACATCATATCTGTTTATCACAAAACACCCATCTTTGAGTTCTGCTATCATTGTGGCAAATTATAAGGCTTTCTTTCTTTTTTAAGGATTTTACTTATTTATTTGAGAGAGAGCACGTGAGTATGAGCAGAGGCAGAGAAAGAAGCAGACCCTTTGCTGAGCAAGGATCTTGATGCAGGTGTGAACCCAGAAACCTTAAGATCATGACCTGAGCTAAAGGCAGCCGCTTAACCAACTGAGCCACCCTGGGGCCCAAAATATAAGACTTTCAAAAATGATCTATCATAATTTCTTCCTAGTAATTCCAAAGCAGCATTTTTATAACTTTCCCTTCCACAATTAAAAATAAAAAGAAATGGATGGGTGAGACAAGAATAAGAGAGAAAGGAAGAAAAGAGATGTATTATCATCATTCCTTGATATGGCCAGTGATGCATTATAGGAGATTAATAAAATGTGAGGCAAACAAAAGTAAGAACTAGCCCTGATTTTAATATATCTTTCTTTTGAAATGAAAATGATCATCCTTGTTCAATGGGAAAAAAAACACAAAAACAAAACTAAACTAAACATCATGGCCTGAAAAGCATGAATGTTCATCTTGTTAATCTAGTAATTGAGCTAATGGTAAACCCCAAAGGATCTTATCTGCCCCAGAAAGAGAAAGAATTAACAGAGCAGGTCCTGGCTAAAACTAAGCTGGTAGATGTTGTGGCATTTACTTTGTCCTAAACTTCTCCAAACTCTTTATCATCCGGTTGATATTGTTCCTGATTTACAGGAATTAGAGATTAAACAGCTTGCAACAGAGGCTGCCCCGCCAGACCCTGGCAGGACTGATGTGAGGCTCACGAATGCCTGGGTGTTTTGCTCTGCTCTGTAACAGATGGCTTGTTTCTAAGAACAAAGTTCTTTCTTTTTTTTTTTTTTTTTCAAGTTTTCTTTGGGTTGTAGAAAGAATGGAGGTCCTGGCAGCTCAGTATTCACTTTCCTCGGTCCCAGAAGACATTAATCAAGGTCTAATGAGAAGAGCTGGTAGGCTCAGAATCAAGAGAATGGGACACAGATCCCAGTATTTTCACTAACTAGTGGTGCAATTTATAAAAATGGGCTTTTGATCCTCTCCAAACCCCAGTATCCGCATTTAAAAATGAATGCAAATATTAGTTCTCCTCCAGTTTTCATAGGATGTTGGAAGAAAAAAGTGAAAGAATAGGTTGAAGTACAGTAAAAATTAAAGTCTTCAGCAATAAAAGTGGTTGTCTATTATCCTTATTTTTCCTACCTTTTTACTCATTAATAATTTTTAAGATTTTCCCAATCTGTTTATTCTTGTCTAACTCCTTATCTTTTCTAGCCTCTTCTGACTCCGTTCTCTGTATTTACTTAAGCTACTCTCTTGCAAACAGACTTATTTCTAAATTAAATTCTTTTGAGTCAATTCACTTACCTAACAACCTCAGTACTACAGTTTTGCTGATTCTTTTTTTCTGATATGCCATCATGTCTGCATTTAATTTGCATATATTCTTATGTGACATTGGCTACCATCATCTGATATAATATAAAGACCCCAGCAGTCAACTGGATTTCATCCAAATCTCTGAATGCACTGGTTTGGCCGCCCTGCTCCCATCTGCCCAGACTGAAAGGGTCAAATACAAAGGGCTTGTTCTCCTGAACAGAAGGAATGCTTACACATTTGGGTGGAAGTATAGGATCCATGCTGAGTAAGGTTTGAAAACGTGAGCGGAGCCTAAAAAAGAGGTAGTAACTGGGGAGACACAAGAAAATTAGATGGAAAGTCACCACAAACTCTTTAAGGAGACTGAGAATCTCCTTATTTTTTTTTCTTATTTTTCCTTATTTTATCCATTTTATATGCAATGTTTAATCAGTTTTCTTGGAAATATAACCTAGGCTCAAAATACTAATGTGATGATTGGATAAAAAGAAAAATTCCTCCTCCAATGAATTATCTGATGTCTTTGGATGCTAAGCTGGTGTGAATTGGTCTTTCTCCTCTTTCTCCCACATCTGTCCTCCACTATGTCTCTCTGTCTGTATTCTGTTCACTGTTTCTCCCAATCTTAGACTCTTCTTACTTTTTTTTTCTTTTGCTAAAGATAATTTTGTCTGTTTAGTCTTTTAACCTCTCCTAGGTGAAGCCCCTCTTGAAGTCGGGGTTTATATTGTTCATACAATATTTCCATCCCAGCTCCATAATTCTACTGTAAATCCATAGAAGTTGATAGATTAATCTCCCAGCCCTCACTTAATCCTGTATGGAGTCACCCTGCCCTCACTAAAGTAACATCAAATTCCACTAGTTGTGGAGCCATTTTACTTCTACTTCTGATCTTAGTGCAGTGGTTCCAATCATGTGTCCTAAAGCCTTAAGGGCCCTTTAGATTTTGGAGAAAAGAAAATGAAAACAATGTTCTTTTTTTTTTTTTTTTTTTTAGATTTTATTTATTTATTTGACAGAGAGAGTGAGATCACAAGTAGGCAGAGAGGCAGGCAGAGAAAGAGGGGGAAGCAGGCTCCCTGCTGAGCAGAAAGCCTGATGCAGAGCTCTATCCCGGGACCCTGAGATCATGACCTGAGCCGAAAGCAGAGGCTTTAACCCACTGAGCCACCCAGGCACCCCGAAAGCCAGTGTTTTAATGAGAAATTGCAATCATGTCTAGGTGAGGATTAGGGTCTCCAAAAGCATATGCTGACATGGAGCTTGGGTGCAAGGTGTTTTTAGGTGTTTTTTAAAGATCAACACCTGTGAAAGTTAGGAGGAAGCAGAGTTGGGCAGAGAGATAGGCCAAACTGTCATGTACCTTCAAAAAGCCTGAGCCAACCTAGGCCAGGGAGGCAGAGAGGGTCGTCTAGAACAGATATTGTTTGTCAGAGATGTTCCTATGCATTTTGGACCAAAATAGCTGACTCTTTATACTCTTCCTTTCCCCAACACACACACACACACACACACACACACACACACACACGCACACACATGCATGCACACAGGTGTGCATACACCTTCAGTCTCCAAGTGTAGGCTCTGATCTTGGGTGGGGAGGCTTTTTGCAGCTAAGATCTACCCTGAAGGAGCTGACAACTGGAGGGTGCTGGCTGATCACACTCCCCACAGCTGAACAACCAGTTTCATTTGAAAGGAAGTCTGTGTGGCACTTCTCCTCATCCACCACTTCAGTTGTCAGAATTATATTTGTATGGATGGATTAAAAAGTGCATATGTGCTAAGTCATCTTGAGCTGTTTAGTTCTCCAAGGCATGTCATTGTCGAGACTACTATGAAAGTAAACTGTAAAACATCTCTGCAGTTATTTCTTTCAGAGTTCATGCTTCCTCATCTGTCCATAGTTCAGCCATGCCTTCCTTAGAGTGTGCTGTACACAACTCCTAAAACTCAAACTCTGCTTTTATCAGTTGTCTACAGCAACTCGTTGACCTGTTGTAACCACAGTTGAAAAAGCTGACATTATTGTGGGTAATGAAATTACTAGCCAAGTAACTTCTATGTTCAGTGCCATTGTCCTCATATATCAGATACTAACAAAGGTGTAAGGGTCATATGCCAGCCTGAAATAGGCAAAATGAGCATCTTCTGTTAGCTGTATTTATAAGAAATGAATGGGAACTGTAAAAAAAAATCAGAGACTTTTCAATCACTGAAAGTGATTTTAAGAGAAAGTGATATAAACCATCGCAATATTATTTCTTGTTCTCCCTCATTCTCTTTCCTCTGCTCCTGTGTCCTCTCTCCATGCTATTGTGTCTTCCTCCTCTTGTTTACACAGTTCTAATTTTTACAGTCATAGTCCCTATTGGGGTATAAAAGAGGGCAAGAAGAATTGGCTAGAACTGATTATATGACCTACAAAGAAGTTCACCATTCTGAAACAGTTTCATCTGTAACAATCTAAAGCTATTCCCAGTGGTCTGTGAGGATTGTATGGTTTTGTGGGAGGGCCTGATCAAACCTTCAGTGTTATGGGAGGGTCCTTGCCTCCTGGGGCTTCACATAGGTACAGACATAGGTCATTACGATTGAACAGAAATGTAACCATTAGTGATTAAAACCTAATTTAAATGGTTTGCCAGGTGGGTGCCTGGAGGGCCACAGTCAGCTAAGAGACCCACTCTTGATTTTGGCTCAGGTCATGATCTCAGGACTATGTGATCCAGCCCTGTGTGGGGCTCTGCACTCAGCAAGGAGCCTGCTTGAGGATTCTCTCTCTTCCTCTGCCCCTCCCACCTCCCTCTCTCAAATAATAAATAAATCTTAAAAACAAAACAAAACAAAACAAAAACCAGTTTGCCAAGGCACCTGAGCAAGGAGAAGTCTTCAAGAGTTTCTTTTATTCTTCTTTCAAACATAGGTTAATTATCACACCATTGGGCTTCCAAGAATCACAATAAGGGGGTTCAAATGTCATCTATTAATTAGTATTTGTTTTGGTATGCGGCTGTCAAAATTTGACAATAGATGAGAACAGTACATTTGACTTCTTCAGATATAAATGCTTGGTGAGGGAAGGCATCTATGGCAATGTTTATTATTTTAGATTAGAATTTTAGGGAAGAGTTTTGATTCAGCCTAGATTCAATAACTGAAATCACCACCATGACTTGTTACTTACAGGTGTAATCCATGTATTTGCAACTGTGCTATAAATGTCATAATTCCTGGGGTATGTTTGTGTGTGTGTGTTTGCACATGCATGTACTTTAAGACATGGAGAAGAGAGGTATCACACTTTGCTTGACATAGCAACAACCAAGTGTCACTCAGAATAAACACTATAATAGAGGGCAAATTTTCTTCCCAGGCATTTATGCGTAGTTAAGCTTATAGAATGAGTTTTAAAATGTTAATGTTTACTGAGCATTTATTGTACATAAGTCTCAGCTCTGAAAGTTCTGTAAGTGCACATGCATTATTTAATTAAATCCTTACCACATCCTATTATTAGGTACTATTGTTATCTCCAATTTACACATGAGGAAATTTATACTTAGGAAGTATAAGCAATTTGCCTAGGGTCACTCAACTAGTAAGTGGCAGAGTCAGGACTGAAATCAGCTATTCGCGGCTCCAGGACCAGTGGTCGAACAGCTAGTAAATGGCAGACTTGTGATTTAAACCCAGGTCTTTCACCTCTAAAGCTTATGCTTTTAAGCTGCTTTTATAGCCTTGGTATTTAGAAAGCAAGCTAGGAAATGCTATAGAAGCTGAACCCAAAAGCAAATACATATGTATACCTACAAAATGAAACAAAATAAACAAAACACAAATTAGTTAAATGTCCTTTGCTTAATTCATGATTGCCTAACCAGCAAGGAAATGTCTTATCCCATAAGACATAATATCCCTTATCCCATAGGTTTCCTCTCCTTTTTCCCCCTTAGCTCAATAGGATCTATGCTCCAGTTCTTAGACTTTCCAGAAAACTCACTTGTGTTTTGTTTCCACAATAGCTGGGACACCAGCAATGTTCTCCCCTCTTCTTCCCACTCTCAGCACTGATCTATCGCATGCTCCAGAGTCAAGTGATGGGAGGAGGAAAGGGAGGCAGGCCTTCCTCTCCCCACCTTTTCCAGGGGCTACTGATTTCTTTCTTTCCTCAAGAGGAACGACGATAAAAACAAAACAAATCCAAAGACCACTTATGAAAATCCCCAGGAAATTCTTTTTCCAGTGTTCTCATTCACTAATTTGGCTAACATTCCTTCTGGTAACAGACCCAGTGAATCTTCCATAATTGCTGTGAATCACACAGGCAAAAGGCTAGGAGGAAATCTCTTCTGCAACAGCCAATGGCAAGAATGAAAGAGGCAGGGGATTTTACAGAATGTCAACCTCCTGAAATTAAGAACAAAGCCTTTCTTATTAAACCTATCCTAGTCTGGCAGTTGTAAAATTGTATAGGTTGCCATTTTAAAGCAATCTGATAATCAATAGCTTATTGTAATTCCTAAGAACCCATATTTTGTTCTGTGTGTGTGTGTATGTGTACCTGTGTGTTGTGTGTGTATGTAGTAAGTTAAGGAGTGAGAGAGTGTGGGACAGCTATCGATGAGAACAAAATAGTTGTTGTTACTGTTGCTTTTCTTCAAGATGACCCCTTCCCTCCACAAGAACAATATGCTATGATATTTGGCTGCCCAAAGATTACTATTACCCTGC
This sequence comes from Lontra canadensis, assembly GCF_010015895.1. Lineage (NCBI taxonomy): Eukaryota > Metazoa > Chordata > Mammalia > Carnivora > Mustelidae > Lontra > Lontra canadensis. The sequence goes on from NW_022631159.1 coordinate 731,804, forward strand.
AGTGGCAACAGACTGATGTGTATTTCCACTGCCCCAGAGAGTTACCCTCTAATCCTTCATTTGTCACCCCAGCACAATTGCTCAGAAGCAAGAGCAGGGATAGTTAGAGTGCATGCAATCGATTCCAATCTATCAATCACTTAAACTACAGTGTAGGACATCAGGAGGTAAGGTATGAAAGAGAGGGAGAAAGGAAGGAAGGAAGGAAGGAAGGAAGGAAGGAAGGAAGGAAGGAGAACGAAAAGAGAGAGAGAAAGAAAGAGAGTAAGGAAGGAAGGAGAGAGAGACAGAAGAAAGGAAAGAAAGAAAGAAAGAAAGAAAGAAAGAAAGAAAGAAAGAAAGAAAGAAAACGAACAAGAAAGAAAAAGAAAGAGGGAGGGAGGGAAGAAGGAAGGGAGAAAGTAAGGAAGAGAAAGAAGGAAATCCCCACAACTAAATCAAGAAATGCTTGTACATTCCAGATTAAGGAAAATCATCATACAATTTCGCTTGATTCTTTGACTTTTAGTAAAGTTTCCCACTTTTCAGAAGAAAAAAGCTAATGCCTGTTTGTGAACACACAGTAATGAAGAAATACTGGAGGTGATGGTATGCATCTTTAAACTGTATTTATGGAAGAGCAGTTTCTACCTACACATTCTTTGGATTTTAGCATTAAATCTTCTAAGTGGTCATTATGGAAATGTGGTTTTGTCTAATTAACTGTAATTGGGTTGGGGGAATTTAACCTTAGTTCATGTGTGCTCAAATATATAATTAAAAATAAGCAAGAGATTAAGTAGAAAAAAATATTCAGTAACTCAAATAACTTCAATGTAAACTAATAAACATCTATTGTATGGGAGAATAATCCTATTCCTTTAGGAGATGATAGATTACAGAGACACATATCCCATCCTCAAGCTGCTTATAATCTAGGAGAGGAGAATAAAAGGTTACACATATAACTGTCATAAATACAAGGGCTTCTAAAGTAGCTAGTAGAATTGACTCATCTATAATTCCGTACATGAGGGCTCTAAGTTTAAATTTCCAAACCCTTACCCCCACATCCATAGCTGCTGGAATTGAAAGACTCTAGAAATTTAAAGGCCATTATGCCTTTGAATTATAGGAACAGGAAGGATATAGGAAGAACACTTCAGGCAAAGAGAGCATACAGGAGTCAAAAAGATTACTAAAATGTTCCATATGAGCATTTAGAGGGTACACCTGGTACTTAGGTTTGTAGCTTCTTCAATCACTGAATTTTGTTAAATAAATATAACCTAAAAGGAGCAATAAAAAGTAAGGGTAAAAGTTGAAAAAAAAGAAAGGACAAGTTATTGCTACAAAAGTAGTACTGTAAAAATTCTTAGGCATTTGTCCCTCATACTTCTCAGGAACCAGTCTTCACAGAATTTGAATTTAACTTTCTGAATGTGGAAATTCCATATGTGTATATACTTTTTGCAGCCTGTGTGATTTAGCAAAAAACAGGCAAATCTCTTGCTTTCATACTTATATTAGAAATGCCAGATGCATAACCACAATTTAGGTTTGATTTTTTTTTCAACTCAAACAATAGTGTTCCTTTAAGCAAAATTGGCTTGACTTTGAAAGTGAATGCAAAAACTTAATGTTTTGAAATCTTGCAGAATAATTTGTTGGCAGCTCAAGATCTTGTTTTGCCAAGTTTTACTCCAAAATAATTTTCTTACTCAGAGTTGATACAGGGAATGGCAATTCTCACTTGAATATATGGCAGTTACACAACTGAGCCAACTAACAGACTGGAAGAAGGAGGATGTCTTAGACTCAAGAAAGAGGCTTAGTTATTTCAGAGATGGGACTTGGAGGCCCAAGGATGTAGGTGACCAGTCCGAACTTGCATTATCAATTAATGGCAAAGGAAGGACTAGTAATGTTTAAGCTGATAAAATTTCAAAAATATTGCCCTAAAAGAGAAAATTAGAACTATGGGAGAATGGTGGCCGAGGCATCCCATATCCATCCACTCAGGGCTCTGAGCCCAATTCAGTTACTTCTTGCAGGTCAATAGACAGGGGTGAGCAAAAGCCTCTTTGCATACTTCCTCCTCTATGGGTCAGCATTCTAGGGCTCAGTACAAAAACCCAAAGCAAGGATCAGAAAACAGCCCTTCCTGGAAAGAAAGTCCATTTCAGCTCTCTAGACTTCAGGGTCTCCCTGACCCTAAGGATCTGAAGAGAAGATGAACAATTGGGTTTTACTCATCTCTACCTCTGAGATTTGGAAACAATAAGAACACAGAAGCTCTGCTTTTGAGCACTGAGACAAGAGGAATGCACAGTCAGCTATACGTACAATGAGTCACCAGGCAGGATGGCTGTACCTGCCAGCAGTTTCAGGAGCACTCCCACATAAGATGGCCAAATGAGCAAATACAGAAATGACATTTTGTTAAGAAGGCACGTGAGTCAAAGAGCAGAATAAACAACAACAACAACAACAAAATCAGAATAAACTGCTAAAGAAATAGAATTGTTTCTTTTAAAAATTAGATATAAAAGAAGAAGAATATGTAAAGGGATTTGAATACAGCACTCATTATAATTTCTAACACTAAAACCACATGACATTTTTATTTTATTTTTTAAATTAATTGATTAATTTATTTATTTTCAGCATAACAGTATTCATTGTTTTTGCACCCCACCCAGTGCTCCATGCAATCCGTGCCCTCTCTAATACCCACCACCTAGTTCCCCCAGCCTCCCACCCCTCGCCGCTTCAAACCCCTCAGATTGTTTTTCAGAGTCCATAGTCTGTCATGGTTCACCTACCCTTCCAATTTCCCCCAATTCCCTTCTCCTCTCTAACTCCCCTTGTCCTCCATGCTATTTGTTATGCTCCACAAATAAGTGAAACCATATGATAATTGACTCTCTCTGCTTGACTTATTTCACTCAGCATAATCTCTTCCAGTCCCGTCCATGTTGCTACAAAAGTTGGGTATTCATCCTTTCTGATGGAGGCATAATACTCCATAGTGCATATGGAGCACATCTTCCTTATCCATTCATCCGTTGAAGGGCATCTTGGTTCTTTTCACAGTTTGGCGACCGTGGCCATTGCTGCTATAAACATTGGGGTACACATGACATTTTTAATTTGAAAATTGAATAGATGAAGTGAAAGAGAAAATCAGCACTATAGATGTTAGAATTGGTGCTTTGGAAAATCAGGTGAAAGAAAATGTTAAGTCATAGAGGGGGAAAAAGAAAAAGAAAAGTTCTACAGAAATATGAGGGGAAACAGGTACATTTTGGAAAATAGATTTATTAGAAAAAATGGAGGAGACCAATGGAAGAGATAATGATTAAATACATGATTGAAGAAAATTTCTCTTAGTTGAAGACCTGGGCCAGCAGATTTAAACAGCTCAAGTTCCAGATCAGACTGCTGAGATAGTACATACATCAAGATGTGTCCTTATCAAATTACTGGACTCCAGTGACGAAGACAAATAAATATTTAATGCATCCAGACAGACATAAGTAATACACAAAGAAAAAGAAATCAGATGGACATTAATTTGTGCAATTCCAAATCTACAAGATTGTGGAATAGTATCTACAGGTGCTTTAGAATAAAGGACTGGATATGTAACAAGATATTATTCCTTAACAGCCTGTAAGACTTATTTGCAGAGATTATGTCACCCATATACTCCATCTGAGGAAACACTTAAGGACTCAAACCAAAGAATAATAAATCTGAACCTCATGATAGTTGGAATGGAAGAAGAGGTAAAGTTGATGAGAAAAGAATTTGGTAATGGATTTATAATTAAATATCATTTAGGCTCTCTGGGAATTTGTACATTGAGGGATAAAAGAGTTTTTAAAATTTAAAAAGGGATACTGCTAAAAAATTGTAACAATCGTGTAAAACTAAAAGTATTAAATTATTTGAGAAGGAGTTTGGGTGGGAGAAAGAAGAGTAAAACAAAAACATTCCAGAAGTCTCATATGGTGTGCAGATGGAGTTTTGGGAAGCTAGTGAGCAAGTGAAAATATTCTCAAGTTCTCTCCTTATTGGGAGGAGAAAGAGAAGCAGAGGATTAAAGAGCCTTAATTAGGGAAACAGTTAAGATCTTGTTTTCATATAATATTAAATAAATGTGGGTATAGTTATGGGTATGAGGAAAAGGAAGGTGATCATTTATGAAAAATAAAATTATACTTGAAATCCTTGGGTAATAAGGAGAAAGAAACAATTAATTAAGTTAGTATAATTTAATTATTCAAATAAATGAGACAAAGAAAAAATATTAAATAAATAATGAAGTACAGAGTATTGAATAAAATCAAGTATATCCCTATGCAAACATAAAAGACTGAATTCTCCCAATAAAGATCAGAGAATATTAGGCTGGAGAAAAATCAAATTCAAGCTGTTTGTTATTTACCATAAACACAGTTAAAGTTAACTGGTAAGTATGGAAATAAAGGGATAGACATACAACTAGGCAAATATAAATAAAAACAAAGCAGGAAGGGCAATATCCGATGAAGACTAGCTTTAAAATTAAAATCCCTGGATAACAAAAATAGGTATTATATAACTAGAAGATATGATTTATGAAGAAGGAAAAACAATCATAACCCTATAGATACCAAACAACACAAAAGTTAAAGAAATAAAGCAAAAACTAATAGTGATTCAAAAGAACTCAGTAAAATAAAAATGATGGCATATTTCCTCATATTTTTTAGAATCAGGGATATCAAGTAGACAAAATATTAATAAGGGTACAGAGAAATTTAATAATATATTTGATCAACTTAATTTAATCGGTGTGTTGAATTTCATATTTAGGGAATAGAGAAATTTATAAAAACCAATTACATATTTGGATACAAATAAGACTTTAATATTTTTCTTTTCAATTTTTTATTTAAATTCTAGTTAGTAAACATATAGTGTAATATTGGTTTCAGGAATAGAATTTAGGGATTCATCACTTATATTTAACTCCCAGTGCTCAATGCAAGTGCCATCCTTAATACTCGTCACCCATTTAGCCTATCTCCCACCCACCTTCCCTCCACCTCTATCATTAAGAACCTCTTACAGTTTGTTTCCCTCTCTCTTTTTTTCCCCTTCTCATATGTTAATCTATTTATTTCTTAGGGTATTTATCTTTCTCTGACTGACATTTCACTTAGCCTAATACACTCTAGCTCCATCCATGTGATTGCAAATGGCAAGATTTCATTCCTTTCAATGACTAATATTCCATTATATATATAGATATATAGATATCACCTCTTCTTTATTCTTTCATCAGTCAAATGGATATTTGGGATCCTTCCATAGTTTGGCTATTATCGGTAACACTGTTATAAACATTGGGGTACATTTATACCTTCAAATCTGTATTTTTGTATCCTCTGGGTAAATACCTAGTAGTGCAATTGCTGGATTGTAGGGTAATTCTACTTTTAACTTTTTGAGGAACCTCCATATTGTTTTCCAGTGGCTGCACAAACAGTTTGCATTCCCACCAACAGTGCAAGAAGGTTCCCCTTTCTCTTCATCTTCACCATAATTTATTGTTTCTTATATTGTTCAAAAAAATACAGAACATTTTACAAGTTTTCCTGTCATCTTTGTGCTAATGTTCTCTGTTCATTTCAGTTTTAGTACATGTGCTACCAAAGTGATCATTCAATAAAATTTTTTGATCATAAATGCCACACACTGAAAATCATCCAATAAAATAAGAAAAAAATGTAATGGTAAAGCAATATCCTCTTTGAAACAATTAATGTCTTTCCTATTAACCTTTAGCTTAAAGGGGAAGCAAAACTAATATTATGTTCTATCTGGAAAGAATGAAAAAGAAAACACTTTATACTAATACTTATGGAAAACAGTAAACACTTAAACACTAAAACTCATGGGAAACAGCAAAAGCAATATTCATGGGAAAAGCTATAACCCTAAATGACTTCATATTTAAAAAGAAAGAATGAAATTAAGGAAAGTTAACATTCATCTTAAAAAATGTGAAATGACAAAACCTACCAAAAGAGTAGGAAAAGAGAATTAACTTATGTAATCTGAGTGTAATGGACTAGAAAACAAAATAAAATGAGAATAGTAGAAGAGATAAATAAAAAAGCTAGTTCTCTGACAAGCTGAAAGGAGGTAAACATCTTCTAATCCAAATTCAAGGGAAAGGGAAAGAAAGAGAATAGGTGAAAAGCTACAAGGTTAGGAGACATAACCACATCTAGAAAAAAGAATACATTTGAAATGTATAAAAGAACACTACATGAAACTATGACAACAAATTTTAAAATATAAAGAAAATGGGCAATATAAAGAACCCAGATAAATAAAGAACTAGAAAACTTGACCAGATAAATACAGAAGAGGTTGAGGGAGTCTAAATATTTTCTATCAAAAATAGCACCTGATAATATCATGGCCTATTCAGAGGCCCTCTCATTTTCCTTCCTGTTCCTTGTTCCTTTCTTTTTTTGTAACTTACACCAATATTTATCAAGTGCTTTGTATATATCAGTTACTGTTTTAGGCTGTAGGATGCAATATTAAATGAAATAAGGTCCCTGTTCTTGAAGAGCTTACCTTCTACTTTACAGCTCATAGGTAAAGATGGTGGGCTGCTCAATTAATTTTATGAGATAATAAATTGTAAAACCTGCTACAAAGAGTATAAAATAACCAATTCATAGACTGATCTCATTAATGAATAGATAGATATAAATATATAAACATATGTCTATGTATGTATTATAAATATATAATCTATAAATAGATATAAAAATAATAAATGAGATATGATAAATGGACTGTACATAGATGTGTGGAAAGATATAGTGAATAAAAACATTTGTTCTGGGATTTTAATCATGGGCCCAAATCAGGAAAACTATCAATATAACTCACTGTATCAACAAATTAAACAAAAACAAACAGTATAAACATAAAAATGGTATCTGAAGAAAAGTATCTGATAGAATTCAACAATTCCTAAACTAAAAACTAATGAAACAGGAATAGAAGGAAAAGTATTAGCTATATAAAGAGTTAAGATATTGGTTCTAGGGACACCTGGGTGGCTCAGTGGGTTAAAGCCTCTCCCTTCGGCTCAGGTCATGATCCCAGGATCCTGGGATTGAGCCCCACATCGGGTTCTCTGCTTAGCGGGGAGCCTGTTTCCACCTCTCTCTCTGCTTGCCTCTCTGCCTACTTGTGATCTCTGTCTGTCAAATAAATTAAAAAAATCTTAAAAAAAAAAGATATTGGTTCTATTATTATTTTTGAACTGGCTTCTCAGAACACAGAGCCTTTTCCTTATGTTTGAAAGAGTTCTATAGAGTTAAAATTTTTAATCCTAGTTTTTATATACTATCAGGAAAAATTATGTCCACACCTATCACAAAGCAAATACAGAATTTAGACACAGTCAACACCTACACAACTCTGTGAAATGAAAGACCAAAAGCCCAAGGAGTTTCCTGCAGAATTTCCAGCCACATGAGCCTTGCACAGGATAAGTGCTTAATAAGTATTTGTTCAAGGTGAGTAAGTCATTTAACCTCCAGGAGCCCTAGTTTTCTTATAGAATAGGAAAGCGTGCTCTGCCTATCTCATCAAGTTGCTAAAACATTCTAATCAATAATATATGTGAAATTGTTTTGTGAACTAAAATGCCAAACAACTGTAAGTTCTTTCTGTTAATATAAAAGAGAATTTGCTTAAATGTCAAATGAGTAATGAAGACAAATGCTAAGGGTTTGCAGAGAAGTCTGAATGAGAAGGTCATTCTAGGCATGAATCCTCACGATTTCTTGAAGAGCATCATATTGAGCTATGTTTACCCTTACCTCCTGCAGCCATCACTATCTAATTTTACACTGATTCTTGTGATTGTTCTTGATTAATCTTAGGCTTATCTGGAATTCTACTCATTCATTTGATAAACATTTATCAAATGCTTTCTATACACTAGACATTGTGTTAGGCAAAATAATGGGTCTAGTCTCCTCCCTTAAAGAGCTTATAATATACAGTGGAGATTACTCAAACTTCAAATATTTGTATACTAACATCATTATTTTACTGTATCAGTCATCTTTATTTTGTTTATTTAATGTTTTTCTTTAAATGGATTGTTTTAAATTTGCATCTTATGTTCATTTTGACTTAGGCAATAATATTCCTGAAATCACTGATTTTATATGTTACTTTTACATTTTTTTTCAAATGCTCATTACAGATTGCACACACAAAAAATTTTTTAGGTTTATCTGTGTACCAGCAAAATGATCTCCCAAATCACAAGTAGTACATGTATCCTCATTTTTGGAAAGAGAAGGAATACAGACTAGTAAGTAGTAAATTAAAATGCATACACTGTGTATTAAGGTTAGTTTAATGTTGAGGGAAAGTTTGTGCCAGAACCAAATTTTTGTGGATAAGAGGGAGGGATGCACTTTCTTTCCTGTATCCCCTCATTTGGAAATTCACTGCTGTCAAAGAATGAAGAAGAGGTGAGCCCCTACCATAATACCAGAAGCAAGGAGCTGAATTTGTTGCTTGCTAGGGAAGGCGGGTCTGTGGTTGCAGGACATAAGACATCAAAACAAACTACTGATCAAATAGAGTGTGTTGGGAGTGCGGTGTTCAGAACTGGTGAGTGATCTTTCAGAAGAGCCTGGTTAGAGGTTTGTTGGCCTTTAGCCCAGAAGCAGGATCTCTGGAGTACATGTAACTATTGATGATTGCCTGTCAGAAGCAACAGCTATCACTGACTGGTTGACTTTCAGTAGCAGGGTTCTGGTGAAGAAGCACAAATGCTTCAGTGCTAGGTGTGATAAAAAAAAAAATTCTGTATTTTCCTAGATAAAACAGGTCTATTCTTGCAAACAATGAGAGGAGATAAATTGCAAAATGATTCCAAAGTGAACAAAGAATTGATCTAACCAAATAGTTTTGAAACTGTACCTATTGAAGAATTATTTTGTTTATTTATTTATTTATAAAATAATAAAATCTGTTAGAACACAGGTATCAATTTATTCAAAATTACAAAGAGCTTAGGAAGAAAATTACTTGATGGATGGTAAATAAATATGTTCTGCTACCTGTTCTGGAACCCACCATACAGTGTTCCCATTTGAGATTAACTTCTGTTGAAGTATGCTCTTGTGATTTTATGTGATGTCTTATTACTTATGGGCCATCTTAATTTTAGCCACCCATAGGAGGTGACTGCCTGTTTTGGAGGTGCTGCTCAGAATTCCCAAACTGACTTTTACATATGCCACATAGTCTTTATTTTAACTTTTGTTATCCAAAATATCCACTCTAAATTTAGAGAAATGCTGGCTCTTCTTTTATTTTCATGACATAGTAACTAATAGACAAATATATGCATGTATAATGCACATGTGTACTCAGGAATCTTTGAGTATACAGATGGCTTATTTACTCATGCAAAACATATTTTTACCAATATTTCAACTATAGAAATTATGCTGTTTGGCCTCCTTCCCTTCTCCCACCCGTCTTTGAACTCTATAGATTAGATTCAGGAAACAGATACATGATTTTTCTAAAAAATATATACAATATGATTCCATATATGTGTGTGTGTGTGTGTGTGTGTGTGTGTGTGTGTGTGTGTAGGCACACACATACACATACATACAGACACAAATGCACTTTCACTAAATCTTGTGGTTGTGTGTACTTCTACTACCTGCCGTAAATATTGAGTATTTCTTTCCTTTTAAATATATTTGAAATTTAGGTTGTAAAGAGGTTTCAGAATTTAGTTCTATGAACAAGATTCACAAATAATTACAGACATAAAAACAAAATGTAAGCCTCTCATATTCTATAAGATGTAGCAAGATATTATACTGCAAAATTATCATTTATGCCACATGAGTACAAGGTTCATTATTCTAATGAATCCTAACAGATCAAGTTTTTAAAATATTAGAAAACATGAATAAACATTTCTGCCAAAGAAGATATATAGATGGCTAACAGATACATGAAAAAATACTCAACATCACTCATTATCAGGAAAACACAAATCAAAACTACAATGAGATATCACCTCACACCAGTCAGAATGGCTAAAATCAGAAACACAAGAAACAACAGGTGTTGGTGAGGATGTGGAGAAAAAGGAACCCTCTTGCACTCTTGGTGGAAATGCAAACATGTGCAGCCACTGTGGAAAACAATATGGAGATTTCTCAAAAAGTTAAAAATAGAACTACCCTACAATCCAGCAAATTGCACTACTAGGTATTTACCCAAAGGATACAAAAATACAGATTTGAAGAGGTACATGTACCCCAATGTTTATAGCAGCATTATTAATAATAGCCAAATTACAGAAAGAGCATAAATGTCTGACTGATGAATGGATAAAGAAGAGGTGGTATGTATGTATGTATGTATATGTAATATACAGGAATAATGGAATATTCCATTCCATATATATGTATACATATAATGGAATATTACTCAGCCATCAAAAGGAATGAAATCTTGCCATTTGCAATCACGTGGATAGAACTAGAGAGTATAATGTTAAATGAAATAAGTCAGTCAGAGAAAGACAGATACTATATGATTTCACTCATATGTGGAATTTAAGAAACAAAGAGAAACAAAGCAAATAAACAGAGGAAATAAAAGAGAGAGAGCAAGAGAGAGACTTTTAACTAAAGAGAACAAACTGATGGTTACCAGAGGGAAGGTGGTTTAGGAGGATGGGTGAAATAGGTAAAATGGATTACAGAGTAAATTTGTCATGATGAACACAAAGAAATGTGTAGAATTGTTGAATCACTGGGTCACCTGGGTGGCTCAGTAGGTTGAGCATCCAATTCTTGGTTTCATCTCAAGTCATGATCTCAGGGTTCTGGGACCCAGTCCCATGTCAGACTCCACACTTGGCAGGGAGTTGGTTGAGATTCTCTTCCTCTTCTCTCTCCCTCTGCCCCTCTCCCTGCTTGTGCTCTCTCTCTCAAATAAATAAATAACATAGCTTAAAAAAAAGAATTGTTGAATCACTATATTGTACACCTGAAACTATTACAACTATATATTAACTATACTGGAATTAAATAAAAACGCAATAAAAAAATAAAATATTAAGATATATTGGGATTGCTCAGTTGTAAATCCAAAAACATCTTGGAGTATGACACTGCTATTATTTTTCATATACACTTCCACTGGGCTTTTTTTTTTTCATTTTTGGAAAAAATATGTAATGTAGTTAATATTCTCTAGGTCTATATATATAAAATGATATATAAGTCACCATAGCTGCTACAGAATCTGGCTTTTTCTGTTTTATTATTAATAAAAAGATATTAATGATGAAAACAATAACAATAACTTACTTTCTTATGTATTCTTTCATTCGTGTTTATGAATTACAAACTGAAACTTGTTGAGTTCCTACTAGGCATCAATACTCTGCAAGACGCTCTAGGAGATACAAACATGAATAGTTTGCAATCTAGTAAGAGGTTCATATTATTAATCATAGAATTCTGTGAATTTATAATGTGAACGTGAGCTATGAACATAGATAAAGTGGTCCTGACACAACCGCTTATAACAAGGGTGGGTTGTGGAAAGTTACCTAATTTTTGCATCTATAAAACGAGGGCAGTAGCAGTAATAATCTCATAGAGACTTTGTGGAGAGTCACTGAAATCATGTGGGCATTATGCCTAGTACAGTGTCCAGAACATTGTAAATGAATACTTAATTTTAAAAGTTATCTTTAAATATTTTAAAACTTGAGTGTATGTATTTGTATGTAGTTATATATAAAATTATATATTATATATATTACATATATACATAATTATATATAATTATGTTTATATACATGTCTATAAGTATATATCATTATAATAATATAATATATACAATTCAAATTCAATAATATATATATTTCAAAGAGCAGGAATGGTTATTTCTTATTATACAGAGAGGATTTTTATTTAAATTTATTTATTTATTATTTTTAATAAACATATAACATATTTTTATCCCCAGGGGTACAGTTCTGTGAACCGCCAGGTTTACACATTTCACAGCCCTCATCATAGCACATACCCTCCCCAATGTCCATATCCCCACCACCCCAGAGAGATATTTTTAAAGGAAATGACTTACACAGGGTCACATAGCAAGTCATTGGCAAGTCAGTATCAGAAGTATTCTCAAGAGAACCCATGTCAAAAGATGGCCAGCGTCAGTCACCCTGAGTTTTTCCTTAACTCAGAATGATGGCTTTCAACTGCTGAAAGCCTAAGGGAAGGATGACTCATGACCATTCTGATGAAGCAAAGGACATGTTTCATAGTTTTAATCCACATGTGTACTTCCAAATCACCAAAGGATGGGATCTGGCTTGCAAATTTCTGACCATGAATTAGAATCAAACACCACGTACATGGAAGGGCTTGCTTTTGCTTTTCTACTTCCAGTCTTAAGTCCGATCTCAGTCTTCACTTCCAGCACTGGACAAAAAAAAATAGCCCTTGCTCTAAAATGCTTTCCTGAATGGGTCTGTGAATTATGTTATTTGAGCTCTTCATTACCTTATCTTCCACATTATATATCACAGATTACAGCTGGCAACTCTGCAGGGGGGTATGATTACACATGAAAACAATAATTTAAGGAATGAGAGTGGAAAATAAATTTATCTCATTGAGTATCACCAATGAAGCACTTCTGCTACTTTGTTTAGGTGGTCACTTTGGAAAGGGAAGGGTGGAGAAGGTGAACAGCTGACCTTCTGAAGTACTGTGGAGAAAGAAACTAACAATGAAGAAGAATATATAACAAAAAGGGTTTCTGTGGCTTACTTTCCCACCAGTCTACATGCCCTTCAAGGATGTGTTCCATCTTTATGACCTACCTTGCATTGTGCCTGGCACAAAGAAAGATGGCTGAGTACAGAAGAAAGGATATTATATTTGGAGTCATCCATATAGCAGTTCAAATCTGGTCCTGGTTCCTTGCAAACTGTATTATGTTAAATCAATGTTGTCAATCATTTGAGCCCCAATTTCTTAATTTGTGAAATAGGAATAATGCTATCCTCTTCATAGAGCTGTTCTGTGGATTAGAAGTGTCAAAAGCTGAGTGGCTGGGTGGCTCAGTTGGTTAAAGCCTCAGCCTTCTGCTCAGGTCATGATCCCAGGGTCCTGGGATAGAGTCCTGCATCAAGCTCTCTGCTCAGTGGGGAGCCTGTTTCCCCTCCTCCCTCTCTGCCTGCCTCTCTGCTTGCTTGTGATCTCTGTCTGTCAAATAAATAAATAAAATCTTAAAAAAAAAAATGTGGCAAAAGCAAAATGCCTATCACATAGTAGAAATCTAATAAATAATTTTTATTATTATAGCAGGTGCCTAATCAATGTTTGTTGAATAAGAGAGGTCATAAATTATTATGATAATGCTAATTACAAGGCTTAGAACTCTATACCTACTAAAAAGCATGCATCATTTTTTCTTTTCATTTCAGAATTAATTTTTCCCCATGCAGAAGTATAGAATACTGGGAGAGGATGGGTTTTGTTTATTTGTGGTACAAAGAAAATTCTTATTTATAAAAATCCTCTTAAGTGAGTGAGCTAACATCTTCTCACCATGTACTATACACATGTATTATACACATGTGTACACACACACACACACACACACATATACACATACAATACATAGTTTGGCCAAAGTGCCAAAGCTATGCATACTATTTATAGGCACATATATAATATAGCATATAGTATAACCAAATGTTCACTGGATAGGAAGAAAAGTATAAAAATACTTCCTCACTGTCTCTTTACAAGAGCACTGTTTTAATAGCCATATGCAGAGGACGGACAGCAGCAGGCTTGCCGAACAGCCACCATATGGTCAGCTGGGGGAGGAAAAAACCTCCAGGTAGGAGGGCAGAACTGTTCCAAGGACATAACGAAGCAGAGTTTCCAAGCTCATGGCATAAAATGACCTGTGATACTTAGGCCAGGGAAGTGATAAGGGCCAAGCCTCTACTACAGCAGTCAATAGACATAGGGGAAGATTCATGCATTCATTTTTTTTGTTACTGTTGCTATTTTTAAGCAAAGTGGTTGATGCTGTTATTATTTTTAAACAAGATCTTTTTCTGCAATGGATAAGGGAAAGGGTTTGTAAAGCTAATGAATATTAGAGGCCACACTAGCTAGAGTTTAAAGTGGGACCATTTTATCATCTGTCACACATAATTTGGGAGTGCGTAAGTGGCTCAGTTGATTAAGCATCTGCAGTTCATGATCCCAGAGTGTGGGGATCAGACCCTGTGTCTGGCTCCCTGCTCAGTGTGGAGTCTGCCTCTCCCTGTCCCCTTGCTCTTCCCACCTATATTCATTCTCTCTCTCTCTCAAATACATAAATAAAATCTTAAAAATAAATAAAAACAAAGATAGATTGCTAGTTCTGGCTCTCACCTGCAACTGCAAATCCAAGGGGCAGATGCCTCATGCAGGTGTTGCAGAAAAAGTGTCTGATTGAAATCACACCTACCCAGTTTGGTTCAAATCTATGTCCTAAATGGGTAGCCTTGGAGAGATATATCCTGTTTTGTTTTAAACATGTATATGTATAAGTGAGTTGTGATGAAGATTAAATGCAGTATCAGGTACTTAGTAAATGAAAGTTATTATTCTTTTTACTCAAAATGGTACACTCTCTCTCTCTCTCTCTACACACACACACACACACACACACACACACACACACACATACACATACCACATAGCCCTGACAATTAGAAGCTATTATTTGGGTTAGCTCAACTCTTGTCCTTGGGATGACTTCCTCTTGGAAGACTATCAGTTCTATCCTATAAATAAACCACATAGGGTTTCCCAGCACTCTATTAGTCTTTTCCATATTTCTTCCTTCATGTCCCATCTAATACCAAGATATAAAATTAAACACACACCACAGATTGAGGGGAGATAATATCCTTGTTATTGACTCACAAATGCAAACAACCTTTTTTCTGTAATTTTCACCAAAACAAACAACTCCCATCCAAAAAACATCAGCAAGTGAACTTACCAATGGCATGAGGATTTACACCAAGAACTGCAAATATTGCACACCCATATTTCTAGTCTTTTTGCCATGTTAGCTTTCAGCCTTCTTTCATGTTTCTCAGTGATTGCTCTCTTATAGCTCTGGTCCTCTGCAATTTGCTTTCTACCCATTTCCCATCACATTCTGTCCCTTGAGTTTCTAAGATTTGGTAATTCTAACCTCTATCATCACTCTCAATTGTAACAATAAAAACTAGCTCCTGGAGACTCTGTCTCCATGCTACCCCACTTACTCGGCTAACTAATTTATACCTTGCTAATGATTCTTTACATTAAATGTTCTTATATAACTAGTGTGGATTCTGTCTCCTACTTGGGCCCTGTAGAGACAGGCACTATCCTTTATTGAATACCTACTATGTGCTAACCATTGTGCCAATCCTTTGTTTATTTCAGGTTTCTTAGATAACTAAGGGATTATGTGCTTCAGGTATGTTTAGCAGCAAAGAATTAGTCTTTTCTTTATTTTCATCCACAGAAGGCCCTCAAGAATGGAAGGTTAATCATTACCTTCATCCAACCATTTCCAAAAAGAACTATGCATGTAGAGCACTCTTACTCAATTGTATAGAGAATAATGTTACCAGCAACAGCATCCTGGACCAGTGTGAGAACACTTTACAATGTTGGATATGTTCTACATCTGTATTGTCTAATATGATAGCCACTGGTCACATACATGGCTATTGAATGCTTGAACTGTAATTGGTATGCCTAGTTAGTAATCACACTCATGACTAAGATCTAGATTTTTAATTTTAAGTCATTTTAACTTAAATACCAATTTGTGGCCAATGATAAGATATTGAACAGCAGAGTTAGATTTTTCAGGCAGGAACACACATGAGTGTGGTGGAAGAAGCTCCTCTTGGCTTTCTGGATGTACAATTTCACAGCCAACATAAATGGCAATTTGGATTGTTAAATTGTGTGCCTAGGTGACTTGTCAATGAGCTTTTATGTATGAAAAGACTGTCAAAAACAGATCATTCATGCTGGGGCTCACCTCCACAGGTGCCAGGGAGCATCTTGCCTTGGGGAAGAAAGAAAATCTATACTCCATGATTAGCATGTGATTATATTTTACAGACAGGCATCAATGCCTGGTGATTTTGATGCACTTGGCTTTTCTCTTGTGAGATTTATTTAAGGAAGCATAAACATGGCTTAGAGCCTTAGGGAAAGATAACATATAAAAATAGGAAAGCATAAAAGGAAGTAAAAGAAAATGTTTCATTTGTTAAAACAAAAAAAAAAAAAAAAAAGCTTGCTCCCCTTTCAGTACCTCCAAATCCTACACCTGCACGTCTTCTCTTAAAAAAACCCTTCTCTAACTCAACTCTTACAGAATGTCTTTCATTATTCATGTACCAGAAAGCCCTCTCCAAAATCCCCAACCCCCAGCTTTTATTAGAAGAAACCAAAAAGAAGTCAAGAGAAAAGCAATTTTGACTGGGAGGTGGAGGGATTGAAAAGAAAGAGAATTAGAACGAGTGTCATTTTATTTGTAAGGCTTTGTTTCAGAAAAAAAATAAATCAAGTAAATATAAATAAAAGTTTAACATCCAAGTGATGGATAATGATTGGTCTTACTCTTCTTACTTTCCATAGTTTGTTTTAAAAAAAGTTTTAAAATGAAAGGAAAATTAATGATGAAAAAAGACAGTAATTCCAGACAGTATACTGCTCCACATTTTCATGTCGGTACTTTCAACTATTATTCTGGAACAGATAGATCTTTAGAGTATCCATGTTGTTAAGTTAATGTCTTCCACTAACTGTTTATGTTTAGCTTTTTTACAAGTTCATTTGGCATTTATTTGGAAATGTCCCTGAACAGGACTTGTTTCCATTAAGTAGCCTCAGGATGACAGGGGCCACTTAGACCATAGTGCAAAACTGCCCTCAGTTTAACCCTCAGCAATACATGTGTACATTTCCTTATATAAATTTGCATAGCACTTTGTAGGCTGTTAAAGTAAGACATTTTACTAAAGTGCTCACCATTTAAATCAAGGATAGTGAATAGCTTAAAAGTTCACAACTAAGAGCAAAAGAACCAGAACTCTGTAACAAAGCTCTACTCAAACCTGAGTATTTAAAGTCATTTGTTTTCTTAGGTTGGTTTTGGCTTCAAGCATTCTCCATATGGGTCCCTGAGTTCGTTTGTATTTATCAGATTTTGCATGCCAATTTTGGTTTGGAAATGATGGTCTTTGATATCTAAATATCAAATAGAGCATGTCTACTCTTTTCTCAGAGGTAGCCACACTGGAAGCTCCAGAATTGTGTTTCAAATCGAGGAATCACTTTAACCTTCTTTCAAATCTCTTATATAAAAATGTAGGAAGGCTATCATCGCCATTGATTAGCAATGACATTGTTATAAAAATCCTGGAAATAAACAGCAAGACTGGTAGATCCTGATGCAGAATCAAAAAACACACACACACACACAAAAACCCTAAGATCACCATTATTCCTACACAGATTCTTTTCAGAAATAACAGGGAAATATTATATTTTGTATAAAATACTCCCATGTTCTTGCTCCTCATGATAAACTTTTTTAAAGATTTTTTTTTAATATTTTACTTATTTATTTGAGAGACAGAGATCACAAGCAAGGAGGAAGGGCAGAGGGCGAGGGAGAAGCTGGTGATAGGTTTCTTAAAACTGTGAATGTTACATTCATCCATCTCTGCTATCATGAGCTGATTGTTTCAGTGAAGACATAAATCAAACAGCCTTAGTCAAATCATGTAACTTCTTTGGGTCTACAGTGAGTTTCCTTATTTTTAAGAGGATTTAGGCAAGATTAGGTTTTCCCAAAGTTTCCGTGGAATGCTAACCACATGAAATGGATCTAAAAGCAATGTTTTCCATAGTAAAATATATTTAAGAAATATATACATGGAACTCTCCCTCTGGTTATTCATATTAAACACTGACATATTAAAAAGTCATTAGTTTGACCCCATAGTTCCTTTTTAAAAATGTATTGTCTAATAATGACACAAAGTAAACAAAACAAAACAAACTACTCAGTGTGATACACAGCATTGTAACATTTATGAAACAGTAGAATAAAGTTTTAGCAAACCATCAAGAAATAAAGAAAAGTCACAAATAAATAATCCTAGGATTGAAGAAAAGAACTATAGTGACAACAAAGATGATAAAAAGAGAACATTATAAACAAATTTGAAAACAAACAAACTTGAAAATCAATAAGAACTTTCTAAAATTTTCTGAAATTACTTTCTAGAAATACTATAAAAAATTACTCAAGAAAAAATTCCAGATCAATTACCATTATTAAGATTGAAATCAGTAATTAAAAGTTCTATTCCAAATCATTCTTGGACCAGTTGATTACACATTCTTCTCCTGAAAATTTCTTTTGAAAATTTTTAGTAATGCTTTACTAAACCTTCCTCCAACAGAAAAATCTCAATTCTATAAAATTGTAGTAGATGTAGAAAAATAGGGAAAGCTATCTGACTTATATAACTTTAAAACACAATATTAAACAAAAAACTAGATACCAATCTCAACTATAATTTTAGAAAAGTAATTAAAAAATTAACAAAGAGGGACACCTGGGTGGCTCAGTCAGTTAAGCATCTGCCTTCAGCTCAGGTCATGATCCCAGAACTCTGGGGTCCCACCCACAATGGGCTCCCTGCTCAACAGAAGCCAGCTTCTCCCTCTGCCTGATGCTCAGCCTGCTTGTGTTCTCTATCTCTCTCTGATAAATAAATAAATAAATTTTAAAAAAAGTACCAAAGAGAATTTATCAGTATATTAAATACTACATTCCCAGATATAGATTTTTCCTAATTATAAAAAATATAATGCAACCTCAAAAAATAAATTAATAGACATTAAAATAAATTTCTCATATGATTATCATAATAAATAAATAAATGACATTTAATACAATTCAACATCCATACTTAATTAAAAGAAACTCTAAGGAAACTAAAACTAGAAGATAATATCTTTAACCAGATAAAAACTATTCACTGAAAACTTATATCAAATATCATATAATTAATGCCAAAATTCTAGATACAGTCCCAATATGAGAGTGTTTACTACTGATTTTATTCAATATTATATAGGAGATCCTGGGCAATTCAATAAAACAGAGTAAAGAGGTAGGAAGTATGAGAATTGGAAAGGAGACAAGTGATGTTTATAATCACATGACCCTAAACTAATGAGAAGAACAAAAGATCAAAAACAAACAAAAAAATCTAAGATAATTTTGAGAAACAAGGTTGGGGAGACTTTGTGCCAGATATTAAGGCATATCTTAAAGCTCTAGTAATGAAAAAAGTATGATTTTGAAGCATGAATGGAGAATGGACTAGTGGAATTGAGTAACAAGCTCTGATCACAGGTTAATAGATGGTGTAAAATTGACAACTACATGAAAAAAAGAGCTAAATGCCTATTTCACCCCATAGACACATTTAAGTTGCAGGTGGATTAAAGATCTAAATATGAAAAGACTAGCATTTAAGCTTTTAAAAGAAAATATAGGAAAACAACTGATCTCAGGTTAGAGAGAAAATTTCTTAAACAAGTCATTAAAACACAATCATGAATTAAAAAAAAAAAAATAGACTGCCAATGTTGGTGACTTCAGAATTTCTCCTCAAAGTCTCTATAGTATTAAAAGACAAGGAACACACCAAAAGGAGATACTTGCAATTCTTATAATTGATAAAAACAAGTATTCGAATTTAGGAACTCTTATTAGTTAACTATAAAAACATCAAACAACCTGATGGAAAAGAAGGAAAAAAAAGATATAAACAAGTACTTCACAGAAGACATCAGAATTGATAATAAACTCATGAAAAGATGTGCAATCCTACTAGTAAACAAAATGTTGGTTGATAAACCAAAATGAGATGCATACCGTGTCACATCAATCATACCCACAATGTTTGGGAAGTTTGCTAAGGCCAGGAATTGAAGAGGATGTGGAGGAATACAAGCATTTTGGAATGCAATTCATCATTATCAAATAATCGTTTTAACCCAGCAATGCTAGGTCATATATGTTCACAAGGAGACATACCCAAAAAAGTTAATTAATTTTAAAATTGTTGTGAATAGCAAAAACCCAAAACAACGTAAATGTTCATCCACAAAAAAGGAAAAGATGACTACAGTATATTCATATAGTAGAATGTTACACAAAAGTTAAAATGAATGAATCGTAGCTCCAAGGTTAAATATCAAAACATAATGTGGAGCAAAAGAAGCAAGTTGCAGAAGGACACAAATGGTATGTTATTTTTGTATATCATGAAATTTGCAAAATAATGTATTATTTAGATATATACATGCTATATTCTAAAATCAGTGTCTATGGGAAAGATAGCAACTTCTGAATATTATTATTTTTGGAAAGGAGGGAGGTGCATGGGATGATGGAGGAGCATACATGTAGAATCAACTGTATCTGCGATTTTTTAGTGTTTAAAATTATCTCAAGCAAATGTGGCATTTTAAAATTTGATCAGGCTAGGTGGTTGAGTACGTGGGTGTCTGCTATGGTATTCTTTATAATTCTAGAATATTTTAAAATAATTTTTAAAGATTTATTTATTTATTTTAGAGAGAGAGACAGAGAGAAAGAGAGAGAGAGACAGAGAGAAAGAGAGAGAGACCCTGAGCAGGCACAAGGGCAGAGGGAAAGCGGCGGACTCCCCAATGAGCACAGAGCCCAAAGCAGGTTGATCCCACAAACCCAAGATCAGAGATCACGACCCAGCCTAAGTGGAAATCAAGAGTTGGATGCCCAACCAACTGAGCTGCACAGGCACCCTTGTTTTTTAATATTTTATAATCAAAATGTTTTAGTGAGAAATAAGGGTTCAGTGAGTTTGGGGAGCACAGATATTCCAAAAATAAATCAATACAATAAATAAATCAATAATGTATGACTGTCCTAGCTTATAATGATTTGCAAGGACCTCAAGGCTAAGGAATCATTACATTAATTTTATACCGGCTCTACCTGGATCCTCTTCTTAAAACACCTCCTTTTATTGCCACAGCACCATCTTGGACTTCCAACCTGGGGTGCTTATGGGATGTTTCCTTTGTCCCCCTCTATAGCAACACCTTTTTACAAAGCTTTCAGACTCCAGAAGATGATTCTTCGTGCAAGTGTTGAGTACTGAATCATTTCCCTTGGCAGACCCAGCCCTCCCTATTTTTCCCTGGATATGGCTAATGATGGTATAGTCATACTATGAACTATTTCATAGAGGTTAAAATGAATGAACTATTATATCATATTAGAAGTGGGCATTACCATTCCATAGCTATGGCAGCTGAAGAGTCTGAAACATGGAAAAGCTTCTGCTTTAACATTTATTGAAAAAAAAAACACAAGTAGAATATAAAATTATAGCACTACCAGAGTTTTACACTATAAAAATTATATATATGGACTAGGGTTGGAAGGGAATAGAGAAAAATGAAAATAGATTTTTAAAAAATGTGTCAGGATTGTGGGTGATTTTCTTTCTTTCTTTCTTTTTTTTGTTTTTGCATTCCATCGATATTGTTACATGTTTGTGTAACAAGTTATTTTAAAATGTTAAAAAATAGGTTGTAGGACAGATAGAATCAATCTGTAATCTTTCTGGTAATGAACAGAGTATTCTCAGAGTTGATAATGGACTTCAATTTCACTCTCAGAACCACAGTTTATCTGCAGTTCCAGGACAGCCATTCCTCACTGGTCACGTGCTCTGGGATGAGAATGACAGAGCACTGCTATATAATACAGCTGTCTGAAATTTTGATTACAGTTTGCTTTTCAAAGACTTTTACAGATTAATTACTTTGTTTGCATTGTAGGAATGGTGAACAAAGGTTACAAAGTATTTCAAAGGCAGTTAGTGGAGTTGATGTGAACAAACTGCTTGCCCAAAGGTACTGGAATGTTAAGATCCCACTTGATAGAATGACCATAGACCAGCAAATGCTGCACTGGAAAGGTAAAGAAGGACTTCTGGGGGAAGAATTGTAATGTCTGGTCCAAACAACTGCCTTTGGTGGTCCCAGGTTCTGCTTCCAGACCCTCGGTAATCGAGTTTGATGTTTGGCTCATCTAAGCTTCAGTTTTTTCTTTGGTGTAGCAAGGATGATAATGTTCACCAGCAGAATGAATGTGAACATGATTTGAGGTAGTTGATATAAAATGGCTTGCTAAGGACCCGGCCCATAGCTGATGCTCAGTAAATAGCAGCTTTTATTTTTCACTCAGCTCTTTTTCCCTCTGCTCTATTGCCAGATGGCACTTAACTAAGTAATATAGGTGGACCGTTTCTGAGCAAGCTTATCATAGAGTAGCAATTTA
This sequence comes from Lontra canadensis, assembly GCF_010015895.1. Taxonomy (NCBI): domain Eukaryota; kingdom Metazoa; phylum Chordata; class Mammalia; order Carnivora; family Mustelidae; genus Lontra; species Lontra canadensis. Next base: position 754,391 of record NW_022631159.1, read on the forward strand.
ATGTGAAATGTAATTGCCAAGAATATTGTGGGTCTGGTGAATGCTATTATTTGAAAAGTAACCACAACTATGGATTTAAAATACAACCCAACTCCCCTTTCCACAGATTTTTCTACCCAAGACAAATCCATAGATATATATCAACATAACATAGAGCTGAACATCATGCAGTTCTCAGCATGCAGATCCAATGCAATCTTGCAAGCGATAATATTTCAGTACCCTAAATGGTTAGGTTGAAAGATCATTCTTAAACTGACAATTTGCCAAATGTCCTTTTTAACAGCAAATGAATGAAAGCAAAACAAAACAAAATAAAATAAAAATTTAAGGAAAGAAAAGAGGAAACTATTGCAGTAGAATGTAAGTCCAGCCCACTGTAACAGAGCAGAATCTATAGGTCTGTGATAGAGGATACAGGAAGACGGGCTGGCAACCGGAGGAAACCTCCTGTTGCTCCTGCCAGAAACATCCAGAGAACCACTGGTTGATCTCCCTCATTTTCTTCTTTCCAGAGTCCATGTGTGTGTTTATCCACAAATGCTGCTCAGTGATCAAGGAAGTAGAGGGGAGGGAAGGAAGAAGGATGGACCAATCATGCTGATTAGAGATTAGGAAAAAACTATGAAAGCAGCTGTTTTCACAGATGCGTCTCCTATAAAATCGCAGAAAGGCTGCACCATGTTTTGAGGAATATTCCAAACCATATCCTATTGGCATGGTCTTGTTGGATACCAATCATTTAAAGATTCCTTATAAGAAAGCACTCACCCTCACCCCAGGTGCTCAATTTTCCTGTTTCTCTCTGAACTTTGCTCATTTTTACTTTAAAAACATTCAACAGATTTCACACTAAAGGCTTTGTCTTCCTCCAGGGTATTTTTCTCCCATTTACTTGAGGAACAATGCCCAGAAAATATTTTGAGAATGAAATTATACCAAGAATGAAACAACATACAGAGCCTCAACCATTTGGGGCATGACTTCATATCACTTATTTTAAATAACTGCTGCTTTCTGGGATTCTTATAGATACTTGTCCTGTTGAGTCATCATAGGACATCTGAAAAGTGTCTTACCAGCAGCTTGTAGAGGAAAGACAAGTGATGGAGAAAGGCCTGGAACATACATGGTGGGATCTGTATGGAGATCCCAGGTCCTCTAAACTCTCAGACTTACTTAGGCAAGTCACTTTATACCCTCCCTATGACCAGCTAAGATTTCTTGCCTGGCAAGGAATGATAATATTTTTTCCAACTTACCTCTCATGGTTGTCATAAAAATAAAATAAAAAATCTGTATGATGGTGTTTTGAGAAAAATATAAAGGTACTTGTAAGTCATTACTACTATTATTTTATTTATTTATTTTTTAAATTTTTTTTTTTTTTTTTGCTTCAAGTTCCATTTAGGATTTTCCCTCTTAGAATTAAGTTACAGTTTTCTACTGCTGTCATCTTCCAGCTACTTTTGCAAAAACAAAATCATTTAGAGAGTGTTATGGACTGAATTGTGTCTCCTCCTCCCTAAATTCATATGTTGAGGTCCTAATACCCAATGTGATTGTATTTAAAAATAGGGCCTTTTGGGGCACCTGGGTGGCTCAGTGGGTTGGAGCCTCTGCCTTCAGCTCAGGTCATGATCCCAGAGTCGTGGGATCGAGCCCCGCATGAGGCTCTCTGCTCAGCGGGGAGCCTGCTTCCTCCTCTCTCCCTCTCTGCCTGCCTCTCTGCCTACTTGTGGTCTCTGCCTGTCAGATAAATAAAATCTTTAAAAAAATACATACATAAATAAAAATAGGGCCTTTAAAGAGGCAATTAAAGTTAAAAGAGTCGTAAGAATAGAGCCCTAGTCCTATAGGACTGGTGTACTTACAAGAAGAGGAAGAGACACCAGAGATCTGTCTCCATATGCACAAAGAGGAAAGGCCACATGAGGACTGAATGAGCTTGCACAAGGAACGGAGTCTTCCAGCATCTTAGTCTTTGACTCCCAGCATCCAGGACTATGAGAAAATAAATGTATGTTATTTAAGCCACACAGTTGATGGCATATTATTATGACAGCCTGAACTGACTAATATAAAGAGAAAGGAAATAAGAGTAACTTTTTAGCCCTGCTCTGAAGTCAGCATGCTACACACCTAGCCTCAGGCCATCTCTGCTCTGACGCCTCTAGTGGGCCCTAGAAAAGACTCTACAGGCTCACATTTCTCTCTTGCCTTCCCCGTCCCTCCCAAAGTCAGCCTTAGTATCTGAAGTTGCCACCATTAGGCACACTTCCAGCCACAGTAGGGAATCCAATAAAATAAACCTCAAGGACATCCTTGCATCTGTATTCATTGGCTCCTATAGAGTAGTTCTCAGCTTGAGAAATGTCCCCAGGGGCCTTCCTACGGACTTCCTGATCTGTCACATGCAACCAAAGGCTCTGGGATTTGGATTTCTAAGATTGAAGCTAAGCTTGTATCTCAGCTGCCCTTATACAATGGAAAAATATCCCCAGGTGCCTCTTCACTGCAGGCTCTTCAGTTTGATTGAGATTTAAAGTGATGTTACTAATAGTCATTGTTCAGCTTTAAAATCTCATTGTATTTCTACATGTTTATTAATTCGTTTACTTGTCCAGCTAGATCCAGCTATATTTTAGACTACTGAACTAATACATGATCTGTTGTAACTGCCTGCCACTTGGTCATCCTTCTAGATACTGTGCACATATCTCAGGTCAGAAATAAAATAATGTTTTTTAAAAACCCTCTGTACTCTATTTTTTCCCTTTGTTTTTTTAACAAGGGAGAAGAACACATTGACATAAAACCCCAGTAGGTGATTTTACAAGTCTCTATGCTTTTATCTAGACTGAAGAAAATATCATTCCATTTCACTTCCCTTTCTGGCCATGCAACAGGCTTCAAATGGAGTTTACAAAATATCTCAAATCAGTACCATAGTAGGGATGCTGGTTTGTGTCTATTAAAGCCATTTACCCTCTCCCTTTTTGGCTGTACATTTACACTTGCAGGAAACCCCACCTACTTCCTGAACCAAAGCAGGCGTACATGAAGAGTCATGGCTTTGCTAGCAGGAGGGGTCTGAAAATAGCTGTTTAGCCATAAATTCAGAATCTGGTATGCCTGGTGTGAGTGCTGGGTACCTGGGGCCTGACCAAATGGTAGTCCTCTCTTCCCCTCTGTATTCTGGGCCTGGTCCACATTGCCTGGCCTTCTGCCTTGACTTCCTGCTGGGAAGTTAGCCCTTTGCAGAGTCACAACACTCTGGACTAAGACCCTACCTATTGCCTGGCTTCTCAAAGACATTTTCCCTGGGGAGAAAAACATGCTCTCTTTTTTCCTTCTTCCTTCCTCATTGCTAATAATTACTGCCTTCCCAAGAACGGGGCAGACCCCTGTCTGAACATAGATACACAGAATCTATGTGTTGGGTTGGCTTCAGGAATGCAGGAGGAACAATAGAAATGACCGCCTGGGCCGCCATCTTCCAGTCCCCTCCCCTTCCTCCTCAACCCTTGACTCTCCCGCCAAAAGGAGGTATGCCCAGGTCACGTCTCCATAAGTAACCCAATACCTATGCAAGAAACAGAAGTATCAGGACCCCCCACCCCATACCCTCTGATCACCAAATACCCTACCATATATGGATGTGAGCCCATGCCCTGCCTTGGCCCAATTAAAAACCCCCACTGACTCCCTCCCAGTGCAACTTCCCCTACTCCTCTTCCAGAGTCGCGGAACCTTGGAGGGTGCCCACCTCCTCCCGGTGCAACTTTCCTGGCTCGCCTTCTATTGAGCCCTGAAACTTCACAGGAGATGTCTTTAATAAATCTTGCCTTGTGCCTACCTCGCTTGGTGTCGTGTTTACCTCGCTTATAAAACCTTACGCTATGTATTAAGAAGATTGAGTAGAACCAACTCTCTTAATCTTAATGCCTTGCTAGAGGGAAAAACAGCCTTAACTTGATACTGACAAGGCCTCCTTGTAGGTCCCCTTTAGCCTATGAAAATCCTTTTGAAACCTCCATTTTTCCTTACCTCCCCCAACCCCATAGTATATAATCAATTCCTCCTCACAACCCCTGTGCTGCTCTTTCTGCCCACATGACCTGTCCCCATGCTTTAATAAAACCACCATTTTGCACCAAAAAGAAGAAGAAGAAGAAGAAGAAGAAGAAGAAGAAGAAGAAGAAGAAGAAGAAATGAGGAGGAGGAGGAAGGGCAGGGGGAGGAAAAGAAGAAGAAGAAGATTGATTATTTGGTGCCACTTCTGAGAACATCTTGGTGAGGGCGACGGTGGCTTGGCTGATCTACCCACTTTTGTCTGGTAACATGGGATAGGAACAGAGAACTTTCTCACCCCCAAAAAACTTTGTATAATTCTTATCTGGCCCAACTTCATATAGACAAGGAATGTAAGACTCAGGAGAATAGTTGAAGCAAAACTCAATGATTTTCATTTTTCATTAATCTATTCAAAAAATATTCATTGAGTATCTAGTATGTAATGATATGTACTGCCGTGGTTTCATTCTCATTTGAGGAATTTTGCTATCTCAGTATAAGTGCCACCATTCTTAGGTAACAATTCCTAGTATATCAAGCAAAGAAACAGTCTTGGCACTGAGCTCTCCCTCCATTAAACCAGGACTCTACATGTAGACAGGGATGGAAGTACAGGAAGATCAGCCTTTTCTTTTGCAGTCTACAGGTGCCCATTTCTGGTATATGATTAGAGAAGTGAGTCCTTTCCCTAGGCTTTTTTTGAACAGTGTATACACTCCACAGTTTGTGGATGTTTTGGTAGGCAAAGGATAGGGGAAAACTCCTAAGTGGAAAAGGAACAAAAAAAGTCCATGAGAGAAAATTATGATACATCATAAAAAATTTGGGGGGAATAATCCCTTCTTTTTAGTTAGTGATATCTTTGATGACAATATTTCGAAAGCTCTGATATTGTCCAGGATCCTAGGGAATGGCCTTGTGGCAGTTCTTTAATCTATAGTTTTTCATAGACTCGTCAATATTCCATGGATCCTTAAAACAAATAATCCTCAAACAATGCTGTAAATAATTATGTAGTCATCAGAAAATGGGGTCTGGCAGCATGTAGGTTACAAACAACACTCATACTTTTTAATAATAAATTAGCTTCTGTATCCTCGGTTGTATTTGTCCAGTTTTCATACCGCAGGTTCCCAGAGGTCCCTCTTATTTGTGAAGTGATTGGAAACAGAAAGTCCAGAGGCCTCATTCCATTTCCTCTGGTGATGATTAGGCTTTTTCTCATCCATCTCTGATCTCTGATTGTGGTGATGGTCATGGGATGATAGAAGAGATCTATTTTCTTGACTGATTGGGTATTTACCCAAAACATTAAAAAATACCAGAGAATGGCCTGAAAATATCAATAGAGATACTCAGACCTTGTCAGCCTCCAAACAGCAGTTTTCTAACTAATTATTTTAATGACTGAAACAAGAACCAGATCTTGTCATTTGCAAAATAGAGGTCTTCTGACTTTAATAGTTTTAAGTGCCAGGTACAGTTAAATGAATGAGTGAATAAAAGAGTGAATGAGTGAATAAGAAAATTCTGCATGAACATACTTCCAACTGGTCCTGCTATGCTGATAACAAGGTTCTTGTCTTGTTCTTTCTGCATTTCTACCTTTTACCTCTGTTTTACATTATAGTAACAATATAGGTAGGCAGAAGAAAGTGCATGTTGGATGAACTTTCTTTTGACTACTTTAAGCAAGTAAAATATATTTGATTCATTAATTAAATTTGGAATTAAAAATAAAAGAAGGAGATAATGTGATTGATAGCAATTGCCCTCACATGCAACAAAAAACCAGGGAACAAAAAAATTATTTCAAAACTCAGAGCAACCACATTGCAAACCATCTTTCCCCCTAGAGTCTATTGTGTACTACACTTTGCTTAAACTAGTTCTCTATTTTTAAGCACATGGATTCTCAGGGTTTACAATTATTTTCAAACATGAATTCCTACTGAATAATCTGCCTGAAGAAGATATAAAAAATGTCCTAAACCATCATCCTTCATGAAATTTTAAATTTTCCCCTGGATGTTTTTAAACCATATATCAAGAAGATAAGAAAAATGAGAAAAATGGAACATCTGCTCAGTGAAACTTCAGGCAGAAAAAGATTAACTCTAGATTAAGCCAATTTTCCATAGGCAGTTTCTCTTGGCTTCAACAATTCAGAAATACTATTTCTTTCTCCTCTTCAAATGATTTTGGTACCTTTGATTTCATTATTTTTGGGAAAAGTGGCTGGTTAATTAAAATCATAAACTTACATAATTGGGTTAAGATTCCACTCAGCTAAATACATTAGTTTTCATTGCATTTTAGCCAATATAATAGTGAAAAAGTAACTACCTTTTTTGAAATGTTCTCAGTTGCTTTCTTATGGGGAACTCAGATAAAGGTTTTTGTTTTTGTTTTAAATGAGAAAGAAATGTTCATGCCAATAAGAAAAGTAATCATGTTTCTGGATATGTAAATATGAAATCTATAAAACAAATGTTTTGGTAAAATACATCTTTTGGGCACTAATTTATCTGGCAACCAAAAACATTTTTCTCGGGAACAAAACGTTTTGTGGAAGAAACCTTCTGTATCTTAAAACTGATTGATTACAGAGTAAGTTGTAGAGCCAAGAATGAAAATTTATTTGTTTATACAAATCAGGATATGCTTTGGTTTAAATACCTTCATAGAAATTGTCTGTGTGTATAGCTGCATTGCCACTATTTCTACTCATTTGCCAATAATCCACACTCATGAATCAGGTTTCTGTTGGATCCAGAATAATGACACTTAGGCCAGAGAAGGAAAACATGGTCAAACCAATTTTGTTGTCTTTATGTACCCAAGTCTTCAGATTTTAGTGAATTTTCTGGATGTGGCCCAAAAATATTTGTAAGCTGTAAGAGACATTTCACTCTCCTCATCTTCAAATGAAGAACGAAACAGAGAAAGTCTTAATAATATTAACAATCAGATTTACTAAAAGGACCTTTTCATGTCTATTCAACCCAGAAGAAGGGAAAGTTTCCATGAATGGCAATCTGGGAATAGAAGAAAGGGAATATTTAAAAATTCACTGAAGCAAGCAGAGACAATAATACTTGAGGAGTTCTGGACTTGCCTGGTGGCGCTGTCATCCAAGTGAGACCATTCTCCTAAGCTTTATTGTCTTCATCTGAAAAGCAGGGCTACGATTTCCTCCTATCTACCACATAGGATTGTTACCTCACAGAAATTATTATGGGTAAAAGTGTTTTATAAATGTTTATGTATCGAGACATTTTATTATTATCATTCTTTTAAATTCTTTTTTTTTTTTTTTTTTTTTGGTTATTGTAGTTGATGTTATTGCTCTTGCTCAGAAAGGCTGCCTCCCAGGAGAATGACCTCCATTTTCATTGAGATTCCAGAGACAATAGTCAATGCCATTTAAGTAATCTTTGTGTCATACAAGCAGTTCCACATAGAACACCAGGTAATCAATAGTACCTATTCTTTGATCCTGACAAAATAAATGATCAAAGCATTCTAAACAGTCAATGAGCCTCTTTTTAAAGACATCAACAATTTTATTAATTTCTCTGGAGTGAGAAATTCTCTCAGGGAAGGGCAGAAGAAGGTATATCAACAAAACTAATCAAGAAGGCATCTTCAAGTTAACTCATCAAAAGCAAGAGGGTTATAATGCTAGGGGCCTTAAAGCACACTTTAAAAAATTATATATTTGTGTATATATATCTGTTACTGCAGTTCTACATGACAGTTATAATTTAAGAAGGTTAGAGAAGGTAGGTGGATGGGTGGATTGGGAAACAGATGGATAGAAAAGCCAGGGGACAAAAAAAAAAAAAAAATTGTGGATAGATGGATAGATAATATAGTATATAGATCTATAACATTGAAAATATATGCATCTAGTAGAAATTTAACAAAACAGTCAAGTAGGAGAAAAAATTACTGTTAATTCCATACTTAGACATAACAAATGTAAATATTTAACACAAATTAATATTCCTTACAGTATTTTTCTATGCATAGTTTCTTATTTATTTCAAATAATCGAATTGTACTACATATCAGTTTTAAATCAACATTGGGGATAATTATATAACAAAATGCATAAAATGTAAATGTACGATTTGATGATTTTTGACAAATAATACTCCTGTGTAACCACTATCCATATCAAGATATGGACATTTATACCACCCAGCATAGTTCCTTGTGTCCTTTTGCACTGAGTCCCTCTTAACCAGTGCTTCAGATTAGCACTGATCTGTTCTTTGTTCCCTTAGATTAATTTTGCCTATTCTAGAAATTAATGTATGGAAACAGAGTATATAGCTTTTTGTGTCTGGCTTTTATTCACTCTCAACATTATATTTTTGAGATTTGTTCACTTATTAGTAATTTGCTCTTTATAGTGTTCCATTATATGAATCTACCATAATTTTGTTTATCCATTCATATTTTAAGAAACATTTAGAATGGGATGCCTGGATGGTTCTTTCAGTGAAGCAGCTGTCTTTGGCTCAGGTCATGATCCCAGGTTCCTGAGATTGAGCTCTGCATCAGGTTCCTTGCTCAGTGGGGAGCCTGCTTTTCCATCTGCCTGCCACTGTCCCTGCTTGTGCGATCTCTCTCTTTCTGCCAAATAATTTTTTAAAAAAGAAATATTTGAATTTCCAGTATTTTGGTATTAATAATAAAACTATTATGAACATCCACATACATTGAGTGATTTGCTTTACACAATATAAAACAATATATATTGATTATTTTTTAAATTTTCAAAAATATTGCTTTAAGTGTCTGCCTAATTTTTATTCAGTGGTTACACCATAATTTACTAAAACATCCCATATATTTATATATTTAAATAGTTTGCAATTGTTTTCTTTTATAAATAACAATGCTATGAACATCTTTGCTTTTCCTCTACTCTGGGTGCCAGCAAAGGTTTTCAGAGCAGTCCAAAATCCAGCTAACACACATACATACACACACACACACACACACACATACACATAAAGAAAATGCTCAATAATGTTCCTTGTATTCTTTGGCCTGTAATACATGAAACACTGGATATTCTACCAGGATAATTTAAAATGCATTCTAAATTACAAATGCTTTCTAAAGAGTTCCCTCTCCTCCTGGCTTTTTTTTTTTTTTTTAAAGAGTTTCTAAAGAGTTAGTTTTCTTTGTTATTTTCCTTCTTTTCAATTGGCAATCACCTGATGAATAGCGGAAGCAAGGCATGTGAACTCTCTTTGGATTAATTATAAGAAAAGAAATTGTTGAATGAGGCCAAATGTTTAAACATTAAGTTAGGTTTGTTTTTTCTTAAACTTGGGAAGTGTGCTTTTGCAACATAGCATTCAAGTCCTACACCAAAGAAGCAAAATATAGAATAACAGAAGAAAAAAAGAAAATCCTTTCTGGAGCCAAAAAATGATCAAAACAGAACCTATAGTGACAGAACTGCAGGGGACGGAGCATTTAAAATACACCTGTGGGAATCCAAGATAGTGGAGGAGTAGGAGACCTAAGTTTCATCTGGTCCCAGGAATTCAGCTAGATAGCTATCAAATCAGTCTGAACACCTGAAAACTCAACCAAAGTAGAGTAGCTGCAACTCTACAAATAGAAAAGCAACCATTTTCTTCAAGGTAGGAGGTGCAAAGAAGTAATTCTGAGGTGATATAAGGGAAGATAAACCTCGGGGGGGAGGGTGCCTACATAAACTGGTTACCGAAGAGTGATGATAGTAGTGGAGCACAAAATCAGAACTTTTAGAAGTCTGCTCTGGTGAGGTATGTACCTGCCTGAAAGGCACTCAGGTGGTGAAGCAGGGTGGAATCCCAAGTGGGACAGTGTGGTCTCAGGATCCCCAGGGTCACAGGAAGACTGGAGGTGCCTGAGTGAGGCAGAGTTCCCAGGCATTAGAGTGGGGAAGACAACTGCAATTAGTAAGCCCTGGAGTGGGCTCTCAGCTCAGGACTCCTAAGATAGAAACACTTGGTCATAGGCTGGGGAAGCACAGAGTACAGAGACAATGGTTGCAGGAGTGATTGACTGCTTTTCTCTGAGGTCTCACTGAGAAGTGGGGCCCCAAGATTTTAGCTCCAGGAGTAGAGATTGTGAGGCTGCCATTTTCATTCTCATCCACTAAAGTAGAGCAAAAAACCTTTAGGGAATAGCAATCCAGGGCAGATTACATAGCCTGGACCCGGGCAAGGGCAGTGCGATTCTGCCTGAGGCAAATACACTTGAGAATCAATGCAACAGGTCCCTTCCCCAGAAGATCAGCAAGAACATCCAGCCAAGATCAAGCTTATCAATCACACAGAACCGCAAAACTCCAGTGCTAGGGGAAAATAGTATATAGAATTCATGTTGTATTTTTTTTTCACCATGATTCTTTATTCTTTCAATTTTAATTTTTATTCTCTTTCCTTTTTCAACAAATTTCTTATTTATCAACTTTTTTTTCAAAAATTTTTTTATAATTTTTACTTTTACAGTTATATTCTGCCCTTTCATTTATTTTTATTTTTGTATATATACGTTTTTCCTTACACTCAGGATATAGCATATTGTTCTGTGCTGTTCACCTGTTTATATTTCTTCTTTTTTTGATCTTTTAATTTTCATTTTTACAGATACATTCTATCCTCTCATGTATTTAATTTCATTTTTGTACATATATAAATTTTCCTTTCTTTACAATTTTGGGATCTATTTTTTAAGAAACAGACCAAAACACACAGAGAATCCAGCAAATTGCTCTATTCTGTTCACATGTATGATTACTTTCTCTTTTTTAAATTTTTTTTTCAGTTTCTGGTCTCTTCTCATTTTTTTGGTGTATATTTCTCTGGGGTTGTTGCCATTTTAGTATTTTGTTTATCTATTCTTCTCTGGACAGAATGACAGGATGAAAAAACTCACCTCAAAAAAGACAGTAAGAGGCAGTACTGACTGCTAGGGACATAATCAGTATGGATGTAAGTAAGATGTTGAAAATAGGCTTCAGACTAATGATTACAAATATACTAGCTGGGCTTGAGAAAAGCATAGAAGACACTAGAGAATCCACTTCTGGAGAAATAAAAGAACTAAAATCTAATCAAGTTGAAATAAAAAAGACTATTAATGAGATTCAATAAAAAATGGAGGCTCTAACTGCTAGGATAAATGAGGCATAAGAGAGAATTAATGACATAGAAGACAAAATGATGGAGAATAAAGAAACTGAGAAAAGGAGAGATAAACAACTATCGGATCATGAGGGGAGAATTCAAGAGATAAGTGATACCATAAAGTGAAACAATTTTAGAATAATTGGGATCCCAGAAGAAGAGGAGAGAGAGAAAAAGAGAAAGAGAGAGAGGCAGAAGGTATATTGGAGCAAATTATAGCAGAGAGCTTCCCTAATCTGAGGAATGAAACAGGAATCCAAGTCCAGGAGGCACAGAGCACACCTGCAAATCAATAAAAATAGGTCAACACCCCAACATATAATAGTGAATCTTGTAAATCTCAGAGACAAAGAGAAAATCCTAAAAGCAGCTCAGAATAAGAGGTCTGTAACCTACAATGGTAGAAGCAGACTGGCAGTAGACCTATCCACAGAGACCTGGCAGGCCAGAAAAGATTGACATGATATATTCAGAGTGCTAAATGAAAAAAAAAAAATATGTAGCCAAGGATATCATTGGCTACATATTTATCTAGCTAGGATGTCATTCAAAATAGAAGGAGAGATAGAAATCTTCCAGGACTAACACGTTGATAATAATACAGTAATAGTAGGGTACTTTAACACCACACTCACTGCAATGGACAGATGTTCTAAGCAGAAGATCAACAAAGAAACAGGGCTTTGAATGGCACATTGAACCAGATGGACTGATATATTCAGAGCATTCCACTAAAGAGCATCCTACTAAAGAATGAATAGGTCAAGCAGGAAGTTAAAAAAAGAATTTTAAAAATTCATGGAAACAAACAAAAATGAAAACACAACTGTTCAAAACCTTTGGGATGCAGCAGAGAGAGTTCTAAGAGAGAAATATATAGCAATACAAGCCTTTCTCAAGAAACAAGAGAAGTTTCAAATAAACATTCTAACTTATACCTAAAGGAGCTGGAGAAAGAACAACAAATAAAGCCTACATATAGCAGGAGAGGAGAATTAATAAAGATTAGAGCAGAAATCAATGAAATACAAATCAAAAGAATTGTAGAACAGATCAATGAAACCAGGAGCTGGTCCTCTGAAAGAATTAATAAAATTCTTTGATAAAGATAAAAATTTGATAAGTCCATGGCCAGACTTATCAAAAAGAAAAGAGAAAGGACCCAAATAAATAAAATTATGAATGAAAGAGGAGTATCACACCCAACACTGAAGAAATAGAATTATAAAAACATATTATGAGTGATTATATACCAACAAATTCAGCAATCTGGAAGAAATGGATGCACTCCTAGAGATTTAAAAACTACCAAAACTGAAACAGGAGGAAATAGAAAACCTGAACAGACTCATAACCAGCAAGGAAATTAAAGCAGTAATCAAAAATATCCCAACAAGAGTCCAGGGCCAGATGGCTTCCTTGGGGAAATTCTACCAAACATTTAAAGAATGTTCTTCTGAATCTATTTCAAAAAATAGAAATGGAAGCAAAACTTTCAAACTCTTTCTATAAAGACAGCATTATCTTGATCCCAAAACCAAAGAACCCACCAAAAAGGAGAGTTACAGACCAATACCCCTGATAAACATGAGTGCAAAATTTCTTACCAAAATACTAGCCAACAAGATCCAACAATACATTAAAAGGATTATTTGCCATGACTTAGTTGGATTTATTCCTGGGCTGCAAGGTTGGATCAACATCTGGAAATCAATCAATGTAATATACATTAATAAAAGAAATGATAAAAACCGTATGATCCTCTCAATAGATGTAGAAAAAGCATTTGCAAAAGTACAGCATCCTCTCTTGATTAAAACTCTTCAGAGTGTAGGAAGAGAGGGTATTTACCTCAATATCATAAAAACCATATATGAAAAACCCACTGTAAATATCATACTCAATGAGGAAAAACTGAGAGCTTTTCCCCTAAGGTCAGGAACACGGCAGGGATGTCCACTCTCACCACTGTTGTTTAACATAGTACTAGAAGTACTAACCTCAACAATCAGACAACAAAAAAGAAATAAAAGGCATCTACATCAGCAAAGAAGTCAAACTCTCACTCTTCACAGATGACATGATACTCTATGTGGAAAACCAAAAAGACTCCACCCCAAAATTGCTAGAACTCATACAGGAATTCAGCAAAGTGACAGGGTATAACATCAATGCACAGAAGTCAGTTGCATTTCTATACACCAACACTGAGAAAAAAGAGAGAGAAATTAAGGAGTCAATCCCATTTACAATTGTACCCAAAACCACAAGATACCTAGGAATAAATCTAACCAAAGAGGCAAAGGATTTATGTTCAGAAAACTATAAAATACTCATGAAAGAAATAGGGGAAGTGGGGCGCCTGGGTGGATCAGTGAGTTAAAGCTTCTGCCTTCGGTTCAGGTCATAATCCCAGCGTCCTGGGATCAAGCCCCACATTGGGCTCTCTGCTCAGCAGGGAGCCTGCTTCCTCCTCTCTCTCTGCCTGCTTCTCTGCCTACTTGTGATCTCTGTCTGTCAAATAAATAAAATCTTAAAAAAAAAAAAGACATGTAGGAGGGGTGCCTGGATGACTTAGTGGGTTAAGCCTCTGCCTTCAGCTCAGGTCATGATCCCAGGGTCCTGGGATCGAGCCCTGCATCAGGCTCCCTGCTCAGTGGGGAGCCTGCTTCCTCCTCTCTCCCTGCCTTTCTGCCTACTTGTGATCTTTCTGTCAAATAAATAAATAAAATCTTAAAAAAAAAAAAAAAGAAATAGGGGAAGACACAAAATTGAGGAAGACACAAAAACATGGAAAAACATTCCATGCTAATGGGTTGGAAGAACAAATATTGTTAAAATGCTTCCTAGAGCAATCCCAATCAAAATACCATCAACTAGAAAAGAGCTAGAAAAAATAATCCTAAAATTTATAGGGAATAAGAAAAGACCCCAAATTACCAAAGAATGTTGGAAAAGAAAACCAAAGCTGGGGGAATGACAATTCCAAACTTCAAGCTCTATTACAAAGCTGTAATCTTTAAGACAGTTTAGTACTGGACCAAAAACAGACACATAGATCAATGGAACAGAATAGAAAACCCAGAAATGGATCCTCAACTCTACGATCAGCTAATCCTCAACAAATCAGGAAAGAAAATGCAATGGAAAAAAGTCTCTTCAACAAGTGGTACTGGGAAAATTGGACAGACACATGCAGAAGAATGAAATTGGACCACTTCCTCATACCATACACAAAAATAGACTCAAAATGGAGGTAAGACCTAAAAGTGAGGGAGGAATCCATCAAAATCCTAGAGGAGAACATAGGCAGTAACCTCTGTGACATAGGTCACAAAGGAAACAGTTGAGTAAACCAAAAGACAACCAACAGAATGGGAGAAGATATTTGCAAATGTCTTATCAGATAAAGGACTAGTATCCAAAATCTGTAAAGAACTTATTAAACTCAATATCCAAAGAACAAATAATCCAATCAAGAAATGGGCATAAGACATGAACAGACATTTCTCCAAAGAAGACACAAAAATGGCCAAAAGACACATGAAAAAGTGCACAACATCACTCAGCATCAGGGAAATATAAATCAAAACCAAAATGAGATACCACCTTACACCAGTCAGAATGGCTAAAATTAATAAGTTACAGAAGGACAGATGTTGGTGAGAATGCAGAGAATGGGGAACCCTCTTATAGTGTGGTGAGAATACAAGTTAGCGCAGCCAGTCTGGAAAATATTATGGAGGTTCCTCAAAAAGTTGAAAATAGAGCTATCCAATGACCCAACAATTGCACTACAGGTTTTTCCCGCCAAGGATAACAACATAGTGATCTAAAGGCACACTTGCACCTCAATGTTTATAGCAGCAATGTCCACAATAGCCAAACTATGGAAATGGCCCAGATGTCCATTGGCAGATGAGTGGATAAAGAAGAAGTGGTATACATATATAATGCAATTTTACTCAACTATCAAGAAAATGACATCTAGGGTGCCTGGGTGGCTCAGTTGTTAAGTGTCTGGCTTTGGCTCAGGTCATGATCCCAGGGTCCTGGGATTGAGCCCTGCATCAGGCTCCCCAGGGAGCCTGCTTCTCCCTCTCCTACTCACCCTTGCTTGTGTTCCCTCTCTCACTGTGTCTCTCTGTCAAATATATAAATAAATAAAAAGAAAATGACATCTTGTCATTTAAAATGACGTGGTTGGAACTAGAGGTTATTATGCTAACTGAAATAAGTGAATCAGAGAAATAAGACACTTATTATAGGCTCTCACTTGTATGTGGAATTTAAGAAACAAAACAGGATCATAGGGGAAGAGAGGAAAAAATAAAGCAGGATGAAATCAGAGAGGGAGACAAACCATAAGAGACTCTTACTCATAGGAAACAAACTGAGGGTTACTGGAGGGGAGGGAGGTGGAGCTACTAGGTGATGGACATTAAGGAGGGCATGTAATGGGGTGCCTGGGTGGCTCAGTGGGTTAACCCTCTGCCTTCGGCTCAGGTCATGGTCTCAGGGTCCTGGGGTCAAGCCCCACATCCGGCTCTCTGCTCAGCAATGAGCCTGCATCTCCCTCTCTCTCTGCCTACTTGTGATCTCTCTCTCTCTCTCTGTCAAATAAGTAAATAAAATCTTAAAAAAAAAAAAAAAAAAAAAAAAAGGAAGGCCAAGGAGGGCATGTAATGTAGTGAGCACTGGGTATTATGTAAGACTGATGGAAAAAAAATAGAAAAAAGAGGGCACCTGGATGTCTCAGTCAGTTAAGCATCTGCCTTAGGCTCAGGTCATGACCTCTGGGTCCTGGGCCCAAGCCCCACGTAGGTCTCCCTGGTCAGCCAGGATCCTGCTTCTCCCTCTCCCTCTGCCTACTGCTCCGCCTGCTTGTGCTGTCTGTCTCTCTCTCTCTGTCAAATAAATAAATAAAATCTTAAAAAAAAAAAAAAGACTAATGAATCACTGACATCTACCTCTGAAACTAATGTTAATTAATTGAATTTAAATTTTTAAAAATTATATTAAATTAAATTAAAATACAACTGTGTTTGTGTTATTGAAAAACTCATATTCACAATAAAGGCATTATTAAATAAGCAATATACCTAATGTGCATTTCTATTCTACATGTTTTCCCTAGCATCATTTTCATGAGAAGAAAACACTGGGTCTGTATCCACACTTTATCTTAAAAAACAAGGCCCTGCTCAAGGTTTTTAAAAATTTAATTCATGCATATAAGTAATGTCGTTCTATTTTCTCCTCTGTTTCTAAACTAAGAAATGGATTCTTTTTTTTTTTTTTTAAGATTTTATTTATTTATTTGACTGATGGAGATCACAAGTAGGCAGAGAAGCAGGCAGAAAGAGAGGAGGAAGCAGGCTCCCTGCTGAGCAGAGGCTCAGGATCCTGGGACCATGACCAGAGCCGAAGGCAGAGGCTTTAACCCACTGAGCCACCCAGGCACCCCTAAGAAATGGATTCTTAAAATACCTTCCCCCAATTCTTCTTTGCAATTATTATGGTGAATATATTCTCTTTTTTTCTTTTTAAAGATTTTATTTATTTATTTGACAGAGACCACAAGTAGGCAGAGAGGCAGGCAGGAAGAGAAAGAGGAGAAAGCAGGCTCTCTGATGAGCGGAGAGCCCCATGTGGGGCTCAATCCCAGGACTCTGAGATCATGACCTGAGCCTAAGGCAGAGTCTTTAACCCACTGAGCCACCCAGGTGCCCCTATGGTCAATATATTCTTGATAATTTTATGTTTATACATTTTGTCTTTCTCTTGGGGATTATATAGCATCATCTTCTCTGTCCAATCTTATTTCTCTTCT
Source organism: Lontra canadensis (assembly GCF_010015895.1). Classification (NCBI taxonomy): domain Eukaryota; kingdom Metazoa; phylum Chordata; class Mammalia; order Carnivora; family Mustelidae; genus Lontra; species Lontra canadensis. The sequence goes on from NW_022631159.1 coordinate 771,503, forward strand.
TCTGGACATTCAAGGAATGTATCAGATATGTGAACCTGGTGCAGTTGCCACTCTGAGTGCTTACTTCTATGGACTGAAGGCTTGTGTCCCACCAAAATCCATATGTTAAAGCCTAATCCTCAATATAATGGTATTTAAAGGTGGGGCCCTGGGGAAATATTAGGCATGAGAATGGAGCCCTCATGAATGGGATTAATGCCCTTATAAGAATAGACACAAGAGGGATAATCTCTGACTCTCTCTACTATGCGACGATACACTGAAAAGACAGGTGTCTGCAAACTAGGAAGCAGTCCCTTAGTGGAATCCAACTGCTGGCACCCGAAACTAGGAATTCCAGTATCCAGAATTGTAGAAATAAATTGTTGTTTAAGTACCATTCTATGTTTTTTGTTGTTGTTGTTGTTATAACAGCCCATGCACACCAAGACAGCTTCCCAGCCTGTAAGGGGAAGTCACAAGAGCTAAGAAGAATAATTGCAGTTACCCACATGTCTAGCCATGGTAATTGGCTTAAAATGATAGTAAATCCTTCAAATCAAGCCAGAGACCTTCCCTATGATTTTTCTTTTTCTTTTCTTTTTTTCTTTTTTCTTTTTTTTTTTTCTAAGAGAAACTCCATTCTAGGACATGTGGGAGTTGATTGGTAATCTCATACTGCTTTATAAGATCTAAAGGCCAAACTTTCAGGAATTTTGCAAGCCAGTCAATAAACTGCTAATAACGTGAAATCAGCCATGGTGGAAATATTTACATTACAGAAACTAGAAAGTGCTAAACCACATTAGCAAAATGAAGGATAAAAATCATATGATTGCCCCAATAGACGCAGAAAAAGAATTCGAAAATATTAAATATCCTTTCATGATAAAAACTTTCGATAATTAGGTATTAATGAAATGTCCCTCAAACTAATAAAGACCATATATGATAAACCCACAGCTAACATCATACTCAACAGTGAACACCTGAAAGCTTTTCCTATAAGATCAGAAATAAGTCAATGATACCCACTCTCAACCTAGTGCTGAAAGTCCTAGCCAGAGCAATTAGGCAAGATAAAGTAACAAAATGTATACAAATCAGAAAGGAAAAGTAAAATGATCCCCTGTTCCCAGATGACATGATGTTACACCTAGAAAACCCTGAAAATTCCAACAACAACAACAAACTGTTAGAACATTAGAACTAATTAAAGAATTCAGTAAAGTTACAAGATACAAAATCAATATACAAAAATCAGTTGCATTTTATACACTAACAGGAAAATTATCAGGAAAAGAAAATAAGAGAACAACTCATTTGCAGTAGCACCAAAAGGAATAAAATCTTTAAGAATAAATTTAACCAAGAGAAGGGTGCAAAAGATATGTATGCTGATAACTATAAAATGTTGATGAAAAAATTGAAGTCACAAATAAATGGTAAGATATCCTGTAATCGTGGTTTAGAAGAATTAAAATTGTTAAAACATCCATAGTACCTAAAGTTATCTACAGATTCAATGTTCTCTCTAACAAAATCCAAGTATTTTTCATAGAAATAATAATCAAACAGTATAGTATTGGCATAAAAACAGACATATAGATCAACGAAACAGAATACAGAGCCTAGAAATAAATATAAGTATATATGGCCAATTAATTTTAACAAAAATCCCAATATGTTACAATGGAAGGGGTAGCATCTTCCATAAATGATATCTACATGCAAAAGAGTGAAACTGAAGCACTATCCTATGCTATACACAAGATCAACTCAAAAGACTTGTTTATAACATCAGAAATTGTAAAACTCCCAAAAGAAAACATAGGAGGGTTAAGTTCCTTGGAATTCATCCTGCCAGGGATTTGTTTGGATTTGACACCAAAATCAAAAGCAACAAAGTGAGAATAACGATTGAGACCACATCAAACTAAAAAGCTTCTGCATGACAAAGGAAACAATCAACAAAATGAAAAAGCAACCTGTGAAAAATATTTGTAAACTATTTATCTGATGAAGGGTTAACATACAAAATATATAAAGGACTCCTATAATTTAATAGTCAGGAAAAAAAAATGAACCTAGTTTCAGAACAAATTCTGTACTTTGACAAATGCCATATTCTGGTTAGTTTGAGGATTCTGATACCTTAACTTAGTTATGAACAAGGAGGTGAGATGTAATTTTTAACCCTTTAATTCAACAAGCATTTATTAAGCCCTAGCTAAATTGGAGGACAGAGGCATCTATACAAGCATCTCTAAAGCAAATCTTTGCTTTTCAAAAATACAATCTGAATTTTCTGGTCATTTGAATAAAAATATTTTAAGAGGTCATATGTATATATAATGTAACTTGCTAATTGTCCAAAGATTTTTTATTGTCACAAATTTATCAGTTGCTTCATGAAATTATTATGACACAATATTTAAAAAAAAAAAATCTTCCCTGACTACTCATTGACAAACTTCTTGGTCTAATTATTACAAATCTCCTTGACCTGGACCCCATCTTCATTCCTGATCCAAGTATCAATAAGGAGAAAAAAACAAAACAAACAAAGGCAGGAAAATAGCGTGTATTGAAGGACTTTAACAGGAAAAAAAGGAACAGGGTGCAAACTTCAATATGCCACCTTTGATTATAACACCAAGCAGAAAGAGGTGGCCTCACTAGAGCTTTTGTAAATGGTCAGAAGTTAGGGAAGTGTGAAAGACTGTAGGAAAAGATTCCACATGGTTCCATGATGTCTCTTGCCAATGTTGTTTCATTACCAAGTGAGAAATACGTGTTCTCTTCATCAGGTTTTTTTCCAGTTGTAAGTGAACCCAAATTCAAATTGGCTTAAGGAAAAATAAAAATAAGAACAGAATCTATTGGCCCTTAGAAGGGTCCAAGTTACCGGATAAAGAGGCTCAAATATTATTCCTAGGTCTAGCATTCTTTCTATTCTTGCCTCTTAACATCTTAGCTTCTTTTTGGGTAGACTCTGCCCATATACGACCCCAGGTAACACCACATCCAACCATTATAGTGAGAGGCATGGGATGCTCTGATTGGCCATGTCTGCATCTTGTACTTCCCCCAGGAACCGAGGTTGGGGGGTGGGTAGGTTGGTCCCACTCAGACCACATGACCTAGAGCAGGATCTTGTCCTCAAGCATTCTTGTTAGAAGTAGGCAGAATTGAGGTTAGGAGACCAGGCCTCTCTGGCTAGTTCCGAGGCTGCTCTGAGCAGGCAGTGCAGATTAAGCAACAGGCTTTAGAGTCAAATAGACCTATATATCCATATTCCAGATCTGCCACTTTCTAGCTGTGGGGCTTCAGGCAAGTTGCTTAATCTCTTTGGGTATATCCATGAAATGGAAATATGCATTCCAGAACATAGATTTTCTATGAGTATTACATGAGAGAATATATGAACATAAAATACAATACCAGGCAAATAGTAATCAACCACTTAATAAATATTTGAAGAAACTAGTAAGACTAGAAAGGATAGAAAATTTAGAGACAAATGAATTTCATCCCTAAACAGACACCAATGCCTTTTTAAATCATTGATAAGATAAAGCAAAATCCAAATTATATTCATTCATTCAGATATGGGTGGTAAACATCCCATTGTTTTACTGTTTCCAAAACTTTTTATAAGGATTCTCATCATTACATTTAGGAATTTCTTAGTGACCCCAGGACTTCAGGTAGGTAACCACTACTTAGTTTCTGCATCTTATACAAATATATGCATGATTTAGGATAAACATTTTAAAATATTAAGATTATCTGACAGCCCTCAATTACTCCTTTGTATTTGCTTACATATTTTGATGAGAAAGAAGAGAGGAAATTCAGAACCTAGACAAAAGATTGAAGTATTGTCTAATACAAAACTGGGATTGCTAACACAACACAGAGATGCCAAAACTGCATGGATAACTGATTTTGAAAACCATCAAATAGATATTCCACAAGGTCAACCAAAATGCAGTGTGCCCAAGAGTAATGAGTGATTTTAGTCCAATAGTCATTAAAATGCCTAAGAAAAAGGGTTTCTGTTCTTCTGGTTTCTATTTTTTTATAGAAGAATATAATTTTATATATAAATTTCATCTTGTCTTTAATTGCCCGACTATAAATACTTTTTAAAAAATTCTTGACATTTCTGATGTGATAAATCTGGTCTGGGCTTAGAGTCACTTGGGGTCAGTGACAAGGATGAAGGTACAGCAAGGAAACTAGTCAAACAGAAGGCAAGGAGCCTCCAATACAAATAGATACATTCACTTTCCTTCTTCCTTCCTTCTGTCATTCCTTCCTTCCTTTTTCCTCTTAGGCACAAACAATACATAAATGTTTTGTCACAAATACTCAAATGACATTTTTACAAACAAAAAAGCCAAATTTAATGATATCCTGAGGTCATGTGCCATACAAGTACACAATCCTTGACGTTTAGAACTGAATTTGTGTTGTTGATTACAGTGATTTTCTGCGTTAACTCTGCACCAAAACCCATAAGTGAAAAATCTAATTGACATTCTGGGTAGGATCACAACCAACAGTCACACACTTTCATGATTAAACATGTTTTTAAAAATACTGCGTAGTTACAATGTAGACATTGCCCTCATGATTTTTAAGTGCAGTTGTTGGTCATTTTTTTTTTTAAGATTTTATTTATTTATTTATTTGACAGACAGAGATCACAAGTAGGCAGAGAGGCAGGCAGAGAGAGATGGAGAAGCAAGCTCCCTGCTGAGCAAAAAGGCTCAGGACCCTGGGATCATGACCTGAGTCAAAGGCAGAGGCTTCAACCCACTGAGCCACCCAGGCACCCAGTTGTTTGTCATTTTAAAATTGAGTGCTTTTTCCCAAGGAGGAAGACTTTGGTAGATAATAAAAACTAACTAAACCAGTTCTGATTTTTAAGATAATACCTTGAATTTTAAAGAATGGCTATGATCTTTTTAAAGTACATGGGCTTTGTTACCAAACAGATATGGGTTTAACCTCAGAATTGCTACCTAATAGTTATGATTTGGGGAACTTACTTAATACTTTTAAGTTTCAGTTTCTTCATCTATATAATTGAAATATCAGAAATACCTACCTCAAAAACTGGTTGTGAGGCTCAAATGAGATGTTGCTTGTAAAGTGTTCAGCATAGCCTCTGACATGCAGTTAGCACACAATGCCATTTAGCTGTAGACACTTTGAGATTATCTACTTGTTTTCATTGGCCTTTGCTCGTTTGTTTTATATTGCCTTAAGAGGTGTTGGATCCATGAATGATGGATGCAAAGAGATCAAATATTTTCTACTAAAGTCCATAGGTCGTTTTCAGGGGCAGGCTCAGTTTTAATTTTAACCCTAGTGCCCTCCCCACCATGGCCTGTGACAGAGTAGATGCTGAATAAATACTTTTTGAGCTTGTCATATCTTCTTTATTTTTATTTTTATTTTTTTATTTTTGCATAACAGATACAGCCTTATGGGTAGGCGACATTGAGCAGAATTCAGCAATTCTCTTCATTCCTAAAAGAAAACCTTCTTCATGAGACCTTGGCAAAATATGGATGCTCAGGAGATTCTGCAGAATAGTAGCAAAAGGTGATTTATATTACACAGTGTGCATTTTCTTTTTAGTCCTCCAGGACCCCTTTTGCTCTTCAATCTTATAGACTCCTGTTTCTAGCTAGGTTCCCCCATCTCACACTATTCCAACATCTTCCCTCAGGATCACTATCTCTGCCCATTTCATACACAGAATAATTTAGCTCTTGTTATCTGGTACCCATATCACTTAATACAGTATTTAAGCTAAGTTTAACAGAAGTTCTACCAAGTCTGAGGTTTTATCCTTCCTAGATGAGACAGTATAGATAGAAAATCTTAGAAAAATTTCCTGTCACTTCTATTTCTTTCCTATAGAGGTTATATCTTGTCATGTACTCATTTATTGTCACATTAGTCTGTAAGCAATGTGAGGACAAAGACTGCCAATCAAGTCCACCACTTCAGCATCAACCTCAAATATCATAGTAGGCCATCAGTAAATGTTATTTATAATATATGTCATTGTAGGATACATGTGTTGTCGTTCCTGGGGGTAGTATATACTTTATCACAAATACTCTATCTAGCAAGCTTGCAAGTATGCGTGCTTGGGTCTGTTTGTGTGCATACATGTGTTGTAGAAGAAGTCTTAATGTCTTTCTCATACTTACACTAAAGTTCCTTTCAGATATTCATTTATCAAAAGCTTGATCTAGTCCTGTTATGCTTTAGCTAGTAAGTGATGATATCATACCCAATTCTAGATGTTGAATCAGAAAGATTACGAAGTAAAAGTTGATCAAAGGAAAACTATGTTCTGGGTAATAACAAGGAGATACTAGTTTTTTTTGTTTTTTGGTTTTTTTTCCTGGGAAGGAAATATGGAAAAATTTTTGACATACCAGTTCTCATTAGATTCAGACATGAAGACAAAGATAATTCAGTTTGATGTTTTTATTTTATTTCCTTCATTCATATTGTCAGTTCTTTTGTTTTCTTGCATTTTCAGTTTTAATAATCTTTGTATTCTTCTCCTATTCCATGGCCAGTTGTTGTGATCTCATTTCTTATTTTCCTACTCTGTTCACTTCCTCCACTTGCGAACTTGATTTATCTTCTTTGCTTGGTATCAGTTTCTAACCTTTTGTTTATTTTCCTCTGATTTCCACTTATCCCCCAGCTAATCTTTTGACCTTTCTGTAATCTCTTTTCTTTCCACATTATCTTGTTTTCAGACTTGTCCTTATCTGTTTAGCCTACGGTCAAGTTCAGGGAGAACGTTCAATCTGAAGTCTTTAGCCTATAAATGGATTACCAGTTGTCTCAAAAGTCTCGGCTCACCCGGTTAGTTACCTGGGAATAGTCCCTTCAAGAAAAAATGGAGCCGCTTTCTGTGTTCTCCCTGTTCTTCCCCACTTTTCCACCTGCTCATAGTTTTGAAACATCAGGCAGAATTTCCAAGTAAAAGAAGCACATTGATTCACTCAGATTTTACCCAATCAGTCATCATTTTCTCTCCATTTTTCCTCAACCCTCTATCTTAGGACTTTTAAAGAGTGAGGGGCAATTTGGCACAGGACTGCCTGCATCCTTCCGATTTAAATTGATACTCTAAAAAGCCCGGCCACCTCCAAGGCAAATGTTTCCCAAGTTTCAATTTAGTTTTCATTAGGAGCCAGGCAGCCATGTGCCAGCCTGCCTGCCCATTTAAACAAGGCCTCTCTCAGGGGATTATGCAGTTGCAAGCTGAAACATCTATATGCAAATGAGCCTTTCTGTATTTGCTATCAGCTACCACAGAAATTTTCCATTCCTTTAAAGCTATTAAAAAAAAAAAAAAGCAAACAGAAAGCAGAAAGGAAAGAAAGAAAGAAGATCTCTTTAGCATAGAGAGACAGCTGGAAGAAGAGTGGAAGGTTGGTTCTCACCCTACCCACTTCCACACCTGTGCACCTACTCCTCAAACAGCTGCAGGAGGTAGAGAACTCCCGCCCTCCTATCCTCTCCAGGGAACATAAATATATCCTAAGGCAAGTTTATATTACAATTCTAATGTATCCAAAATAAATAACTGGGCACAATAAAAGTAGGAAAGCTTTTTCTTGAGGTGAAAAACATAAGCTAAAGTTTTGGAACAAAATAAAGTTTAATATTTTAAAAATATATATGTAGAATTAACTATGTTATTTGCATGAATAGAAGGGACCAGCATTACTAATGTTTTGATTTATGTATCATGTAAACTTATGTATCATGTAAAAGAAGTATTTTATTTTGGAAATGCAATACCTTTGTGCTGAAATTGAATAGTGTAAGAGCCACTCATACAGGGCAACTGGTCCTCAAGCAGGACCTTTGGTCATCAGTTTTCTCATCTGTAAATGAAGGGCTGAACTAGATCAAGAGGTTCCTAAATTGTTACACAAGCCCTCACTGCCTTGACTTTGCAACTTAAAGATGCAAGACTAATATGGACACTCATTCTTTTTCTGTTTTTTAAAGATTTTATTTATTTATTTATTTGAGAGCAAGAACATGAGTGGAGGAAGAGGCAGAGTGAGGGAGGGAGAGGCAGAGTGAGAGAGGGAGAAGCAGACTCCCCACTGATCAGGGAGCCCAACTCAGGGCTAGATCCTAGCATCCCAGGGATCATGACCTGAGCTGAAGGCAGACACTTAAATGACTGAGCCACCCAGAACTCCAGGATACTCATAATTCTTCCCCAGATTCAAGTATGGTTGACATTTTATCCCAGCTGATTTGTAATTGCTGCCCTTTCTTTTTCTCTCTCTCTTGATAAGCAGATGATAGATAGATAGAGGATAGACAGATAGATGATAAATAGTAAGTAGGTGATGGATGAAAGATAGTAGATAGATAATAGAGAAACGGATGATAGATAACAGATTATAAATGATAGGTAGATGATAGATTCACACATCTACCTATATGTATATATAAATAGAAATACATAGAGATATATAGATAGATATAGTGATCTCTCTATGCATACAGATATGTGAATACACACATATAAACACACACATATATATGTATACACATTCATTTATCTGAAATTCAGATTGCATTTTTTCCCAGCAAGACTAGCAGAGAGAAAAGCCAACAGAATGCTCAATAATGAACAAGCTGGATATGTGGATAACTGGGGTTCTCTGCTGAAGACTGTACCCAGGGCAGCATTAACTCTTTCCTTCTGTGTTGTTCTGGCTTGTAGCGGAGCAATCTTGTAAGCATAAAGGATGCCTTCAAACAGAGAAGTGTAGAGAAGCAGGCGTTTAAAGTGGGAAGCTGTCCACGGTATAGCTGAAATTGTCCACCATGGGTAAAGGAACATTCAGAGGTGAGCCTTGGGGACTTGGGGCAGGGTATCAATAGAGTCAGAGCTTCTTTTTAGTATCTCCTTCACTTTGCTTTCATGTTCACAAAACAAAGTTGCAATTATCATATGGCTTCTAAAATGTTACAAGGGAAGAGTGGTGCAGCCCTGACGCTCCCAGCCCTGTCATTTATGGCTTTCAGTACATAGAAATCAACAGACATTCTGGACTTTACCACTGGCTGTGGGAGCTTAGTCCATGTACCTACTCCTGAGATAAGTACTCACTTTTGGCATGCTGACAGTTTATGTTTCTGGGCCAGTAAGACTATAGGACAGGCCTCCAGATGGTGCCAAGATGCTGTTACATAGAATAGTACCCTCTGAATCTTCCTGAGAGGTAGTTGACCTCCTTCTCACAGCCCTACAACCCTGTAACATTTCAGTGGTTATTCTCTGTTTTGAATTTTTACAACCTTCATTTTCCAGATGGACAAATTGAGTTTTTGGTATGAATACGTCTTCCCCAAAGCCCATTTCCTGTGAATTATTATATAAAGGTTTTGACTTTAAGCTTCAAATCATTTTTAGCTTAAATAAGAGCACCTGGTTATTATCTATTTCCTCTTATCCACAGAGTGGGGTCTTAAACTCAGCCTGAGGGAACTCACATTTCTTAGTGGGTTTGATTAGCAGCAGAGAAAGCATGAGGTTTCTCTGTTTCTTCCAGGCCTATGTCTAACCCAGTAGCTACTAGAAAGTATTCTGGGGCATAGTGTGAAATCCAAAGATTGAGAATTCATCCTGGAAAGGATAGTTCAGAGACTGATGAAAAGTATGGGCTTTAATATATAAGGCCACTTTAGTTTTATTTGTCAAAATCTGGTTATAATATCTGTTAACCTGGGTCCTACAGGGAGCAGACCTGCTTTTCTTGCTTTCCTTATCCTGCTTTCTTCACTCCATTATAGATTTTGCTGAACGGTATTCCCTCCATAAATCCCTTGGCAAGAATCCCTGCCTCATCTGATCTAACACAGGCTTGGAAACAGGTGAACCTGAAAGACTCAGAGGTAATGCATAAGAGGGGAATGCTGTAGAATGAAAGAAGGAATGAATTACTTTTCTCTAAAAAACCAGTTTTAAATCAAATAATTCAACATATACATTTTGATGTTTTCTTTCACTATAATATACAAATGTTATAAATACCACTTTGCTAACCCTTCAGTTTATCTCTAAGTTAGTGCTAAGAACTCCAAACCGTATTCACAATATCAAAGGACTGATACACTACTGCACAAGTTCTCTGATGCTGCAACCTTCAAATGAGTCTTTAACAGCATGTCCATCCTCTTGCTTTGATTTACTGGCATGCAGACCTCACTTGCTGATTTGAAGAAGAATCTTAGAATTTTAGAGCTGAACAAACTTTAGGGATCACCTAGTCCAATTCTTTTAGGTCATGAACAAATGGAAGTCAACAAATTCCGATTATTGCTCAAGGTTGTTCAGCTACCAAATGGCAGAATTGAAATAATCATCCAGTGTTGTGGATGCCAATCCAACACTGTTTATACTGAACCACATTATTTGGCCTTTACCAAACTTTACATATTTCAGATGGAAGAGAAAAAGAGCATCCGATTTTTCACTCATTACTCATTAAGCCATATCATTGGGCTTATAAAGGAATTACATTAGTATTTGCTTTAGTCTAATAATGAGTTTGTAATGTTAAGTTATAAAGTCTTTTTTTACTCTTACTCTATGTAAGCTTTAGTCAATTTCTTCAAATAACAATATACATGCAACTTTTCCTGAGAGAGAAAAACTTCACAGGCAGAGCTACTGAATGTTCTATTATCAGTCAAGATACAGTTGAAATCTACCTGAACTAGACTAAATGGATTCATTTTCAGGAAGGCTTAGGTTGTCTCTAAATCAGATCAATGTTATAAATAAAAACATTGCTGCACACATATATTTATAATACATATTGTCCTTTGCTTTGCAAGATGAAATTACATGGAATAAAAAGAAATCTTGTAAAGCCCAGTCATTTCCATGAGGTCTAACAAAATCACTGTTTGTTCTCCATTAATTATAGATATGTGACCAAATTGACTTTTATGCCCATTAGGTTGGTCTTCAAATATAGGCAAATCTGCCAGCCTTAAAAGATTGCATACCCCAAAGCTACTGGATGTTTTTCCCTATTGAATTTATTTGTTTCTGTTTGCAACAAAAGTAAAATTTACTAAAGAAAAATTTGCTTCTTTGAGTGCTATAATCTGACTGCTAGGAATTTACATTAGATTCCCTTTTATAATGAACAATTATATAAAAAAAGAAGAGAAAAAGAAAGAAAGAAGAAAGAGAAAGAGAAAAGAAAGAGAGAAAGAGGGAGGGAGGGGAGGTAGGAAGAAAGGAAGGAAGGAAACAAAGATGAGAGAGAAAGAAAGGGAGAAAGGAAGAAAGAAAAGGAAAAGGGGGAACATTCTCTTTTCAGATCTGTAGAACTAATAGTATTATAATCTCTTTCATAGCAATGACTGCCATATCTAGTTCATAGTAAATTTTTAAAAACAAAACAAACCTCCAAACAAACAACAACAAAAGCCTCTTGTTTACTTTCAATGAACAAGTGGGAAGGAGCGGTGAAACGTGTCACATTTGAAAAAGGTCCCTCTATGCTTTTCAGCTTTACAAAAATGGAGCTTTCCATGGCTTTCGTTTTGGGGCCAGGTTATTTTGATAATTTCTCTTCTGAGAGATTTCTATCCCATATCAGAGTAAAGATGGTTTACCATTATTCCTGACCTCCTAAATGGCTCATTACTAACATACAATTAAAGCTAAGAATGATAGTGATATGGATGAATCGTATGTGTCTGACATTCGATGAAGGCAAAATGACAAAAGGTTATCCTATTTGAGGTCATCATTCCACAGGACAAGTGTGCAAAACTTTTCTGCCTAATTCTTTCATTTTGCAAATACTCCGGAAAATGTTGTTCCTGTTTTTTTGATACTGTAAGCATTTTCCTATACATGTTGTATACATTGAAACCTCATTAAGAAGTTATCCTTTGGTTGATTTTAAAGTCAATCATATGTTCATGAATGGCACATATTTGTATATTTGTGGTCATTTTCCTTTTCTTTTTAAGTTGAACGAATACATTTTATTTGAATACTCAATAATATATATGATCAAAAGTCATTTTAAAAGTTCAAATGGGTATACAGTGAAAAATAAGCCTTCCTCCTAACCCTGTCCACTTCCTTCTCTTCTCCTGAAACAACTGTTTCTACCAGAGTTCTATGAAAACTTCCAAAGATGTCCTGTTCCTAAGTAAGCACATGGCACAGATACATCCAGTGTTCTGCATTTTGTCACTTAGCTTATCATTTTAAATTTACGTATAGAAAGCTGCCTTGTTCCAACCCTTTATGGGATTCCATTGGATGGCTTTATCATAATTTATTCAACTAGTTTGGGGACATTTAGTTTTGTTTCTTTTTTCCCAATCCTTTGTTCTTATGAACAATAATGCAGTGAATTTCTTTATACAAACTTCTTTATACATATGTTCTGGTACTAATATAGATTAAATCCCAGAAGGAAATCATTATATCGAAGGGGGAGGAGTACATTATTAATTTTTATGATTATTACCCCATTGTCCTCTATAGGAATTATGCTAATTTATATTATCCAAACCATGAATGGAACTATAATTTTCTCACATTCTTGCCAATACATGTATTATTGTAGTTTCTGATTTTGACCATTTAATAATTTAAAAAGTTATCTCATTGTAGTCTTAATTTATATTTCTTCTATTATAAGAAATCCTCAGGTTATATTTGTGTTTCCTCTCTCAATTGTTAATTCTCAGTCTATGAGGTTTTTGACATTTTCTGTTTATTTACTAAGGCTCTTTATATGTTAATTAAAGGAGCACAATATCATGTGTACTCCAAGTATATTTTTATACAGACTGTCTTCACCTCTGCTACACCATATATTATTAAATATATTATTAAATATTCTTGCTTTTTCACAAGGTACTTGGTTATAATGAAACTCTACAATGGAAGTTTGAATCAATGTCCATAATTATGCAATAGCAATTAGCTTAAGCATGGACTATTTCCTTTATTCTTCTATTTCCAAATCAGCATTTCCCCAAATTTATTCAGGAGCTTGTAAGTGTATGATTCTTAAAAAGGGGGAGGGGAATAAGGGGAAAAATGAACTCGAAGACCAAATAATCCTTGGCTAAACAAAATTAAGTGGGATTCATCTTTAAAGTTTATCTAAGTCTTAATGTGCTAAATCTCTATGAAAGAAACATTATATATATGTTCCAAAATTATTTGCTTACACACCTCTTGAGACTAGTATTCTGCTGAACAGTTTAGAAGATAGTCTTTTGAAGTAAAATCTTTATTATGACTGCTATGTTGTCTGCTTTCCAACAAGCCTTGAATTTCACAAGCAGCAACAAATACTTTTCATACTAATACTCCTAATGAAGGCATAGCCCTTAATTAAATTGCAAGTTCTGCAAATAGTTACACAGAAACATCATTCATTTACTCATTCTATTTGCTAATTATTCTTCTACACACAAATTAAAATTTTGACCCCCACACATACCTGCATGTTGCATATCTGATGGCATTATGACCTCGTGATAGATTTGAATGAATTAACTACTTCCTTGGGTCATTCTTACTGAACTCTTATGAGATTCAAGGCACTGTGGAGACAAACACAAAGCAGATAGGAATTTTCCCTTAAAGGCTTACCGTTTTGAAATCAAGTAACAGAAATATTCTGTAATATGCCTTGTGTAAAATATTTATACATCTTAATGTTATCTTCAGTGCTACATCCAGAGTATTTCCTAAGTGTTTTTATTTAAATTCCATTTAGTTAACATAAAGTATAATATTAGTTTTAGGTGTAAAGTACAGTGATTCAGCACTTCCATACAACATCCAGTGCTCATCACAAGTGCACTCTTTAATCACCTATTGAACCCATCCCCCAACCCACCTCCTTTCTGGTAACTACTAGTTTGTTCTCTATAATTCAAAGTCTGTTTCTTAGTTTGTCCCTCTCTCTCTTTCCCCCTCCCCCCCGCCTTTGCTCATGTTTTGTTTCTTAAATTTCACATAGAAGGGAAATCATATGGCATTTGTCTTTTTCTGACCGACTTATTTCACTTAGCACTATATTCTCTAGCTCCATCCATGTCATTGCAAATGGGAAGATTTTGCTCTTTTTTATGGTTGAGTAATATTCCATTATACATATATATGTATGTATATATGTATATGCACATATATATATAAAGTCTGTGATATATGCATATATATGTATATATGTATATATGTATATATATGTATATGTATATGTATGCATATGAGTCATAAGTTTATAAATCCTTTCTTGACAAAAATGCACAAACTTTTGCCCAGAGTTTAGTGTCCATGGACTCTAAGAAACCCTCCATAGTGCTTAAAGGAAGCTTACAGACCCCTGCATGGGAAAGACATTAGTGAAAAGAAAGTCACTCCTCTCTTCTGCTCTCTGATGGAAATGTGTATGGTCTTTTTTTACCTTTTTTTTTTTTAATGTTTTAAAATTTTCTCTTCAGGAAAAACATTTCAGTGAGGGTGGACGACCTGGACAGCTTTGATCTCTGACTACCTCAGGGTTATCTGGCCTTCCCTGCCTAGCTCTCTTATCAGAGGGCTGAGGCTGTCATCTTCTCCCAAAGCCCTGGCAATCTGCTTAGATGCATGGCAAGCTTTGAGTGCCCTTTAAACTGTGTTATTCCATGTGTACCATACCAGAGGTGATTAATTCTAGTTATCAGAATGTCAGGAAGAAGGTGGAACTGGCCGGGCGTTTCCTTGAGATATCATGGGATGGGATGACAATTGTCCAGGCCATCTATTCCACTGGAGAACAATGTGTTAATGTAATGGGAAATTTCTCACAAATAGAATCTGATATAACTAAATAGCAAACTAATGAATAGCACTGGGCAAATTTTCACTTACTTCCACCCTTGAGGCCAGTGTTAAAAGTTAAATTTTGTTTTACAATTGTGAGATCTTTCACAGTTCTTTATTTTCCTAATTCCAGAGAATTCCATTTCAACTCCTCCTTTGCCAAGATCATCAGAGTCTTGTTTTCAAAAACATCTTCCATTGAATTAGGTTGTAGAAAAGCCCAGGAGCCTTTATGTCCCAAGATATTGGAGACAGTCCTGGCTTAAGGCTGTTGTGGTCCCTGCAGAAATTTACATGTTTCATTCAAATTCAGGAAGGTCACTGGATCTGTACTCAGTGCTTCTGAGGTCCTAGGGCTTAGTGTTTAATTATGTTTAACCACTATCTTTAGAAACACAGTGTTGGTCTCTTTTTCCAGAGGTAGAGGCAAAGTGTACAGGGAAGAGAAGAATTTCTGGATTCCCAGCCTAACTACGGTAACAAACAAACCAAAATAAGACCCTGATTCAATTTTTTCAATAAATCACAAATCTGTATAGCCACATTTTTATGTCACTTTATCAGGATGACTACTGACCATATGGCAAGTGACCACAGCCTTTCTCTCAGGACTTAATATAATTGTCCTAGAGCTATTGAACCACTACTGGGACTGGGGAGGTGAGAGACCAAGAAAGCCGTGATTATCAAGGGCATCAGGAAATTTTTTTTTTTTTCCTGGAGAAATTATAGGAGAGCCTACAATCACCTGGTATTTGGTAGATTTCATTATTCCAGTTGCATTATATATTTGTTTGGACTGAAAGAAGAGGTTTTTCTTTCTATTCCTAATATGCTCCTTATGCCATATGATTATTTATACTAATATTTTTTTAAATGGCTTAGACTTGGGAACTTCAGTTTTTTATTTTTATTTTTGAATGTGGGCCACTGATGCAGAGAAAATAACTTTACTGTTAAATAAATGCTCTTTAGAAATGACAAGTCACTAATGTACTCAGAAAAATATAGTGTTACAGCAGGGATTATGACTGCTGTGATTATTGTAGTTTCTTATATTATACCCAATATTTCTTTTAACTTTCTATCTGACAGCTGAGCAAAACGGGAGAATGAGTGATGTTTGTTGGATCTCAAGCAGAAACTGTACATTTAGTGGATTGAAAATTAGGAGCCAAAAGGCTTTGGTTTTAATGAAAGTTGCACTTGACAATAGCCCCATATCTCAGTCCCTCCAACCTGGTAAGATTGATGGGGTAGCAACTCTGAAATGCCACGAGGGCACAGTTGAAATATCTGTGGCTCTCCTCACTTTAATGTCTCCTCTTATTTCCTTCTGGTTTCCACTGAATGCCTACCATGAAGGACTCTAAGATCTGATGGAGGGAGCAGAGGGCATTTTGTTTTTCCTTCTTTTTTTTCTCCCATTTCTTCTTTACATCTTCATTTTCTTCTTCTTCTGCTATCACTCCCTTATTTGTTCTCCTTGTGTGTCTCATAATTACCCGCTCACACTTGATACCAGTATGTCACACAGATATCCTCTTAATTCCTCCAGCGAAATGTTCCCAGCAGTCATTTTGTTTTACTTTTATATTATAAGAAGGCTTGGGGTGTGGTGGTTTCAATAAGAATGAGGGACAAGAACTAGCAGTTAGGAAGTGTGTATGTGGACAGAGTAAGTGAGTACATAAGTGTGTGTGTATTAGTTTCCCAGGACTGCGGTAACAAATTTCCACAAACTGGTGGCTTAAAACAACAGATTTTTCTCTCACAGTTCTGGAGCCCAAGTCTGAAATCAAGGTGTTAGCAGGGCCTTACTCCCTCTGGAGGCTCTACAGAAGAATCTTTCCTTGCTCTGTCTGGCTTCTGGGAGCTGACAACGTCACACCAGTCTCTGCCTCCCTTTCTACATGGCTTTCTCTGTGTCTATTATTATAAGGACATTTGTTATTGGATTTAGGGTCCTCCAAAACATTCAGGATGATCTCATCTTGAGATCCTTACATCTGCAAGACCCTTTTTCCAAATCAGGTCATATTCACAGGTTCTAAGAGATGGAAAAGTGTTTGGGAGGTTACTGCTCAACCCAAAACTGTGTGTATTTCACATTCACAAAATCTGTTAGGTGGGTGATAGAACCCCAATTTATAGATGAGAAAAGTGAGGTCCAAAGCAATTAAGCAACTCGTAAAAAATGGCAGACTCAGAATTCAAGTTTAGATCAATATGATATCAAAGCTTAAGATCTTTCACCATTACATTCCTTTGGCATCCAGAGATGGGCACAAAATCACCCCAACTAAAAGGAGATATTAATACCACTAATAAATAAAAAACATCCCCTAATCTAACATTTTCTTTTAATTCATACAATGATTTTTTCCAATTCAATTGAGTATATTAAAAAGAAAAAAAAAACACAAGTTTTTAATTTACCAAAAAGTGTCTCTTAAAAGTAAAAATGGCATAAAAGCAGGTATTTACATTTCTGACATAGGACTAGAATGGGGAGGAAAAAGGTAACTGTGCTTCTTAGTTTTGTGCATTTTTTTTTTAATTTGGATACATGACCTTAATGTATTCTCTGACAAATGGAATTTGGGAATCAAAGGACTTCACCCAACCAGCTCAATTTTCTGTATTAAAGGAGGACACACTGGCAGTTTTCTCAGCATATAATCCATTATTTCCAATGACCTTCTGCACATTTCTACATAGATATCCCAGGATCACTTCAAATTCATCTAGCGGCATAATTTTTCTTCCACCATAGCTGTTCCTACTTCTCCCAGTTTCTGTCATCATGCTTCCCTTTACCAAACAGAAGTTTTAACTCCAAATTTTGTTGTTCTTTCCTTCACAGTGTGCCTTACGTGCATTCATTTGTTCCCAAAAATTTTTTTGAGTACTTCCACTGGGGCAGCCACCATAATGGGTACTGGAGATACTGCCTTTCTAAAAAGGCAAACATAATCATGCCCTGTGAGGAGCTTATATTGTAGTAGGAAAAATAGACACTGAGCATGTGATTACAAATATAATGCTCAATATAAAAGGGGAAGCACACATTTCAAATTGGAATATGTTGCTGGGGAATCAAATCCCTCCGTCCTCCCCCCCCACTCCCCTCTGCCTTGCCCTGGTTACAACTTTTATTGTACCTGACTTCCTCAGCAGCCTCTTGGCTTTAGTCTGGCTTCCTCTGATCTGCCCTTCAGGCTACTCCCTTGTTAAATATCTCATATCTCTGCCTATCTCTTACCAATTCTCAGTAACACTCTCATCCTTACACATTCTGTTCTTTTATGTAGCATTTAGGGCTTTCCTTCTTGTGAACCCAAGTCCATTCAATTCTGGATAGAGATCTTGGGGAAATTGAGGAAGAGGTTTATGTTCCCCCCAACATTGGGAGCTTGTCAATGCTCTGTAGCAAGTCAAATTAGCCTCAAGAAACTTTTGTAAAAGTGGACATGCTCATTCATTATCTATCAAAAGCTACCTAACACATTCTAATGCCTGAATATTTGTTCATACTATTTTCCCCCACAGTATGCCATTTTTCCCCTTCTCTATTTCTCAAACCCCTGCCCCAAAGAGGTCCACTCTGAACCATAGCTAATCCCAAGGGCTTTCTCTTCTTTCCCTAAAGTCAAAGCAGTCATTGTCACACCTAGCCTTTGGGGTGAGGGAAGCCAAATGGCTTCTATGATGTTATTTTTCTCTACGTGCATCTGTGTTTTATCCCACAGATACCACGGGTTTCTTCTTTTTTTTTTTTAAATTAACATATAATGTATTATTTGTTTCAGGGGTATAGGTGTGTGATTCATCAGTCTTACACAATTCACAGCATATACCCTCCCCAATGTCCATCACCAAGCCACCCTATCTCTCCCACCACCTTCTACTCCAGCCCTCGGTTTGTTTCCTGAGATTAAGAGTCTCTTATTGTTTCTCTCCTTCTCTGGTTTCATCTTGTTTCACTTTTCCCTCCCTTGCCTTATGATCCTCCGTCTCGTTTCTCAAATTCCTCATATCAGTGAGATCATATGATACTTGTCTTTCTCTGGTTGACTTATTTCACTTAGCATAATATCCTCTAGTTGAGACCATGGACTTGTTAATAAGGTGTAGTATTGTGGTCAGTGATTCCTTGTCCCATTACACCTCTTACTTATTAGACAATCAATAGTTCATATAATCATAAAGCTGTAGAGCTGGGCACTGAGGATAACGAGGTCCAGAGAGGTAAAGTGACCACCCAAGATTACACAGCTACTCAGTGGCATGATTCATACTAGAACCTAGATCTCTTGCTAGTGGATAATGCTTTTTTCCTGATGAATAAATGCAACAAATAAATAAATATAAAGAGAAAAAAAATCATTCATTTTTAGTTGGTCCATCCAGTGCTAAATGCTTTCCAGCCAGAAATCATCCTACTGATCTGCAGATGCTGTGATTTCAACAGACACACAATAGTAACTAAGTTATTGGGTTTGAGCTCCAGTGTCCCTCTTGCCATCACTGCTGTAAGCTGTTGACTCCTACCATTCACCTTCCACATCCCATATGCTCTGGTTTGTTCTTAGCCATATCTAGGGGTGAATGGACTTCCAAAACTTGAATTCAAAGTTGTCAGCTCATCTTTCCATGCCTGATATTTATGGTGTAGCAGCTGGGAAGACATGAGCACACACTCTGTGTGTCAGTGAAGCTGTTGTATGAGATCATGAAGACAAAAGGAAGATCATCTTGTGATATTTCTAGCCTTTGAGACGGAGGAGGCTGGGTCCAACAATTTACCAGGCTTCTGACCTGTCAATCAGGAACTCAGAGGTAGGAAGGGACACCCCAGGAAATCAAAGCAAATTCAATTATTATCTATTTATTGACAAGGACAAAAACATTTCATCCCTCAGCCCTTACAGAATGAGGTGGGGATGGGGGCTACAAAGAAATTAAAATGTGAACACTTTTAATGAGGGCAATTATTGAATCATCAGTCACACAGTCCATCTGCTTCATAGTGTCCCAGTGACGAGTGAAATTCTAAAATACTGCATTGCATTTCTGTATTCATGTAATCACATAAATGCTCTTTTAGGAACAGCTAATGATATTCATAAATCATGCCTATCCCTCCTATAACTCAGCATTTTCCTTTTGTCTATTTCATTTTATTAGTCACTAATTCCACATTCTGATACCGAATTGGTGGGAATTTGCTGGCAGCTTGGTATGGTAGCATGGTAGAAGACAGCCCAGTGACATTCAATATTGTGTTGTGGAATATTCATTTATGAAGATAAACTAATGCAAAATTGCTATCAAAAACTGTGTAGTCTGGAGTTTTAAAAGCAGAGTGAATGTAGTGTCAGAGGGGAGAAAGAGGTCTCATTTCAAAAGTCCTTTCCCAGAGATGATTACTCAAGAGAGACATGAAACAATGACAGTGTTATCAATGAGCAGACAGTATTTGTGGGGTATGAACCACAAAGAGGTTCTGGACCCAGTTGTAGAGGCCCCTTTTTTAGGCAACAAGCTTCAACAATGGAAACCTGAGTAAGGTAAAAGGGCCCATAGCAACCACCACGCTGAATGCAAACGGGATCATTAAGTGACCCACCCTAAAATAGCCATAGGCCCTAACCAATTACAACTAAGTACAGTTCCTAAGATTACCAAGAAGGAAAATTCCATATGTTCTTCTACATCCTCCCTCTGCTCTATAATTGTGGCCCCTAATCACTGCCTGGTCACACATAGTCTCTCCTTTGCTGGTATAGTCAATAAACTTCTATCTCTTTTGTTCTGCCTTGCGTGAATTCTTTCACCACCAGGGCCACCAGCCCCCATTCACTTGGAGTATCCTACAACAATTTCAATTTTTTGAGGGGGTTCCCCACACCAACAAGCAATTCTCTGACATCAGCAGCTTGTTCTACAATTCAGCTCAATTCTGATTCTGTCTATTCAGAGATAGTGTCAGCTTCCATAGGTTAAGGGATCAGTCCTACCAGACTGTCACCCTCAACAAATGCTAGTCACAAGCCCAGATTGTTAACTGAGCTTCTCACCTACTGGCTCCATAAATCAGAGGTTCCCATGACCCCTTCCTTGGGTTCAATTAATTTGCTAGTATGATTCATAGAACTCAGACAAACATTATATTTAGTAGATCACTGGTTATAATTCAGGAACGCAAATGGAAGAAATGCATAGAGCAAAGTATAGGTAAAGGACAAGGAGCTTCTATGCTCCCTCCAAGCAGCCACTCTCCTCAAATTTCCGTGCATTCATCAACTGGGAACCTCTCTGAACCTGGTCCTTTGGATTTTTATGAAAGCTTCATTACATAGGCATGATTGACTGCATTTGTGGCCATTGGTGACTGAGTCAATCTCCAGGTTCTCTGCCTTCCCCAGAGGTGAGGGGTGGCATTCCAACCCTTTAATCACATGGTTTGCTCCACAGGCAACCAACTCTCATCCTTCCATGGGCTCTAAAATTCATGTGATTAACACAGCAAAAGACACATTTGTCACTCTCTTCACTTTGGTAATTCCAAGGGTTTTAGGAGTTTTGAACCACAAACTGGATGAAGACCAAAAATGAGAAATATACATTTGAGGGTTGCCTGGGTGGCTCAATCAGTTGAGCATCTGATGCTTGGTTTCAGCTCAGGTCATGATCTCAGATTTGTGAGATCAAGCCCCACATCAGGCTCCATGCTTACTGGGGAGTCTGCTAGAGATTCTCTCTCTCTGCCCCTCCCCCATTCAAGTGCTTATGCTAATGCTAGTGAGCACACTCTCTCTCTCTAAAATAATAAATCTTTAAAAAAAAAAGATCTACATCTGAATGACTAAATATGATTTCCTATAAATCACAATATCACAGGCTCAACAGCCTTTGCAAATTGGAGCAAAGAGGATGGGAAGAAGAAGACAGATGTGGAAAAGTCAGCTATAACCAAGGAATGGTGTCTGGGAGAACAGTGGAATCAGGATGGCTCAGGCATCTTAAGGGCTGAATTATTTCTTCCAGAAAGAAGTATTGAAATCCTGATCCCTGGTACCTGGGAATGTGACCTTTTTAGAAACAGAAATTTTGCGGATCTAATCAAGTTAGGATTACTAGGGTAAGACCTTACTTTAATACACCCAGAATCCTTCAAGGAGGGTTTGGGGAGGGTTACATGAAGACTTATGTACACAGGGAAACACTTCGTGACAGCAGATGCAGTGACTGAGACATGGTGCATCTACAAGCCAAGGAAACTTGAAGAGTCAAGGAAGGATCTTCTCTTAGAGGCTTCTGAAAGGGCAGGGCCCTACAGATAACCTTAACTTCAGACTTCTAGCCTCTAGAACAGCAAAACAATAGCATTCTGTTGTTTTAAGTCACCCAGTTTATGGTACTTTGTGTGACAGCCCTAGGAAACCAATCAAGGAATAATGGTATTTGCTGGGACTTAAATCTCTGTATATCACACATTTACCAAGCACTTGCCAGTCTGTGACCGATATTAGGTTCACTACTCTGAAGCTGGTTAAGGGATCATGATGCTTTTGTTTTGCTCTAAAAGCTAAAGCTCACTGGTGTCGCTTCTATTAGCCTACACAAGCCCATGAAAGTTTTCTACATCTTTGTTGATCACTACATTGCCTTTCAGGACAATTTACTGGCCTCTTGCCTGATGGCATTATCTGGCAACTCCTGTCCAATTGAGAGATCGGTTTGATAAGTCTTTGAAAAAATCACCAGAAAGGACATAACAGTAGGGTACCTACCTGTTCGCTGGTCATCTCAGAGGGAATTTATAGCTAAAAGAGAATACACTCTGTCTGCTTAGTTCTGGAGTTTGTCTTGACCCCCATGGCCACTAAGAAGAGGGAGACAGGCTGCCAGAGTTCCTATTCTAGCTCCCCAACTAACTTAAGTGTTGTAAACTTAGGCAAGTTACATAACCTCTTTGTGTCTTGGGTTTTTTTTTCATCTGTATTTACCTCACAGATTTGTTTAAAAAATTAAATAGTCCATATAGATTGCTTAGAATAGCACCTTGTCCATAATTAGGGCTTCATAAGTGTTAATTATTATTTTGTATCTGAGCATCTAAGATTAGACATAGATTTCTGTATCAGGGTTATAAGTAAAATAATTTTCTAGGAAAGGATTCTTTTCTAGAAGTAGGTTTTTTTTTTTTTAATATGCTAGTGCATCTTTCTAGGAACAGAAATTGTTATGGGATGGGTCAGAAACATAAAACTACTTGAAAGATAAAGATCATTATTCAGTGAAAGATTTTATAACAGCAACTTTAGATTCTGGAAAGATAAAAGCACAAAAGGGATAAGAAAGCAGGTAAGATTGATAGAAAAGTGTATGTGTGGGTATTGTTGGGTGGGCAGCTCTGGGAATGCAGGAGCAACAATAGAAATGACCGCTGGGGCCGCCATCTTCCAGCTCCCCCCTTCCTTAACCCTTGATTCTCCTGCCAAAAGGATGTATGCCCAGGTAACATCTCCATAGGTAACCCCATACCTATGCAGGAAACAGAAATATCAGGACCGCCCCCCATACCCTCTGATCACCAAATACCTTACCATGTATGGATGTGAACCCATGCCCTGCCTTGGCCAGATAAAAGACCCCATCGACTCCCTCCCAGAGCGACTTCCCTGACACCCCTCTCCGGAGTCTCAGAAACTTGCCCAAGACTGCCCACCTCCTCCCGGCCTGACTCTCCTGGCTCCCCTTCTCCTGAGCCCTGAAACTTCACCAGAGAGTGCCTTTAATAAATCTTGCCTTGCGCCTACCTCACCTGGCATTGTGTTTACCTCGCCTGCAAAACTTTACATTTGGTGCCAAAACCTGGGAGGAGATCGAGCCCCCACCCCGGTGAGGAGGCACTCTCCTCTCCCTTTCTGGACCTGGACCTGCCTTTCCGAATGCCACTTCCAAAGCCATGGGAAGTTTCCCCTGATTCCACGCCTCCCTCAGGAAAGCACTGCCCTAATTGTGGCGGTGTCAGGGCAGATCCCGCTGGTCACCAGGTGACCTCCGTGACTCCGAGAGGCTGGGAGACATCCTAACCTCCACTGCACTCAACACAGTTCTTCCGCAACCCAGTGGTGGACGAGGGGACGCCTTCCTCCAGCCCTTGGGTTGCTCGGCAACAAATCATAGGGACCTCCCAATCCAAATTCCACCCTAAAACACCCCTGGGGTGCCTGTTGGCCAATCTTAAAGCCCTGGAACTAGACCAGGACCTGTGAAAGCGATGTTACTATCCTGTCGCTTGGCCACAATATTGATTAGACAGTCAGTCCCAATGGCCTCTGGAAGGCACATTTAATTATCAGATTCTTATGGACCTAAATAACATAGGCAGACACCAAGGCAAATGGGCTGAGGTGCCTTATGTCCAGGCTTTCTGGACTCTACACTCTTGACCCTCCCTCTGCTCTCACTACTTCACTTCACAGGTCCTCTTGGCCCGCTCCCCTCCCCATACCCTGCCACCCACTGCTCCCAAAGACCCAGACCTCTCCTCCCCATCTCTCCTTTCTGAACCCCCAGAGAGCTTCACCCACCCACCAACAAGAGGGCCCCTGGTTCCTCCTCCTCCTCCTCCTTACTGTGATCCCATACCCCAAGGTCCCTCTCTCCCTATGCCCCCAACCCCCCTGCTCCAACAACCCCCATTTCGGTCCCTTACACCCCTATCCCCGTCTCATCCCCAAACCCCCAAAACTGGAGTCTGCTCCTGGTGTGGCCCCCACCGAACCCCCCCTCACATCTCCTCTGGCCTCCCCTCTCATCTCCACCCTCATGAGGGCCCAAAAACCCTCCCCTGATTTATTCTGCCCCCTAAGGGTGGTTGCCAGAGTTGAGGGAGTTGTTCAGGTTCATGTGCCCTTCTCTCTGCAAGACCTTTCCCAAATTGAGAAACGTTTGGGCTCTTTTTCGGCCAACCCTGATAACTACATAAAGGAATTCCAGTATCTGGCCCAGGCTTATGACCTCACCTGGCATGACCTACATGTGGTCCAAACTACCACCCTCACCACAGAGGAGAGGGAGCGCATTCAGGCTGCAGCCCGAGAACATGCTGATCAGGTCCATCTTACTGATGCCAACATGCCCATTGGTGCTCAGGCAGTCCCAGCCGTGGAGCCTGAATGGGACTACCAACATGGCCAAGATGGCTGCTGGCACCATGACCGCATGGTCCAGTGCCTTATAGCTGGCATGCAGGCAGCCTCTAACTAAGGCAGTCAACTATGATAAACTTAGGGAGGTCATTCAGGAACCAAACGAGATCCCGGCCATGTTTCTTAACTGACTTACTGAGGTGCTGACTCAATACACTCGCCTAGACCCAGCCTCTCCAGCAGGGGTGACTGTTTTAGCTATCCACTTTATTTCTCAGAATAAATGAGCCACCGACATTCAGAAAAAATTAAAGAAAGTGGAGGAGAGCCCTCAAACTCCCATTTCTGATCTGGTGAAAATGGCATTTAAAGTCTTTAACTCCTGAGAGGAGGCAGCAGAACTTAAGTGCCAAGCCAGACTCCAACAGAAGATCCAACTGCAGACCCAAGCCCTTGTAGTAGCCGAGGCCGGGAGGTTCTGGGGGTCAACAGAAGGGCGCACCTAACTGCATCCCTCCGGGGGCTGTTTCAAGTGCGGAGCCGAGGAACACTGGGCCTGTCAATGTCCCAATCTAAAAGTGCCTACTAGGCCGTGCCCTCAATGCCACATGATGGGCCACTGGAAATCGGATTGCCCCAGCCTCGGGGGATTCCCGGTGCCTCCACATGGGGGAGACCCTGAGACGGTAAGTCCTGCCTTCCAACTTCTCAGATTGGAGGATGACTGATGGAGCCCAGACTTGGACACCCCTCTCACCCATGCCGAGCCCAGGGTCACACTTCAGGTAGCAGGTAAGTCCATTTCCTTTCTGTTGGACACGGGGGCTAACTATTCTGTCCTGCCTTCCTACTCGGGTCCTACCCGTCCCTCCCCAGTTGCAGTTATGGGAGTTGATGGTACTTCCTCCACTCCAAAGGACACCCCACCCCTTATGTGCAGCCTGGATGGGTTCCCCTTCTCACACTCCTTCCTCATTATCCCTTCCTGCCCTGTTCCCCTACTAGGCAAGGACATCCTCCACAAACTTCAGGCCACCATTTGTCTCTCTCCCTCTCCCTCAACTTCTGCTCACCTCATCCTCCCTCTATTCCCCTCTGACTCGTCCCCTATCCTGGACTGTCTCCCCTCCATAGACCTGCAGGTATGGGACATTTCCAGACCTATAGTAGCAACCCCCCACACCCCAGTCAGGATACGACTCAAGGACAAGTCTACATTTCCATCCTGCCCACAGTTCCCTATCTCGATGACTCACCCTCGAGGACTTAAGTCTATCATCAACCGCCTCCCGCAGCAGGGTCTCCTTATCCCCATTAACTCTCCAAGCAACTAGACATCACCGCCCAGAGATGGCAGCCCTGCCTTAAGGCCCTAGCGGCAGCCGCCTTCTCTTAAAAAGAGGCCCTCAAACTTACCTTAGGACAGCCCCTCACGGTCTTCTCCCCCCACCGACTGATGGACTTAGTCAGCCACAAATCCTTGGCACAACTCATTCCTTCCTGTCTCCAACTCTATCACCTGCTATTCATAGAAAACCCCCAGGTCACACTCTGTCTCCCCTCACCTAAATCCCGCCACTCTCTTGCCGACACCTTCGTCTACCCCCACTCCTTCCCACTCCTGCTCTCAACTCCTGGAAGAACTCTCTCCCTCCCATCCAGGACTTTCGGACCGGCCGCTGCCTGACCCCGATCGCACTCTGTTCATGGATGGGAACTCCTTTATAGCACCAGATGGAGGGCAACACGCAGCCTATGCAGTGGTCACCCTGGACGCTGTCATAGGAGCGGCCCCCCTTCCCATTGGGACTACTTCTCAAAAGGCAGAACTCGTGGCTCTCACCAGGGCCCTTCACTTATCTGAGGGCTAATGGGTCACTATTTATATTGACTTCAAATATGCTTTCCTTATTACCCACACTCACTCTGTCCTCTGGCGAGAAAGGGGATTTCTCATGACCAAGGGAACCCCCATAGTCAATGGGCCTCTTATTAAACTCCTCGAGGCTCTCAATTACCCTACTGAGGTGGCTACTGTCCACTGCCAGGGCCATCAGGCCTCCAAGGACTCCATCTCTTTAGGGAACAACAAGGCCGACTCTATTGCCCGACACACAGCCTTAAACTCCTCCCCAGCCCCTCTCTTGTTTCTCAACACTCCCCACAGTCCCTCATACACTGATGAAGAGACTCGGGCCCTCAAAACATTAGGTGGCAGGTTGGGTGACAAGGGATGGTATTATGTCCAGGACAAAATTGCCCTCCCGAACAGCCTAATCCACACCCTCATTACTGACATCCACCAGTCTCTCCACATCAGTCCAAAGGCCCTATAGCAATTTTTCCAACCTCTCTTTCACCACCCCCTCCTCCAAAAGACCATTAAGGAGGTACACCAGGCCTGCAGAACCTGTTCTGCGGTCAATGCCCAGGGTGGCCTCTGCAGACCGGGACCCACCCACCAGCTCCAAGGGCATCAGCCAGGCTAGGACTGGCAACTTGACTTCACTCATATGCCTCGATACAAAACCTTCAGATACCTGCTAACTCTCGTGGACACCTTCACAGGCTGGATTGAGGCATTCCCCACCACCAGGGAAACAGCAGACGTGGTCACCACGGTTCTCATTGAACACATCATCCTGAGATTTGGACTCCCTCGAACACTACAATCAGACAACAGACTAGCCTTCATCTCCAGCATCACACAACAAATCTCCAAGAGCCTCAACATCACCTGGAAACTCCATATCCCCTATCATCCTCAATCCTCAGGATCGCATCCGCGAGGTTTCCAGGGTCACTGTCAACCAATCCTCCTGCATCCCTATACCTGCCTACCCACAACTGAAGGACCCTATAACAATGGCCCTTCACCAGCAGGAAGTAGCCAGATCTGAATCGCCACCTCTATTACACAAATAAGGTCAGAATGTTGGGTTGGTGGCTCTGGGAATGCAGGAGGAACAATAGAAATGACCGCTGGGCCGCCATCTTCCAGCCCCCACCCCTTCCTTAACCCTTGACTCTCCCGCCGAAAGGATGTATGCCCAGGTCATGTCTCCATTGGTAACCTGATACCTATACAGGAAACAGGAGTATCAGGACCTCCCCCGCCCATACCCTCTGATCACCAAATACCTTGCCATGTATGGATGTGAACCCGTGCCCTGTCTTGGCCTGATAAAAACCCCGCTGACTCCCTCCCAGTGCAACTTCCCCGACTCCCCTCTCTGGAGTCGTGGAACCTTGCCCGAGAGTGCCCACCTCCTCCCAGCATGACTTTCCTGGCTCCCCTTCTCCTGAGCCCTGAAACTTCACCAGAGATGCCTTTAATAAATCTTGACTTGCACCTACCTTGCCTGGTGTTGTGTTTACCTCGCCTGCAAAACTTTACAGGTACGTACATTGTGTGTGTGAGTGTATGAGTTTGGGGGCTGAAAGTGAGAACACATACTATTTCATAGAGCAATGGATACATTTTTACTGTTTCCTCTATATATCTCTGGAACTCATCTGATTCCATTTCCCTTCTGCATGACAGTAACCAGAAAAACAATTGGTTGTGCCTACTTTTTAAAATCATGCTATTATTTGCATAGAATGAATTGCACAAATCTTAAATATATAGCTCAGACTTTAAAAAAAAATTACACACACACACACACACGTGTGTGTGTACCTGGGTGACCAGCTTCCAGGTCAAGATAAATAACATTTCTCTCATTCCAGAAAGTTCCCTTGTGCTCCTTTCAGTCAACAGCATCTTGTAGAAAGATTCCTAAACATATAATTAACATTATATAAATTAAATTATAAAAGGTGTTCTCATTTGTGTCTGGCTTCTTTTAGTTCAACATAATGTTTTTAAGATTTACCCAAGTGTTGTGTGTATAAATAGTTCATTTCTTTTTATGGATAAGTAGTAACCCATTGTAAGAATACACTACAATTTTTTTTTTTTTTTTAAGATAGAAAAGAATGAGAGTGTGGGCAAGGGGTAGGGGTGGTGGGCAAAGGGAAAGGGAGAGAGAAAATCTTAAGCAGGCTCCACTCTCAACCCAGAGCCTTACATAAGGCTCAATCTCAACCCCGACATTATGACCTGAGTGGAAATCAAGAGTCAATGCTTAACTGACTGAGTCATCCACTATAAATTTTTTATCCATTCTTCTGTTCATGGACATTTGGGATCTTTCCTGTTTTCACAATTCCAAACCAAATAAATGGAATGAATCTAGTGGTCTTCCATTTTGTTTTTAGTCAGTAAAACTATTCTTTCTTTTAAAACCTATGTGGAGGGGCACCTGGGTGGCTCAATGGGTTAAAGCCTCTGCCTTCGGCTCAGGTCATGATCCCAGGGTCCTGGGATCGAGTCCCGCATCGGGCTCTCTGCTCCCCGGGGAACCTGCTTCCTCCTCTCTCTCTGCCTGCCTCTCTGCCTACTTGTGATCTCTGTCAAATAAATAAATAAAATCTTAAAAAAAAAGTCAAATTAAAAAAAAAAAAACCTATGTGGAAATCCAAACTGTATAAAATACATAAAAGTAAGCCTATTCTACATGAAAGGATGGAACTTGGAGAGGCAGACTTCCATATCAAGTTCTTCCCCATCTTTCCCTTTGCCTAATCTGGTTTTCTTTAAAGTTTTCTTCAAAAGAATAGGGCTCTATGGAATAATTAAAACAAAACCCAAAACTTCCAAAAACAATTGTTTAACCAGTAATGTATATCCAGTATGTCTGTTTAGGACAAAAAATTTTGTAAAGAATTATGGCACACATTATTCTAACCTCAACAACTTTTTAAGCAGTTGTTTTCTTGAAGAAGTGACCCCAATTACTGATGAGGATATTGGCATAACTAGTTGTCTCATCTAAGGTGACATAGAAAATGTAGGCAGAGACTCAAAGGTAGGTTTCCTGGTTCAAGCCCAGTGACCTCCTCTCTGCTTCATCACAACTGATACCTGCTCATATTTGCAGCCTGTTTGCACATCCAAATGGTTCTTAGTGTGCTTGGAAATGTGTAAAATTTTGCCAGTCTTTGTTTTGTTATTTGACTTTAACTCAATGAGCATTTAGAAAGCATTTATTCAGTGACTACTGTTTGTGAGATACTCTCTGGGGATATCAAGGCATCTGTGAATACAAACACGACAGACTTTCCTTGTGTGTTAGTTTCAAAATTAATCATGTTGAACACTTGAATAACATTCCAATTACAGTATTACATCCCAATTCATCTTGGGGTGCTGGTAATTTTCATCTTTTTATTCAATGATGGACACAGTGGTGTTCAACCTCTCCACCATCCAATCTTAAAACATATGTGGAATAATTTAGCATAAATTATTAGGAATAAATTAATGATTTCTTGTAAAAATAAATTTGTCTTTTTCATTCAAAAATATTTTTAAGTATAAAAAGCATAAAAATATTTAAAGGTATATTTCTATATAAAATCTCCCTATCCCTTCTGTACCATGTACTCAAAGAACTGCTCCCCATAGGTTTTCATGCAAGCATGGTGATCAGAGGTCTCAAGTTTCAGGACTGAATCTCAGAATATTTTGTCTGAGCTCATAACAAGAATTTGCACTTAGTTAAAATCTTTTGTTCATTGCTAAAATAATTATTAGTGATGTTCTTCAAATGCTCTAATTCTGTGGAAAGAATACATATCAAAGGCTCACCCAAGATTGTCATCACTCTATGTAAAGATATCTGGCTCACAGCTGGTGGTCAGTGAACACTCCAGTTTCTTTTTCTTCTCTCCATTACTTTTGCTATTTGTCTTGACCTGTGGGGCAGCTTCCCCAAGTGAGGCTAACAATATCCAAACATCTCCAGGTGTTCACGAACACATTCCCCAAGGTTATGTTTCCGGATTGATTAGAATCAGTTTGGTGCTTTTTCCTTTCCTCTGGGTTTGTGATGAGAGACTCAGGGAGTGGCTCAGTGTAGGAAAGATTAGAGAGTAAGTTAGTTAAAAAGTTTTATGCCTTTAAAAGGACAGGAAAAAAGCTAATATAGATGAAGAAGAGAATGCAAAAGTCTCCTGGGTTATGGAAGGCAATAGAACCAGTGCTGCAAATGAGCCCTGAAATCTAAATTGGTTTAGAAATAGAAGAAATGGCAGTATTCAGTGCCACTTTACAATAAGTGCCACACTTAGTGCTCTAGTTTGGCTTTTTATGTATTTATGTGAGTACACTGAGTGTCCATTTGGATCTTTTAATCTATCCAGTTATATGCTTGGGCGTGTTCTCTGCATAATATCCTTCCTCCTAGTTCTCTGGAAATGCATGAACAAATACTGACTTGTCGAATAGAGAATTTTTGCTGATTAGAGGTCAAAGAAAGAATGTTACACCCAGTAGGGGATTTCTATTTGCATGCCATAGAAGGGTTGAGTATATACTTTTGTAGTGTATAGGCCTTGCTTGGTGGCAGAGATTTGACCTGCTGAACTCCCACTAAAGAAATCACAAAGCCCTAGATAGCCAACTGCTGCATGCTAAATTCAGAAGCCTTGCAATATTGTAAGGACCTGCATCTCTGTCTTCAGATATGAGTACCACATTCTTAGACGCATCTGTGCTGGCCCTTTGAAATGCATCCAGAAATGAATCCTGCCACTTAAGGGAATTTCAGGAAAAATGTTGGGCAGAGAGAAGCACAAGCAACTTCTAATACCATCTCAATTCTCAGCTCATTCAGAAAATTTCTAGAAATGAGTAACATGATATCAGAAGCAGTTTAGACTAGTTGAGAACATGGATTCTGGAGCTAGTCCACACCAGATCTTCCTATCTCTTGGCTCTGCTGCTGCTAATTAGATATAAAACCACTTGACCTTGGATGAATCACCTAATTCTTTGATGCCTTAATTTTTTTATCTGCAAAATGGGCATATTAACAATGGTGACCACTTTATATTTTGCATGTATTAAATAATTTAATATATGCAAAACACATAATAAGTTCAATGTGATTATTATATATGCCTGTCTTTTATGGAATTAAGGCATTTATCCTAGCTATTACTGAAGACTTTTTATCGTCTCTTTCTTATTCTATTTAGTAAAAGCGGGGGATGAAATGTGTCCTTGGTTTCTTCCCAAGAATTTAGACAAATTACAAACCTCATCTGTAGTAGTGGAATCCACCTAGAAGTGATGTGTTTACCTGGAACAGTCAACCATAAATACAGCCTTTTCAAATAGTGAAGTAAACATAAACTTAAAAGAATGATTATTTCATTCAAGAGTCCATTTATGTTTTTTTCAGGTACTGATATATTTCATGGCTTTTGCTTTTAATGGAGTGTATCCATGGACAACTTTTACTACCTACTGTGAAAGTTGAGATTTCATTTGTCCTACTCATCTATCTGTCCCCACAATGAGCAGAACACACAGAAGCAACATCATAAATATTTTTGATTGAATAAACAAATTAGTATTTCTTTCATGCTTTTCTCACTTTAAAAGTGCCACATTAGTCTTTAACTCATAATATACTCACATTTGGCCCTTCCACTAGCCAATCACTTCAAATGTAATTCTTATTTATTCCTCAAAGTTTAACTCAACACTTTCAACATTCCTTTCCTTATTTTTCTAACTAAATGTGCTATGTTCTTGAACTTCCATGTGCTTTTCTGTGCCATGCTTAATATTCTAATGACTTCCCACCTTCATTACAGTTATGCATAGACATAGCATGTATCTTATAATGGACCTATGAAGTTGTGTACTGCTTTGTGTTTAATACAATGGCTACCACTCAAAATATAATTATTAAAAAACTAAACAAATGAATGTGTTTACACATGCATTTCAGACCACTTCAGGTTACAATCTGAACTAAACAAGTTTATAGCTATAATATTAAAATTGAACAAGTTCCCCGACTCCTAATTCCTTAATTTGGCCAAAAATAGGCCCTGCTCCACCTGAACTCACTCTGAGAAGTAGCTTGTTAAGCTACTGGCTTGAACATTTATTTTTCCAAGCCTGTGAATACTTTGGTATTATTAAACTTAACAGGATTTTAAGAATGGTCTGCAAAATATTTTTCAAAATACATTTCCTGAACCAGGTAGGTATAACATGTGAAGGATATGCATAACCTTATAGTCATTGCCATTCTTTCAGTTGTTCCTCTATTTATGGCCCTGTTTTGAACTTATCTTGGATTGTAAAAATAGATAGCTCTCCTTATTGGATTACTGCTAGCATATTCTCCAAAATATGTTCTTTCAGCAAATAACACAAATGCTGGATGGTGAAGTAAGAGGATTCATGAATTTGCCCCCAGAGTGGCCAGCATTTATTGGGTTTAGGAATGACCCATCAGATAACAGGACTGTTGTGCCTTTGCCAGGATGGTAAGCCTATTGGCAGCACTGTTAAGAATCTGACCAAGGTATCTTCTGGAGGCATTAAATTTGATCAAATCACTTATAATTCTTGTTGGAAGTAGGCAGGGTATAAATGATAAATAAATTGATTAATGCAATCAGATTAGTTTAATAAGTTATGGATTATAACAGAATATTTTAAAAAGTCTTTTAAGGGAAACAAACAGATTTAATGAGAAGGGTTATATAGACATAGACCAATCCTTTGTCATCAACTAGTTGATTAATTCTTTCAAGTTATTCCTCTCTTTGGTGTCAATCTTCCCATTTGTAAAATGCAGATAGAAAAAAAAATATTTTTTTAATTATATCTTACTGAGTGGCAGGTACCCTCAGAGGTGGGATCCTCATTTTTCCTTTCAAAGGAGTGGCCCTATTATGTTACTGATGAAGAAACTGTAGCTCAGAGAGACCTCACTGAATGCTGGGTAGCAGCTATGATGGGGTGGAGATAAGATTTTACCCTAGGTCTATTAACCCTCAAATCATTATCTCTCACTCTTCCACAGTGTATCTATCTACCTTGATGACATAGACCCACAAATATGAAATGTGGTAGTGGAAGAGAGAATACTTTATAGACTACAGTGTTACCAAGACTGAGGTCTGACAGTTTTATTCATAAAAAATTACCTACTATGCAAAAATACTAAATACCAAAGCAAAATAAAACAAAACAATCCTACAATACAAATCTTAGATCTGCTCACTTACCTTTTATTCATATTTTTGTCTTCCATACCATGAGATGGTGGTGGTTAGTCTTCTTCAAGTCCCTGCATTCTTTTCTTTTCAATGCAGCCTTCTATATCAGTTTCCTATTGCTGCTATAACAAATCACTATGACTTAGCCACTTAAGATAACACGGATTTTTTGTTTTAATGTTCTGGAGGACAGAAGTCCAGTTAGGTTTCACTGGGCTAAAGTCAAGGTGTTGGCAGGGCCATGCTGCTTTCTGAAAGCCTTAGGTGACAATCTTTCCAGCTTCTAGAAGGTACCCACATTCCTTGGCTGATGGCCCCTTCCTTCATCTTCAAAGTCAGGAATATCTGATTGAGCTTGGTCACATCTTATCATTCTGACACTGACTCTTTTGCCTCATTCTTCCATATTTAAGGACCCTTGTGATTACAATCATGCCATGAGGATAGCACAAGATAATAGTCTTATTTTTTTTTCAACCCAAGATTTTATTTCTTGAACAAAATAATCCCAGTGTGACTGCTTCTTCCTTGTGGTTATTGAGGGGCCCACCTTCCATCTTCTGGCTTTGCCCTCTTCAAGGCCTTCAGATTACTTTCCATTCATCTGGAGGATGATTAAAAAGAGAAAGATCTTGTGGGGAGATTTTTATGGACCAGTCTGGAAGAAATATGCATCTCTTCAGCCCATTGGTCAAAACGCAGTCACATGTTCACTCCTAACTGCAAAGGATGTTGCAAAATGTAGTCTAGCCATGTGCCCATATGAAAAAGAAAATGGGTTTTTGTGAACTCATAGAATAGTGACTGCCACAGCAAATGAAGTGAAAGAGTTGGTCATCTGTTTAACTGGGGAAGAGAGCATTAGGGAATGGGAATAGCAAGGTGGCTGGAGTCAAGTAAAGAGAAAGCTGGAGAAGAATGTTAGAAATTGATGGCAGAAAGTAATGGGGGCCAGACCATTGGAGTCATTGTCAGGACTTGGTTGCACAGTGAAGGACAAAGTGTTAATGTCTTTATTTTAAAGTCAGCTATTAGCAACCTTAATTCCCTTTGTCATGTAATACAACATATTCTTAGGTCCCAGGGATTAAGAAGCAAACCTCTTTGGGGGGCCGTTTTTCTCCTTTCACTTCTCTTCAAGGGAAAAGCCTGGATCTTAGAGTTCTTTAATCAACTCTTAGAGATATAACCACATCACTAGGTGTGGCAATAGTATAGAACATTGCAGAAGAGCATTTTGATTGAAAGTGCAGTATCTAGAGATACATGCCTAGATTCAAGTCCCAGCTCTGGCGCTTTTCAACAGTGTGACCTTGAGCCAATTACTTCTCTATGCCTCTATTTCCTCATCTGTAAATAAGGAAAATGAGTGTAAAAAGAGTAAATACTTGCATAGCACTTATTGTGTATCAGGCACTGTTTTAAATCCTTTTACATATATTTGGTCTTTATTGATCAAAACAACATTCTAAGATAGTTTTTATTATTATCTGATGTGAAAATCAAGTAACTGAGATATTTAATAACTTGTCCAAGGTCACATAGCTAATAAGAGGCAGAGTCAGAGGTTGTACCCAAATAATACCTCTTCTTAACCACCACAGCAAACATTATGCAGGTGTTGAAAGGATTAAATGAATTAATGTTTATGTTGTGTTTAGAATTGTGACTGGAACATTCTAAAAACTTAAATGTTACCTATTATTTTTATAGGTAATATTCTACTTTAAAACTGTTAAATAGATATACTCGGAAAGAAAAAAATATATATTGTTATATTATGTAGTGTTTACTCCTTTTCCACATACATGTTAATACAATCTTATCTAACTTTTCCACCTCAATCCTCACTTTCTAATCCAAGTCTCCAAGCCATAGCTGGTTTAAAAATACCTTCCCTGAGTCCAAAACTTCAGGAAACCATTCATGCTAATAAGATGCTTCCCCTGTCTCAGTCATTAGCTTGTCTTCAGCTCTTCATGAATTCCCATCTCCAAGTCGATGTCCTCTTCACCCAACATATCCTATCCCTAAACCCCCAAAATCTCACATACTGCTAATGGCTTTCTCCATAATAGATCCCTCCCCTGGCCTGTGTAGCACTTGCTTTCTTCTTTCCTCATCTTGATAAAGGAACTTCACAAAGACTGTCATAAATAGATCACTGAACTCATAGTCCCAAGACTTTTGTTGAAGGGGTGGCTACAAACCTTGAAATAAGTATTTCCATCCTCAACTGTAAAATGAGGATACACTAACAGAGAATAGAGACAGATTAAAGGATCAAATGAAATAATGCATATGAAACTGATGGTAAAAGTGAAATACTTTTCATCTTTGTACAGCATTAGTACTAACTTGCACACACAAGTGCCAACAGATACTGGCAATAGTTGTATCTAATCAAAATGAACTATAGTTTTGGTATAATCTCAAAACCATACTGCATAAAATTGACAACTATGCTTCTTTGATCACCCTCTTTTCTGTCATGCTCAGATGTAGGGAGACAGAAATAGAATATGTTTCTGGACCATGACTTAATCTTTCTGGGACTCATTTCCTGAACCTTAATAATTATATCTTGTAGAGTAGTCATGAAGATTAAGTAAGATAATGTACATAAAAGTGGCAACCTGACAAGTTTAGAACTTAGTTAAATGTGTACTAAAATGTCAGTTGTCATCATTATTATCTTCATCATCATTAGTATAACAAAGATGCAAGGATAAGAAAGTTTCCCTGGACTAGAGCCTAATTCCATTGCATCTGCAAATCTTTGCCATAGGCTGCTTCTCAGCTTCAGGCCATCTTGGGATTTCCTTTGTTTATTTTTTACTAGGGATCTGAGCCTATACAGTAGGCCAACAGAGATGAAATTTGCATTGTTCTTGTCAAGTTAAGATCTATCAAACATTTCAAAATTCTACCTGTGGGAAGCAGCTTTCAATAAATTCCCTCTAATTTATCAGCTCATTCAAAGCTCAGCTAGGTTCTCCTTACCTTGAAGCCAACTTTTGCTCAGGAACAAGTGTTTGAGATATGCACAATAAGGAGAACATAAAGAAATAAAAAAAGCTTAATAAATGTTGAAAGACCTTAGAACTCTCTGGTGCTAAGATAAAAATGAAAGTTTAGACCTGGACCTCTTGCATCTATGGAGTTTATCATATAGAATTTTCTTTTTTTTTTAATTAATTGTATAGAATTTTCATTTACCCATTCATTTTTTTCATTTCTCACATGCATTTAGTCAGTTCTTGGCACTTAGTGAGACCCTTAGGGAAAAAGCAAAAGTATTTAGGATAGAGTTCTTACCCACCAAGAGCTCTTGGCTCAGTTGCCATATGAACCCATATGAACTGATCATGATGCAATCATACTGAATGATTAACTTTGTTTATTTAATGGAATAAGATGATACATTAAGAAGGTGCAGCCCCATCAAAGCTTTTAATAGAAATCTCTGCAAGAGAATTTTTTTTATCTATTTCTTCATTCAGTGATGAAACAAATATTTATTGGATACTATATCTTACATTTTGCTTCTAGTCTTTGGAGTATAAGGTAGCCCGAACAGACCAGATGTGTCCCTGCTGTCATGGAGCAAGCATCTAATGAGAGGAGACCAATAATAGTGAAATTTATACTCAAGTTACAACTGAGATTTGAAGAATGAATAAGAAAAGGAGATGTACATTAAGAAGATAGAGAATAGAATGTTCAAACATGCAGGAAAAAAGGGAGCTTAATGAATGAAATGGGAATATGTTAGGATATCAAGCTGAAGAGGAAAGCAGGTGAGAGACCGTCTAGGAATTTGTTGGCTACATTGAGGAGTTTGCTTTTAACCTTAAAGACAATGGGACACATTGAGGAATGTAAAAGAGTGAGAGACCATGCTGGATTAGGATTTTTGAAAATATTCTGTTGACTGCAGCATAGAGAAGGAATTGGAGCAGGGCCAGATTGGAATCCAGAGGATAATTAGGTGATATTGGAGTGATCTAGACAAGGTATGGTGATAATTTGGACTAGTGAGGTAGAAATGGAAATGAAACCCAGTTGGTGAGGTTAAGAGATACCTGAGAGATAAAGTCAGTAGGATTTGGTAATGCATGAGGTGTTGGGATGAGAAGAGACGTAAGTGTTGATCAATTTTTACTCATTAGTTCTCATGAGGCAGAACTAAGAAAAATATGGATAGAAAATTTTGTTTTCAATGCCCGCAGTCACTCCTTTCTAACATTTGTTTCTGCTCAGTGGCAATTTCCCCCTAAGGTTCTAACTTCTGGAATTCTTCAGTTTCTTTGGACAGACAGGCAGACACACACACACACACACACACACACACACACACATTTTCTCAAAATTTTAAGTCTTTTATACTCATTTGTAAAATATTGCAATAAAGATTAATATTTTGCTCCCACTAATGCTATTTGCTCTTCAAAGAAGAATGGGTTTGTTAGTGTGAGTGCACATTATGAGGCTCCCAAAGATACTCCATTCCTAGATCAGTGGTTTTAAAACAAGGACAATTTTCCCATCCAGGGAATATTTAGCAATATCTAGGGACAGTTTGATTGCCCATTCTACAGGGGGATGACCACTGGCATCTAGGCAATAGAGCAAGGGATGCTAGAAAACATTCTATAAGACACAGGACAACCTCCAACAACAAAGAATTATCTGACCCCAAATGTCGATAGTACCAGGGTTGAGAAATCTTGCTCTACATGTCAATAACTCATAAAGTTGGCCAAACTAAAACAATACTGTGGGAGCTATCTCTAACCTCTTATTTATTCTTCTGTATTAAAACAAAACAAAACAAAAAACAAAACTAAAACCAAACCAAACCAAAACAAAACCCCTAAGCTAAACAAAAAAGAAAAACTCAGAGCTGGAAATTCGTCATATCAAGATGCTACTCTCAATGTTTCAAAACTAATCAAAATGGAGAAGAGTTGGGGAGAGGAGTCAGTAATTACAGCACTTCTGAACTGGAAGCAAGAGCAAAGCCAGCCAGAGAAAAGTATAATTTAGTGCCTAATCAACTAGCTGATTGAATTTTCCATGAGATTAGGTCGGAGGCCCAAATGGATTACAGTGGTGATCTTGGGCATAGGCTTGAACAACTATCAGTCATATATGAGGCTGGAGCAGTGGGGAAATTTCAAGTATTTGAAAGTTTCTGTAATTAACTCAATGAATTATGATAATAGGAGCAAGGTATAAAACTCCTTAACACAATGGAACTCCAAGGAAAAACTGGCAGATAATTCCCATCTCATCCTGTTGTGCTTGTGGATTCCAGCACATATGGTCCTGCACCAGGGGTTGTAGAATAGCGAAAGATTTTAACACCATATCTGTGGAAATCCTGTACCTTGCAGAGAGTGAAGAAGCAGGAAAAACTTGTCCTTGAATCCTGGACCTTTATGACCATTTTCTTTCTGGCTCAATATCAGATTTTGTCTTCTCCGTATGGTATTTTTAAAATATTCTATTCAATCTTTAATGTAGTTTTTGGGGGGATTTTAATTGCTTATTTCCAATACTAATTTCCATTCTTGTGAATACAGAGTAAGTAGATTTGCTTCTCTTTCAATAATACAAAAAGAAGACAATTATGAAAACTACACAGCATGAATACTATTTAGTTTTCCAATGAAAGGTCTGTACTGTGTCAAATATAAGCACCCATATACATATGCATATCTTCAAAATTCGGTATTCAGATTTTTGATGGTTTGATGGAAGGAAAGGCACTCTTTAAATGCACTAAGATTCTATTATTTATGTAATATTTTAGAACCTGAGGATTTGGAGAGGACAATTCTCTATTATTAGAAAACTTTAATTATTCTTCCTTTTCACATTAAGCTGAAATAATTAAGGATATTATAAAATTAAAAGGCTCAGATAGTGGACAATTTACAAGATACGACACAGGTTATTTTGAGATTTGTCTGTAACACCATTCTAAAGTAAAAGGAAAAAGGACTGAAGAATTAAAGTGACTGCTCATTGTAAGTCCTTCTTTACCAACACTCTTATTCTATTGTCCTTTCCCTTTCAGTGCTATGAGTCCCAAATATCACACAATAGTTAACTATGGATGCCCTATAAATTCATGGTCTTTAACCCTGTAAAGTTAAGCCCTTTGACAGTTTCTTCTTCTATAACCTTTATTTGTAATCCCAAACCTTCAGCAGTTGCCTCAATCCACACTAATTTCTATCCCACTCATACTCTGATGATGATCTCAGCTCCTATTACTTTGAAGAATGGAAGCTACCAATATACTATTTTTCAGTTTTGGGTTTCCCAATCTATACGTG
The DNA here is from genome assembly GCF_010015895.1 of Lontra canadensis. NCBI lineage: Eukaryota > Metazoa > Chordata > Mammalia > Carnivora > Mustelidae > Lontra > Lontra canadensis. The sequence goes on from NW_022631159.1 coordinate 812,065, forward strand.
TGTTTGTTTGTGTAATCTAGCTCTCTCTTTCCTCAAGCCACAGATAAGAGGACAGCAGTTCAGGGCTAGTTCATTCCCATCTCCTCTGGAACCCACTGTGCTCCATCAGTGATTTCCTCTCCATCCTATAACATTTATCTATCCGTTAATCTGGCTCTTTTCCCACAGGTTATAAACATGCTCTTATCTCCCCCTACTAAAAATTACAATCTTCCCTTTAATCAAGTTTTCCTTTCTCCTTCACTTCCCAACAAGGCATTTGGTTGGAGGACTGCCATGTTATCATTCCCTCTCTTCCCGCTCACCTCTTCAACCCATAGCAATCTGGCTTTTCTTCCCATAACTTCATTGCAGCTGTGATTGCTGAAGCTGCTGTTGGCCTCTTTGTTGCTAAATACCATAGACCTGCACAAATGGGTATCTTAAACTCTCTGCTGCATTGGCATTGTTGATCCTTGTTCCCTTTAGTTCCTTCTCTTTTCTTGGCTTTTTTCATTCTTGATGTTTCTGGTTCCTTTCTATCTCTCTGAATAGTCCTTCATAGTCCTCTTTGCGAACCACATAACACCTCTCCCATCACACCCTACCTACCTCCCAGACTTGATTTGCTGATCTTTTTCCCTGTAGGCTCTATTTGGTCAGTTTCATTAAAGTCTTTGTAGAACATGACTACGTATATGCTGAAGAGTCCCACGATTTTGTCTTAAGTTCACATAACCTCCTTTTATTTTAAACTTATGGAGTCTTTTGCACATCTCCTTTTGAAGTTTCACTGACACTTCAAACTTAGTATATTCAAATCTGAATTCATTATGTGCATCAAGACTCTCCCTCTATATCCCTCCTCCCTCTATATCCTCCACAAACTTGCTGCTCCCCTGTATTCTGATCTCAAATTATGAACCTAAATACACTTGAGCACCCAACTTAGGTAACTGGAAGTCAATTTAGAGTCTCCCTTCCCCCATTACACATCCAATCATTTAGTTTTGCTTATTATACCTTGCAGATATTTCTTGAATGTAACTCTCTAACCTCCTAACATTATAGCAATTTCCACACTTCCCACATTAATCGTGGTTCTTGGGGACTACTATAATGTTTCTATAACTGGCATCTCTGCCCCCAGTTTTGCCTCCATAAATCCTCTCTCCATCTGCAGCTGAAGTAATCTGTATAATATGAAAATCTAACTCCCTACCATCTACAGAACAAAGTCAAAGCTTCTGAACATGCCGCACAAGACCCTTTATGACTAGACTCTTACAGAGCTCCTCAAAATTTTTTCCATCATTTTCTGATTTATATTTTATGCTCTTGTAATAATGGTATTCTTTTTTTTTTTAAGATTTTATTTATTTATTTATTTGACAGAGACCATGAGTAGGCAGAGAGGCAGACAGAGAGAGAGGAAGGAAAGCAGGCTCCCTGCTGAGCAGAGAGCCCAATGTGGGGCTCGATCCCAGGACCCTGGGATCATGACCTGAGCCAAAGGCAGAGGCTTTAACCCACTGAGCCACCCAGGCACGCAATAATGGTCTTCTTATAGATCTCTATACACATGTAGTGTTTCACACGTCTGTACCTGTTCCTTCCTTCAGGATCACCCTTTCCACCTTTCCTCTTTTAACTAACTCAAACACTTCTTTCAAGCTCAGATCTTGTGGGGGCTCATTTTATATGTCAACTCAGCTAGGACATAGTATTCACATATTTAGTCAAACACCATTCCAGATGTCCTAGGAGATATTTTTAGATGAGATTAAAATTTAAATCAGTGAATTTTGAGTAAAGCAGTTTGTCCTCCTTAATGTGAGTGGGCCTCATCTAGTTAGTTGAAGACCTTAATAGAAAAAAAGACTGACATCCCTGGAGGAAAAAGGAATTCTACCAGCAGACAGCCTTTGGACTCAAATTGTTATTCTTTCCTGGGTCTCCAGAGTGCTGGCTTACCCTATAGATTTTGGATTTGCCAACCTCTACAATTATGAGAGCCAATTCTTTAAAATAAGCATCTCTCTCTTTCTAACTAAAATTTACTAATAACTCCTTTTTGGCCTAATTGATTTTCATTATTGAATTTGTCAAGTTAGAAATAAACTAATTTATTTCTTCATTTACATCTTTTTTTTTCTCCCATTGGATTATAAACTCCATGAAGCCAAGACAATTATTCTTTGTTGCATCCCAAATAGATAGTGGCATAGTAAACATCAAGACCCATTTTGAGTGAATGCACAAAGAATTTATGTGTTCATAACTATATAATGCTGATAGGAAGTAAGTGTAAAAGTGCAAATCTTACCATCGAATACCTTGCAAACTGCTTGTGGTATTGAGGTTAGCACTGATGAAATTCTTAAGGAAAAAGGTAAGGCAATATAGGTGATAAATTGTTTGATGCAGACCAGGGCTAGAGGCTTCAGAGGAAAATGAGATCTATCAGGCTAGAGACATCAGACAGAAAGCAAAACCCTATGTTGGCCCTGTTGAATGGGTAGAACATTGATGAGCATAGAAGACAGTGAATGAAGACAGGGAGCCAAACATGAAGGATAAATTAATGTGAGACTGAAAACAGTAGTTTTAGGACACTGGGATGGCTCAGTCAGTTAAGCATTTGCCTTCAGCTCAGGTCATGATCTCAGGGTTCTGGTATCAAGTTCTGCATCTGACTCCTTGCTCAACCACTCCCCCCTGCTTGAGCTCGCTCTCTCTCTCTCTCTCTCTCTCTGACAAATATATAAATAAAATCAAAGAAAGAAAGAAAGAAAGAAAAAGAGAAAAAGGAAAAGAAGGAAGGAAGGTAGGAAAGGAAGGGAGGAAGGAAAGAAAACAGTAGTTCTGACTGTGGAGGTTAGAAGCACCAGAAAGTGGCAAGAAAATTAATCTGGCTAGGAAAGATGAGGCAGATGTTTAAAAAAAAAAAAAAGTTTTAAATTTGGCTTGGTAGCCAAATGAGAGTCACTGAATGTTTTTAAGATGAAAGACCTTAAAGAAATAAGAAGTTAGTTCACAACAACAAGTTAGCCTGACAGGGGTAGGGGCTAGGCAATATAGATTAAGTAGTAATAAATCTGGACTGAGGTCAAAATTAGCTTATCTCCCACCAGATTTTCCTTGCAACAATTCATTGTGAACTCCTTTTTTACATCCTAGAGGATTGTTGAGACTCTTCCCACAGCCATGCTTCACCCAGACCCAAGCTGGTTGTCTTATTAGGTGAAGGACAGGTGTTCACTAACTTCTCCCCCCTCTCTACTTCCTTCTTCTTGTTGCCTCTTCTCTGGTACAGTTACCATGGCCCTCATACTGATCAAGGGTGAATTGAGGTCCAATCCTAGACCTCTCACCGCTCACTTGTTCAGCGATGTCCTAAGGGTCAGAAAACTCTTAACACCCTATCATTCCCAAATCTGACATCAACTCACAATTAAGACTACTTGACCTTAAGTTTATGTTTTGTGTTTGTATCTCTTTCTGGGAACAAGCATTCCTTTATCTGGGAGGTCTGGAGAAACCTAGTTCAGATTCATTGCCTGAGTAGCTATGACCTTAGACCCAATTCTTACAGCCTGGGTCCTGCCTTCTTTCTCATGGTGTCCTGGATCTGGCAACATCTACCTGTTCATAAGTAGCTTAAAATATTTAATATTATTAGAATAGATTGCTCAAGTTTGAATTAGCAAATATTATTGGATCCAATATGATCTATTTTGAAATGGCTAGAATATACACAGTCTAGGTAAAACTAAATAATTAAAACACATAAGAAGCACTTGAAATCAGAACTACTTTTCAATAGCATAATTAAGCTGTAACCCAAAGGAACTAGCCAGAAATCTTTGTTCTTGTTAAGACGGGTTCACACTAGCTTCCTGGCTTAAAACAGTTTGGATCAGTTTTCTCCTGGTCATTTTTGAAATAGTTTGATTTCATTGAATTCCAGTAAAATAGAAAAAGAACTAGTTTAATCCAGTCAAAACTTCCCCTGGGATATAAAATTATATTCTTCATAGCCATCTTTGAATTCTCAGTATCTGAGATCCAAACCCAGAGTAGGAACCTAATATATATCATTACAACCATAGATGACCAAAATGGAACAACTGAACACGAATCTGGTGGACATGGGCACTATGCACCCCATGACAGGGGCTAATGACAAGGGTCTTCTCACTGAAAGTACAGAAACTGTTCTGTCCAATACCATAGCCATTAGCTACATGTGTCTTGAATTGTGGTTAATCTGAATTAACATGTAAAATACACATCAGATTCCAAAGACAATAAAAAGAAGTAAAATAAATCATTTTTATAATATTTAGATATATCAATTTAAATACAATATAATATTTTTTAAAGATTTATTTATTTGAGAGAGAGTGAGGAGGGAAGGGCAGAGGGAGAGCAAGAATCCGGATCCACAGGGATGTGGAACAAAGAGCCTGACACAGGACCCTTGGATCATGACCTGTGGTGAAATCAAGAGCTGGCCACTCAACAGACTGAGCCACCCAGGCATTCCTAAATACGATATAATATTAAGGTTGATTTTCTTTCTTTCTTTTCTACTTTTTAATAGGACTGCCAGCCAATTTTAAATTATGTATGTGACTCTCATTGTGTCTATTGGACAGTGTTGGTATGCAATGCAATAAGTGAGCCACTGTTCACTCATTAGAAGTGTCCTTCACCATCTAATCAACACCTGTGCTCACAACAGGCCCAGGACACTTTTCCAAACACATCAGGAATGTGCACTTAAGTAGCTGCCATTCTCAAATTCAAGAACTGTTTTATCTGTTCTTAAAACAAAACAAAACAAAACAAATTCTCCTGGGTTTTCTTTGAAATATTTTCCAAATCTTTTCTTTTTGCTTGCTCTTTTACCAGGTTTGTGTATTTTTTTGTCTCAACAAACTCTTCACTTCTATTTGTCTTATACCTATGTCTTATGAATATGTCTTTTAAAATGGAAAAATAAAAGCATATTAGACTTAAGATCCAAAGAAATCCATGACTTCTATGATACCCAGTCCCTGCTTAGACCACTGATTTTTTTCCATATTTTATTTAACCAATATGGTGTTTACTATGCTCAGCACTGCTCTCACCACTTTCCCAACGTCAGCTCATCGGGTCTTCATAGCTCCCTATGAGAAATGCCTACTATTGTCCCCATTTCACTGATGGAAAAGTAATACAGAAAAGTTGTCACTGTCAAATATCATGCTACTGGTAAATGGCAGAACCAGGATTTGAACCAAGTAATCTCTTTATTACTTGTTTAACCTCTCATGAGAGAGGTGTCCTCCTCCCTGATGATCTCATCACTCTGGATTTGCTCTACACAGGTAAGAATGAACACTAGCATGTTTCAGTCATTCCCAGATTTTCCCTTTCTCTTGATTTTATGATTCATCTGTCCTCTGCCTCATTGTGCCATGGTCTTTCCTTCTGATTTCCAAGATAAAAATACTCTAATCCAGATTAATCTAAATTATGACACTGATCATACTAAATAATATAATTTCTTACATTTGTAAAGGGTTTTCCATTTATAAAGTACTTGAAGGTACAACTTTAAATTACCAATGTGTTAGAGGAGAAAATATGTTCATTTTGATCCTGATGTTTTGAACAAACAGACTCAATTCAAAGAAATATTTCTAATGGTGGGATTTCAGTCATTGTGTCAAATCACTGAGTGGGAAAGCACTGACATCACTGGGAACATTGTTAACTTTCCCTGAATTTTTATGATAGTTCTTTATTTTTTCATTCATGCATACATACCCTGCTTTGCTCACAAAGGGATTCGAGGCAGTTTTCAAAAATAAATATGATATATTAGGACTAAATAAATAGGTAAGGAAACTGTAGTTGTTATTCATGTTCTTTGTAGCTGTTGTTCATATTCTCTGTTGCAAGAAACTAAATCCCTATTCCAGTTGCCTAACCTGGCCATGATGGCCTGAAAAACAGAGGTACAAATTCCACATATACTCTCCTTCTTTAATTAGGGCTTTGTTTCAGTTGATCTGGTAAACAGAAGCAACTGTGGTGTGTACTGAGTAACCCAAATGACTCTTTATTTGTTTTTCAATTTTTTTTCCAGTTTTATTGAGATGTAATTGATATATAATACTACATTATGTATTAGCCCATGATATACAACATGACAATTTGATATATATGTCAAACACACACACACACACACACACATCGAAATAATCACTACAGTAAGTCTAGGTAACACTAATCACCTCACATACTTAATTTTTTTTTTGTGATAAAAACTTTTAACATCTACTCTCTCAAGACATTTAAAATATTCAATACAATATTATTAACCAAAGTCACCCTGCTATATATTAAATCCCAGTTATCTTATAAGTAGAAATTTTCACCTTTTAATTACCTTCACCCTTTTTTCCCCACCCTAACCTTCACCTCTAGCAACCAACAATCTGTTCTCTGTATCTGTAAGTTCATTTTTATTTTATTTTTAGATTCCTCATATAAATGAGATCATATATATCTGTTTTTATCTATCTTATTTTATTTAGCATGATGCCCTCAAGGTCCACATGTTTTCACCAACACCAAAATTTCCTTCCTTTTTTATACCTGATTAATATTCCATTGTGTATACACAATGTGTATATGTGTGTGTGTGGATATATACATTATCAATATTTATCTGTTGATGAACATTTAAGTTGTTTCATATCTTGGTAATTGTCAATAATGCTGCAATAAACATTGTGGGGGTGCAGATATCTTATTGTGATAGTAGTTTTGTTTCCTTTGAATATATGTCCAGAAGTAGAACTATAGGATCATATTTGTTTGTTGGTTTTTTTTTTTAAGTTTTTAATTTTTAATTTTTTGAGAAAACTTTCAAACCTCACTGTTTTCTATTGTGGCTGTACCAATTTATATTCCCACCCAATTCCTTTTAAAGATGAGTCTAGAAACCTACATGATCAGCTTATTTGACCTTCCTTATCTCTGAACCCTTTTCAGATGCCCACTTGGCCTTCCAAGACAGAACACCTCCCAAACAGAAGACATGTCTAGTCCTTAACCTTGTCTCTCAGGAGGCAAGAACAAAAAAAAAAAAAAAAAGAGAGAGAGAGAAAATGAGGAAATAAAACTGGTATCTCTGATTTTGTTTTGTCTATGACTAGATAGTCCTCATACTAAGATCTTTACTTTCTTCCCTGATATGGTAGTTTAACTTAGTTAAGCTGGGAATTCCATTTTAACTTTGAACTATTTCTGAACCCCATTTCTCTGAGAATGTAGTAAGACTTCTTAGAGTCCCTTTGGAATTAGCATTGTTGGGAATGTGGCAGGGACCGACTGAGTCAGCAAGGGAAGACAGGGGGAAATAAGGACAATGGGAAGAGTATAAAATAAAACCACATAGAAGATGAACAAACAGGAACACACAGTTAAAATACTATACACTTCCAGGAAGTGGTCCACAAATTTGGTTCTGAGCTTCCTAGTAGCCAAAGGAAAGAGAAACAAACACTTATAAGACTCAAAATATCTGTATTATAAAGTCAACATAGTTAATCAGAAGAAATACAGCATTTCTTGGAACTGAGACCATTAAAGAGATTTTGTCCCTAGATTTGCATTAAGGGACCCTGTGTGACAAAGTGCACAATATTCTCAATCATGTGCCTTTTTTAAGTTTCCTAGAACCTATCACATGCCTTACCATGATGCAAATCAGTTAAAGCAAACCTGAAAGGGCTATTTTCTCTGGGTAGGGTGCTATATGGCATGGTCAGCATATTTCCATAACTAATAAATCAGTGGACTCACTAATAAATGAGATGTGGGTTTTGCCTTTTTTGTATCTTGGTAATTTCTATCAGAGAAAATTAATTAATGTAGACAATTTTGGTTCCCCTTCCCAACCCCTTTTCCCACTGTTGGAATTTCCCTGTGATTGCACTAAAGAAGTTCCTTTCCCAGGGGTGCCTGGGTGGTTCAGTCATTTAAATTTCTTACACTTGATTTCAGCTCAGGTCATGAACACAAGGTTGTGAGATCAGCCCCTCATCATGCTCTGTGCTGAGTTGTGGGGCTGGCTTAAGATTTTCTCTCTTTCTCACTCTTCCTCTGTCCCTCTGTGCCCTCAAAACAAAACAAAACAAAACAAAAAATGACCCATTGGAAACCTGTTCCAAGGCTGAACTGAATCAGATTTCTTTCATTAAGAAATTAAACTAAGAAACACAAATCCTGCTATAGTGACTTATTCTGGAGAAATCAGGTAAAAAAGTTAGAATGGGTGTCAGCCAGCCAAACCACAACCATACCAAAGCAGAAGAGAAACAGAACACTGACCATCATGGAGGCAGTCAACTCCCTCACATTCTTGTTTGCATTACCTGTGATTGTCTCTTGTCAGAAGAAAGCAGAAACATATATTCTCCTTCTCTTAGGCCCTCTACCCTATCATTTCCCCACACTTTATGCTTTCAGACAAGTCCCATCCCAGATATCCTTCTTAAAATAACGGCAGGGGAGCCTAGGGACCACTGCCTTGGCTAGGGCAGGTTTAAGGAGGCAGGTGCTGGGGTACACTGGTTGACTAAGGTGGCTGCCATATTAGTGATGATCTGTGAGGGCTGATGTTTAAATGTATTCGTTTATGACAAAGAATATTAAGCACTTGAAATGAAATCTTTAAAAGAACCCCATGCACTGTGGGAGGCAATACCCCAAGCTCCTGAAAAAGGAAATTGACACTCAACTCTCCAGGAAACAGGATGTCAAGTATTAACCCAAGCTCTTGAAGATTAGGATGGTAGTTTGCTATAGCAGGAGATGCAGAGAAATCAATAATTTAACAATTACCTCTACAGCATGAAAGCACTGGCCAGCAAAAGTGCCTTTGAGATCCCATTTCATATGGACTAGCAGCTCCATTTCCTAATGGACAAAACATTTGAGCTTTTTTCATGCTGAGATCTCCAAAACACTGGTATCCTTTCAAAAGAGCCTGTGAGGGCCTCTGGGATATCCTGCTAGATGCCTGTGAAATAGCCTGCTCTGGGAAGGGCTCTCTATCCAAAGTGTACACTTGCTAGATTAGGAAGCAACGTGGGAGTTTGCTGAATCAATAAAGGCACAGCCAAAGATGTTGCCTAATCTCCTTAACCACATCTTAGGGTCATACCTCCCTTCTAGAAAGGGACAAAAATCTGCCAAGCTTTTTCCTCAGGCTGTTGAACATTGAAAACAGTTGCAATGTACTGAAGAGTACCCCATGACTGGGATGAAGAACACTGAGTGCCAGACAGATCCAAACTGACCTCACTGCTGCCTAAGGCACTTGTTCAGTTCACCTAATACTCAAACAGTCCCAAATGCAGCAAAAGGAGTAAAATGGACAAATATTAGAAAGCTAAAAGGAAGCAAGGAAGTTTGGAAAATCTACCAAGGGAACATTCTAGTTCTGAATAATGGAAGGAGGAGGAATTTATTTATTTATTTAAAAATTTTATTTATTTGACACAGAGAGAGAGAGAGAGAGAGATGGCAAGAACGGGAACACAAGCAGGGGGAGTGGGAGAGAGAGAAGCAGGCTTCCCTCTAAGCAGGGAGCCCAATCTGGGGCCTGATCCCAGGATCCTGGGATCATGACCTGAGCTGAAGGCAGACACTTAATGACTGAGCCACCCAGTCACCCCAAAGAGGAAGAATTTAAACACATTGTTGGAATGGAGTGAAGTATTGGCTGAGCTACACACCACATTACTCTTTTTGGACAAAAGCTTATGTCTTGTGGAGAAAGGTAATTTAGTCGAAGTGAAAAAGGATGCCAGTATTTAAGGTAGTCAGTCTTCAAACTAAGATTCTAAAAGTTTGTTTTGGTTTGTGTAAAACTGTAGCAGTAAAATACCTTGGGGGGAGCTCCATCTTTTGTGGAATCAAAGCTTCAAGAAGGTGGTCAAAACAGTTACTAGGAGCCCCTGGGTGACTCAGTCACTGGGCGTCTGCCTTCATATCAGGTGGTGTTTCCAGTGTCCTGGGATCAAGCCCCATGTCAGGCTCCATGCTTGGCAGGGAGCCTCCTTCTCCCTCTCCAGCTTGTGTTCCCTCTCTCACTATCTCTCTCTGTCAAATGGATAAATAAAATCTTAAAAAACAAACAAACAAACAAACACAGGTTTACTAGATGGATATGTGTCATTTAGCACTGGCAGTCTCAGCATGTGGCTCTGTAAAAAACTTTGGGACCAGTAGCCCCATGGTAAGATCACAACCAAATGAACGGGAAAAGAACAAATCAGACCCCACATCAAAGAAAGCATAGAAATAAATAATATCGAAAGAAAGTAAATTGGGTGCTCTATTTGTGGTTAGACAAAAAGTGTGATATAGAGAGGAAAACCTGTCCTATTTGTGCCGTGGAGCTCCTCCTGGATCAGGTCTTGCCCTTATCACCTACTGGCCAAGTGACCTCCAGCACATGACGTATATCTAGCTACTGGCTACATATTTGTAAATAAGGAGAGTAAAATACACTATACAAAACTACTGTATAGATTAGATAAGATCAAGGACATAAAAGTTTTTGGTTTGTAAAAGGCTTTCAGTACATGTTTATTTCCCCATTTTGATATTTGTCTGATGATGTTAAGATGCATGAAACATCACAGATTCCAAAAATCAAAGGGAATATTAAAAAACTTCACTGGAGAGGCCAACTGTTCCCTGTTAATCAGTTCTCTCCTACATCCCCTCTGAGAGAATAAGCTCCTTTTACGAAAGTGAGAAGAAGGTGATCCTTTGTTTTGTGTGGAACTGCACAACATGGTAACAAGGGCATAACAAGGACATCTCCCTAAGTTTTCACTGAAGCTTTGTAAGGTAATATTCCTGTGTTTGGCTGATTTAATTCATAGCATATTTATTCTCCCTATTTTTTTTCCTGAGATCATCATCTCCCTAAGCCTCCTTCTGACTGCCAGTAGGACTTCTAAGTTGAAGATGTTCATTCTCAGTCAGGGCTGAGAGCCCACAGGATCTGGATAAATTCTTTCTAAATACTGCACAAAGTAAAAATGTTACACAGCTAATAACAAATACCTCATTATTTTAAAGTAGAATTTTTCAAAATTTCAAGCAAGGCAGAAATTAAACATATATTATTTATACATATGTATTTATATGTAATATATATTAGATATAACCCACTAATGTTACTTTTTGACCCACTTATAGGTTGCCACCTGCAGTTAGATAATACATTATCAATTTCTTCCAGTCAATGGATAAAGTGCTTCCTGAGCCAGCTGGACCTCTCCTTTGAGTCAGATGCTAATTTCTCCTGAGGATGTTTGTTTGCTTCTCTCTTTTCAAGTGCAAACACTTTCATACCTCTTCACAGGCTCTGGATCAGAGGAGAGACAATTTATAAGGCCAAGGTTTCTAGTATCTTTGGAAACTGCTCTAGCCACTCTCAATTCTATAGGATTTGGGGCTAGGCAATATTACCAGCAATATTTTTCTGAACAATTAAGGAAACTAAGGGATTTTCCATAAGGTTAAGATTTTTCCATGGGGTGGAAGGATAGTTTGGCAAAGTCACCAAGCAGCCAAGACTCCAAAAGGAGCTCATCCAAGTCTTCGAGGTAGCTAAGAAGCTAAGATACTGCATGGACTCCATCTTGTTTAGGAGGTAGATCAGTTGCAACAGTCAGGAAAGGAAATCATGGTCCACTTCACTGGTCAGTTTAGACATGTTCTCACTGAAAATGACTAAAAGGAACTTGATCACTTTAAGGACGTTCTATATATTCATAATGTTTCCCTAGATTATCTTATCCAATATGAGATATTACATCTATAAACTGTTTATTGGCCAACCCCATTCAAATAATCTCAGATAAGTGATCATTACCACAAGAAGGTCCACAGTTATGGAAACTGAAAAAGAATGGAATCATGATCTGCAGAATCTTGGTTATCCTCTTTCAACAGTACAATGCTATCCAGAAAATTAGCTTTGGCCTTTGGAAAAAGGAGTGAGAATTTTCTCTCCTTGGTGTCTTCTTTTACTTGTGGCCATATTTTGCAGTCTCAGTTTTGCTCCATGTTGAGTTCATTCCTCGAAAGTTCTAAATTCCAGCTTCCCTTCCAGTTTTTGCAATGGTGATTACATTATTGGTATAAGAACACTCTTTTCTCCTCCACGGGGCTTCCCCAATCCATTATAGGCACTTACTTCTCAGTAGTAAGAACTCTATAGCTTTGAGATCCTCATCTCCATGACCATGGTTCTGTCTCCACTAGGATGCTTGCATTATGGTGCTGTTATGGACTAAATATATCACCCCAAAATCCATGTATTGAAATCTAAAATCCAATGTGATGGTATATAGAAGTGATGCCTTCAGGAAGTAATTTGGTCATGAGAGGGGAACTTTCTTTCTTTCTTTCTTCTTTCTTTCTTTCTTTTTTATTTAAAGATTTTATTTATTTATTTGACAGAGAGAGAGAGAGATCACAAGTAGGTAGGGAGGCAGGCAGAGACAGAAGGGAAAACAGGCTGTCTGCTGAACAGAGAGCCTGATGTGGGGCTCAATTCCAGGACCCTGAGATCATGACCTGAGCCAAAAGCAGAGGCTTAACCCACTGAGCCACTCAGGTGAACTTTCATGAATGGAATTAGTTCCCCATAAAACTGAGAGTCCTTAGGATCTTGAAAATTCATCCTATAAATCCTTGTAATAAACTTCCTAGGAATGCTTCTTGGAACTTCTTAGAAGATAGCCTTTTTTCTCTTTCCTTTCCTTTTTTTTTTTTTTTGTTTGTTTGTTTTTGTTTTACCATTTTGACCTTTATTTGGATTTTTTGTTTGTTTCAAATTTTTATTTAAATTCTAGTTAGCTGACATATGAGTCAATATTGGCTTCAGTAGTAGAACTTAGTGATTCATATAATACCCAGTGCTCATTACAAGTGCCCTCCTTTATACCTACCACCTATTTGGCCCATCCCCCACCCTCCTCCCTCCATCAACCCTCAGATTGTTCTTTATAGTTAAAAGTCTCTTATGGCTTGCTTCCCTTTCTCTTTTTTTCTTCACTTCCCCAATGTTCATCTGTTTTGTTTCTTAAATCCCACATATGAATGAAATCATATGATAATTGTCTTTCTCTGAATTATTCCACTTAACATAATATACTCTAGTTTCATCCATGTCATTGAAAATGGCAAGATTTCATTTTCAATGGCTGAGTAATATTCCACTATATTCCACTACACACACACACACACACACACACACACACATTTACATTTGTATTTATATAGTTTGGGGGGTAATAATTCTTTATTAGGATTCAGGTTCCAAACAAGGTAGAAAGCAGTGGCAAGGGGAGGGGAAGGAGGGGAATGAGGAGGGAACACCAGGAGTAGTTAGCTGGGCCACTGCCAGAGGTCCAATGGGAGCCCTGGGCTGGAGGGGGGCTGGGGCCAACCTAGGGCACAGCCAGGGGCCAGAGGATGGTGTATGGTACATAGTAGATCTCGATGTGCTCACTGTTCTCATCATTGCAACACAGCTCAAGCACCAGCACCCACACATGGTGGCCCAGCTTTCACTTTGACACACAGCTTATTATCTCTGTCACTGGCAGTATATATATATATATGAACTACTTTTTATCCATTCATCAGTTGATGGACATTTGAGCTCCTTCCATAATTTGGCTATTGTTGATATTGCTCCTCTAAACACTGTTGTGCATGTACCCCTTCAAATCAGTATTTTGTATCCTTTGGGTACCTAGTAGTGCAACTGCTGGATTGTAGGGTAGTTCTATTCGTAATTTTTCGAGGAACTTCCATACCATTTTCCAGAGTGGCTGCACCAGTTTGCATTCTCACCGATGATGTAAGAAGATTCCCCTTTCTCTGCATCCTCACTGACATCTGTGGTTTCCTGTGTTGTTAATCTTAGCCATTCTGACAGTTTTGAGATGGTATCTCATCATGGTATTAATTTATATTCCTCTGATGATGAGTGATATTTAGGATCTTTTCATGTGTCTTTTAGCCGTCTGGATGTCTTCTTTGGGAAAGGACCTGTTCATGTCTTTTGCCCAATTTTCAACTGTATTATTTATTTTTGGGGGGTGTAGAGTTGGATAAGTTCCATATAGATTTTAGATATTAACCCTTTATCAGATATGTCATTTGCAAATATCTTCTCCCAGCCTACAGCCTTCCTATTAGTTTTATTGATTGTTTTCATCTCTGCACAGCAGCTTTTTATCTTGATGAGATCCCCATAATTCATTTTTGCTTTTGTTTCCCTTGCCGCTGCAACAAGTCTAGTAAGAAGTTGCTAAGGCCAAGGTCAGAGAAGTTTCTGCCTGTGTTTTCCTTTAGGATTTTGGTGGTTTTCTGTCTCACATTTAGGTCTTTCATTCATGTTGAAATTATTCTTGTGTGTGGTGTAAGAAAGTGGTCCAGTTTCACTCTTCTGCATGTTACTGTCCAGTTTTCCCAATACCATTCATTTAAGAGACTTTTCCCCATTGGATATTATTTCCTGCTTTGTCAAAAATTCATTGACCATATAGTTGTGGGTCATTTCTGGGTTTTCTATTCTGTTCCATTGATCTACGTGTCTTTGTGCCAGTACCATACTGTCTTGATGATTACAGTGTTGTAATATATCTTGAAGTACAGAATTGTGATGCCTCCAGCTTTGCTTTTCTTTTTCAAGATTCCTTTGGCTATTAAAGGTATTTTGTGGTGCTATACAAATTTTAGGACTGTTTGTTCTAGCTTTGTGAAAAATGATGGTGGCATTTTGATAGGGATTGCATTAAATGCATAGATTGCTCCAGGTAGTGTAGGCATTTTAGCAATATTTGTTCTCCTAATCCATGAGCATGGAATGTTTCTCCATTTCTTTGTGTCATCTTCAGTCTCTTTCATAAGTTTCTATTTCAAATCCTAACAGATCTATTCTTCATAATCAAACTAGAGCTAAGCCCACAATCTGGGGATGAGTTTGCTCGCATTTTCCTACGGTTTCTCTTACTGACATGTTTTATTTTCCCTAATTAAACTCCCAGAAGATCACACTAACTTAAACTTCTGGAATGCCTTACTATGCTTCCCATGGACTGACAATATGCAGGATGGTTGTCCCAATTTAGAAATACATCTCATGAACCTAGCAGAATTCTCTCCAACTACATGTTTTCTCAAAATATAGTTTTCATTTCTTATCTTCCATATTTAAAGAAATAGATGTAAATGGGTGATTTTGAAAAACCTTAATCACCATGATCAGAGTTCAAATCAAGAAATATGCTTCCTAATTTTCATGTTCTTTCAGTCATGGCCCATGAATTCCAGTCAAACTGATCTTTTTTTTTTTTTTTTTTAATCTCTCTCTCATTTCTTGCCTATTACAGGCACTTTCCTCCTATCCAGAATGCAATCAAACCTCTTTTTATGTACTGTACACTCTGTACTAATGACTGGCTACTTTTCTTATGTCCCACTAGATTGTAAACAATTACTATAGACAAGGAATCTGACAGATGGTTGTTCTTAAAAATATTTTTTGTGTGTATGAATGAAAGGATATGCAAATGAAAAGTTACAAAAAGATTTTACAATGTATTTCTAAGCTCTGGCCAATTTTTTTTTAGAATTATTATTATGAAACTCACTACTGCAAGTAAACTAGTACACTGAATGATTTTTAAAAAACATACAATTTGTCTTTTAATCATGAAAAAAAATTTATTATCACTTCTAATAATTTATCTCTCATTTTGATATTTTCTCACTGACACACCAACTATATATATGTTGGAGCTGCTCAGCCTGTACTTTGTAACTTTATTTCATTTTTCTGTGTATTCCTATTGTTTATTTCATTTTGGGCAATGCTATGCTGCATAATAATAAAAAAAAAACACTCAGGAAACAGAACAATGGTTTATTTCTTGACTGTGTTATACTTTGATGATGTTGGGTAGCTCTTTGAATAGGTCTCATCTAACTTATGACCTAGAAATAAAACCCTTTATCTTGTGATGCTACTATCATCAGTGTATTGGTCTTCATTCTCTCCAGAATCATCCAGCATATTTTGTGACCATACCTAAAAATGATATACTTTAATGTCACTTACACTGCAATCACATAGCCCCAGTCTTAGTCAAAGGCATCCAGGAAATGTGATTTTCTTATGTGCCTAGGAAAAGGGAATGCCACTAGTGACTATCCAGCCAACCTCTACCACATTTACTTAGTGCCTCTTCCAATGTACTTTTTCTCATTTACCTTATATAGTTTGCTATTTATTTCATCTACTAAGTTATTTACTCAGTTTTTATTTTTAATATTTTTAGTTCACTTTTATATATGACTTTTCTAATTAATAAACTATTCTTTTTAATAATGCTGTTTCCCATTTATCTCTTTAAGAATTCTAAACAAGTTTGTTTTAAACGCCTTGGCCATTTACTCCATTATTACTGTTTTCTTTTTCTTAATTTCATTTATTTATTTGACAGAGAGAGCACAAGCAAGGGGAGCAGCAGAGAGACAGGGAGAAGCAGGCTCCCCGCTGAGCAGAGAGCCTGATAAAGGGCTTGATCTCAGGACCTTGGGACCATGACCTGAGCTGAAGGCAGACACTTAACCTACTGAGCCACCCAGGCATCCCCATTATTACTATTCTCTTATATGTGACTTATCCTATTTGTTAGGACAAATGACATTCATTATTATGAGTTCGTTTATGTCCCTTTTAATTTTTACATGAAAGTTGATCATGTATGGAAATTTTCCCCATTTCTCTCTCAAATAAGCCTGAAATACTTTGCTATATCAACATTTTTTCTTTTGATATACTATTTCAAAATTAATATGGAAATACAAAAGATTGAGAATGGTCAAGTATTCTTATAGAAGAATGACATGCTATTCTAAAAGTTGTCTTTTTTGAATTGCATTTTTTTACCTTCTTTTATTTATTTTTGTGAGAAAGAGAGAGAGAGGTGTGTGCATGTGCACAAGCACACGTGGGGGGAGGGGCAGATAGAAAAACAGACTCCCCACTAAGCAAGGAGCCCAATGCAGGACCTGATCCCAGGTCCCTGGGATCATGACTGAGCCAAAAGCAGATACTCAACCAACTGAGCCACCCAGATGCCCTAGCATTTTATTTTCTGTTTGTTTTTAGAATATGGAAATTCAATTGACTTTTGTATATTGACCTTGTGACTCATAATCTTGATAAATTCATCTTTTAATTCCAATGATTCTTCTTGATTTTTTATATGCATGATCTTATTGTAAATAATGACAGCTCATTTCTTCCTTTCTGGTCCTCATATCTTTCTTTTGTCCCTCTTGCCTAAATGTTCTCCATAGAATGTCCAGTACAGTTTTGAATAATAGTGGTAATAAACAGCATCCTTGTCTGCTGGCTTGGTCTCATAAAGAAAACTTTTCACATTTTACCATTAAGTGAGATATTTACTGTATGCTCTTTGTCACTACACTTTATCAAATTCTATTCCTTCTGCTTATAGTTTGCTATTTTTTAAAAAAAAATGAATGAGTGTTCTCCCTAGAATATTAAATAAAAGGCAAAATATTATGCAGTACTGAGAGCAGTAAGTGTAGCTAACATTTATTGATATTCATTTGGAGTCAGGTATTACTCCAAGTGTTTCACTTAGATTAAATCATTTAATGATCATACCAACCATTGAAGTAGGTTCTATGAATATAAATATGTTGCAGATTTATAAACCTGAGACCCAGAAAGTTTAAGTACCTTGCCCAGGATCACAATTTGTAAATAAAGGAACTGGGATTTGAATTCAGGAATCTCTACATTTAGAATTTCTCTGTATTATTGTCACTTCCATCCCCTCTTACATAGTACTAATATAGAAGATAAATTTAAGCTCCGGACATAGAACCACATGCACAGTAGGTGCTCAGTAGGTGCCAGGTCTTTCTGCTTATCTACTGTTCTCTGAGTCACCAAAAAAAAGAAAAAAAGGTCATTATCCAGAGTTTAAGACTTAATTTGAGTTGATTCCACTTTAACATTCTTTACCTCTTGGACTATGAGAAATGAAAATATGACCATCTACTTACTGCGATTAAGCAAGTGATCCGAATCTCTAAAAATTCCTGACTCAGGAAAGGAGATCCTGACCACATACTTCCCTTCCTTCATTCCCCCACTTCACCCTGAGAGCTGCAAATAGGACATGTGTCATTCTAGTTGCATTATTATCATCTTCAGAATTCAAATTCCAACTGAATACAGCATGATCATAGGAATGATATTTAAATGGCAACATATTAGGCAAGTTTACAAAATTCCAATAGAATTGCCTAAAACATCATATTAATTTTCCCTTAAGGATTCTTATGGACTTTCCTTGGTGTCTTTTTTGTTACATACATATACAGTCTGAAATACTATGTTTCTTCAGTTTTTCTCCTTATGCTCTTGTGACCATTTGTGTGCTTACAGTCTATACTTACATATATTGCTTTGTAAATATTTATTTCCATATCTGCCTCTTTCACAGGAATGTATGTACCTTGACATAAGATACTGTGTCATGTTTATCTTTGTATCCTCACCACCCAGTCCGGAGAATGACACTATTAATGGTTTAATGAATATTAGTTGAATAGGTGGAGGATGGGTGGGTGGACAGATGGTTGGAGGAATGAACCTGACCAAGAATGACCACTCTGAGCTCCTGTTGAGTTCTCTAAAGACATTCTTCACTTCTGTTGCCCAGGTCACTATGGTCATGAAATTATATTTGTTTACCTTTCTGCTTCAGAAATATTTCACCTTTTCCTCACACTATTATATTGAAATTGCTTCCTGGATGATGGGTAGTTTGCTTTTTTCCCACTAGTTTGCCTAGCATGACCCTCTGTGATCTTTTAAACATGCTACCAGCCTCCTTTCCTTTCCTTCCATTTGTTTCCTGATTTACATTTAGTAAGCGAATGAAGGCAAAGAACTGGTTCGAAGGAGTTCACACTCTAATGCATTGCTCACAGGGATGCCAGAAATTACAGGCTGTGCCTCAATGCAGTCCTCTGCAAATAAGCATCTAAATACTACAGAAGTCCATGCTTATGTAATTTTAAGGCTTTAAATCAAAACAACAAGGAACTAACATTGTTTTTTATCTTATTCAGCTCCCAACTAAAAAGTCCGAGGTTGTATTGTAGCTGGTTTATCATTTTGGCTCAACATCTGAGTCCTGACTTCAGGCCTGGATAGATAGAGGGCATCCAGAAAGCAATCCTACCTGCCATACTTTCAACCTAACAGTATATGTTTGTGACTAAGTGCTTTTGATGTATGTGTTTGCATGCAGCCATTGGGTGCGTGTGTGTGCACGCTTAGTTGAAATATGGATGTTTTCTTTCATTCAGTTTGAATGTGAAAGCAGCTCTCTGAATTGCCTCAGGGTACTTTTCAAATTCCCTGTGATATCACCCATTTGGAATTATGTGCACTCATTTTCTAAATTCTGCAAAGAAAATTGTTGAATTCTCTGTGACATTTACCATAACTCAAAAAATTTATGCTGCTTTTTTTTCCCCTTCTCCCACCCCTATCCCCTTTCCAAAAGCATACTTCTCCTGGCTCTATCTCCTTGAGTGTTAAATGCTTTTAGAAATCGTTCATTTTTATTATCAGCCATCTTGCTCTGTTTTATTTGCCACAGAATTATTCCATAGTCTAGTCTGATTCTTAGCTATAAAAAGAGAACACCATTATTTGAGCTAAGATTCTGCGTTAGATGTGTTAGGTTTAGCTCGACAATACCAAAAATCCTATCCAGATGGATAGAATATATTCCAAAGTCCTAGAGGAAAAGAAACCCAGTGCATGGAGTCTCAATCGCTCCTTTTTTTTTTTTTTTTTCATGATTACCTCACTTAAACACTTCCTTTGGCTATTACTTTAACAGGGACTCTCACACTGTAAGAAGCCTTAAAATATTCCAGGTAAATTATAAAAATTATGTATTACCCACACCCAGGGCCTTGGGAATTGCATTTCTAAAAAACAATCCTGGTGAGTTTGATACAAAAAGCACAGGGATCATATTTTGAAAAGTAATGACTCCTGGGAAAAATTGAAGCTCTTTAACATTGCACTACATCTTAATCAGTATTCCTCTATCATTCTCTTTTCTTTCCCTCACACTGTTCTAAATGTTCACAATCCATATTTGCTGATCTTTTTGCCACCTTTCCATACATCTCCATGCCCTTATTTGAAGTCCTTTGCATGTGATCAGAATGTCCTTTCCCTTTGCCCTGAGGGATACCTACTCATTTTCTTAAGACCTATTTCCAGTAATCCCTTCTTTGTGCAGCCAGAACTCAATCACTCTCTGTGTTATAAATGACTGACTGACTGACTGAATGAATCAACCACCACTTACCAAATACCTGCTAAGTACTAAAAGCTTAAGTATACATAGTCTCATTTATCTCTCCCAATCCTACAAGGACCATCTATTCTTTTCATTTTATAGATGAGTGTTGGAGATGATTTGTGACTTTTGCCTAAGTTAGAGAGCTGTTAGTACTAGAACAGACGATCATATCCGCCTCAATGACACCACAGTCAATACTCCTCCCTTCTCTTCACTGCCTTTCATGGCTCCTGTTCAGTGAGTTTCCTTTTTACTTTATTCATGACTCATCATGATCCTCATCAGATTGCATTCTACTTATTCCCTTAGAGGCTTCTCTTACCTACTAGACTGTGTTCCTTTCAAGGTCAGGAGCCAAGTTTGCTTAGTCGCTGGGCAGAGTAAACATGCATTATGTTAGTTGACTGACTGAATAAATGATACAGTGTATAAATGTAAGCCTGTATTTTTTAGCACTTTCTGTGGTGGATATTTGTTACTTTGGGGCCACTTGGGGCCACTGAATATGCATTCCCCTTTATTATAGCTTCCTGATTTACCATGGGATGTTACCTTTTTCCCACTGTATGCAATTCTATAGACTGTACAGTATAATTCTAGGCATCTTTCTTACACAAAGGAAACTGGAAAAAGAGAACTCTTAATTGGGTGCCTCAAGGATTGAGGAATTGTCTTAAACTCATTCATTTTAATAATGGTGACAGTAGTGTTCTAATCAGACAGTTCAGGATATCGACATAGCTACAGGTCTTCTGTCTCCTATTTCCTGGATTTTCTTTGGTTCTCACTGATCCTCACTGACCCATTTCCTAGCATCCTATGAATCCTCCATGCCTAGGCAATAAATTTCCTTTTATTTGACATAGTCTCTGTTGCTTACAGTCAAGAATCGTAACTGATGCTTGCTTTAAAAGAAGCTGTTTTAACTTTCCTTGCTACACAGTATGATTTTTACAAGCAACCACCAAAACCTATGGAAAAGAACTAAATTAGTAAAGATTGCATGTTTCTCTTAAGACTTGAGCTGTGATAAGCAACCTTTAACATCTAAATGCTTTTAAAGTCTTGTTTAGAGTTGATTATTATGCCGATCCTTCCTACAGAAGTAGAAGCTGGGTTTTTACTAGCACTTTATGAGACAGGCCATTTATGATGTCCAGAGGCAATGTAAATTTGTGATTCATACTTATAAATGACAACAGTGAACACCGAGTTTGACATTGTTTACCTAAAGGGAATAATAAGATTTTATTAGTTTTTGCCAATATTTGCTTACTTGCAGATGTGATTAGACAAGGGCAAGTGCCTTCTTGGTGCAGAGACTCTGTTGAGGGAAAACAAAGTATTGGAGTTCATGGCATATTAATAATAATAATAAAAGCTTATGGAGATTAATGTACTTTGAAGGGGAGTATTTATATGTCCAGATAAAAAACTCAGGCTTCAAAGGTGTTCTATTGGTGCATGGAATAAGAGCTGAAACTATTTTCAATAAAACTAGTGGCTAATAAAAACTCTCAAAGAAGAAGATATTCATTCTTTCCTTCTTTCAACCAACTTGTATTGAACACTGGCTATGTATTAGGTGCCAAGAATGAAAAGATGAACAAAGAAGAGTCCTACAAAGGAGGTAATATCTGATTTGAGTTTAGATAAATAAGCAGGATTGTTTCAGTCCACAGAGCCAAGATTGGACTCCCAATCTTAAAGGACTTTGATAGGAAGATAGGAAGGAGAGTTACTGAGATTGTGCTGAGGAATAATGGGAAATAAAAATGGGTTTGTGGGGTGAGGTGACTATAGAGGGATTTGAAAGCAGGTAGAGTAGCTATGACAAGGTTGTAAGAAAGCAGACATGATTGGAAAACTCGGACTATTCAGTGGTACTAAGAATTTAGGAAGTTATTTTGGAAAGATGAAATGGAGAAGGAGATGCATAAAGAAAAACTTAATTTGAGATTATGGTAATGGATCAGCCAGCAAATATCCAGCCTTTTCCCTGTATATTATATTTTACATTAACAGTTAACAAATTCAAGAGACCTGACAGTACTTACATATTATTTAATATTCCATTTTACAATTTTAATGTTCAAATTCTCTTTAGAAATCCAATCACAACAAGTATAACACCATCATGTAAAAGAAAAATCTGGTAATATTCATGGGGAGGTGAGGAAGACTCATAAGTATAAATGCCTTGGGAAAACAAGTTTTTGTGTAAGTTCTGGCAAAATGTAGAGAACTTAAAATAGGAAAAGAAATCTACCCTACTATAAACAATTGCATTATAGTCAATATATATGTATTTCTATATTTTATTGATTGAGATATCACTTACTATAAGAAGTATCATCACCTAATGTATCACTGAAGAAAGAAAAAGTACTACTAGTTAAAATAAGATACAGTGCTAAGATGCTATTAATTAAAAGATCTTTTTCTTTTCTTTAGGGACACCCAGGTGGCTCAGTTGGTTAAGATTCTGCCTTTGGCTCAGATCAGGATCCCAGGTCCTGGGATTGAGCTCCTGCTGAGCAAGAAGCCTGCTTCTCCCACTCCCTCTGCCTGCTGCTCTCTTTGTTTGTGTTTGTTCTCTGTCTTTATCAAATGAATAAATAAAATCTTTTAAAAATGCACTTTAATTTTAGAAATATTAAAATATGAAAATGTGAACATTTTAAAATCAATGAGATACTGTAGGTACCTAGTGTTTATTAAGCCATAATAAATTTGTCTATATGTTTCTCTTAGTAACCCTTATAAACTATATTATGAAAACAGTCTTATATAGGGGAACAGACTTGGTTCAGTTGAGATAGACATAAGAGTAAGTCATAAGTGTATCTCTCAATAAACCAGTGACTTTGGGACAAGTTTAGTTAATTTGTCAGAGCTCCAGTTTCTGCATAAAGAAAATAGGAATTGATCACTACTATTTCATAATCTATTAAAGCATTAAAAAAAACCATGTAAAATGCCTAGCATAATACTGGCACATTATAAATAGTGCTCAAAACTTATTAACTTAATGGGTTAATTCCTCTCACATTCTATAATGCCCATGAATTATATGAAAACATCAGATACTTTTTAATTAGATAACGCTAATATAATTCAGGCCATATTAAGACCTTTACAAGTATATCCCAGTTTTAGAAAATTTAGACTGTAAAATTTGGGGTAAAAGAAAACATAAATTAAAGGGTGCTTGTACATATCACCAAAGAATTCCTGCTTTACAACAGGTATAATTTTAGGATTCTTTTAGCACTCCCTCCTCATCAAAATGCATTTAAAATATTATAATTTCTACTAATATTTGATTTAAGTAAAACTTCAAAAACATTTCTTTTTAAATGAAAGGAATGAATGTTAAAGTTTATGGGTATAGAATTTCAAAACAGGAGGCAGAATAATAGAACAGAAAAAAAGATTTTTGACAGTAATGACCGATGTGAAAGTGGACTCTGAAACTTGCAACTGTGTCATCTTAGGCAAGTTAACCACTCTAAACCTCAACTAACCCATCTGTAAAATAAAAATAATAATAGGCTTTACAACATATGGTTATTACAAGGAATCACATTTAAATGAAATAAAATATATTAAGTGTAGACAGTGCCAGACATATACTACATAGGTTCAATAAAAGATTAAATAACAAGTCATTCCTTATTTATATTTTATCTTCTGAATCCTAGAAGAGACAGGCTAACAGTGTGTGTGTTCAAAATTAATGTTTTGTTTTGTTAGAAATTTTTTAGATGTTAAAAATTTTTTCAATGTCCAATGCACAATAATTAATTCTATAGTACTCCTCCATTTATAACATTCTCCATTCTAATTCTCCATTTTAATTGCCTGAGGAAGCAGGTTGGAAGAGGCAGTGCCCTGATGGTACTGATTGCATTAGGTTGGAACTACTGCTTCTGCAGCAGAGGAAGGAGCCAATGGCAATCTAGGGGACTATATTTTGTTGCGGTAGGTAGACTGCATCCGTTATCTGAGTTCCAGCAATGTGCCTACCTAGGCTCCAGCATCAACAGAATTAACTTCCTTTCTTTTTTTTTCTTTTTTTTTTCTTTTCTATTTCTTTTCTTCTTTCTTTCTTTCTTTCTCTTTTTCTTTCTTTCTTTCTTCTTCCTATCCTTCTTTCTTGTTAGGTTTCTAAGAAAGGAGCCAAAAGACCAAATTTATTCACAATCTTATGCAGAATTGGTCATGACTGGTTTGTTCAATAAACAGCCATTCAGATTAATAGATTGGTGAATGGACAGGTAAATAGATAGATGGCAGGATGAATATGAATGGGAAGTTACAATGGCAAAGTCAGGAAGTTTTAAAAGAAATTTCTGAAACATTATGCAGTACATTTTGTATTTTCCTTCAAAAGTTAGAAACTTTCTCAAAAATGTGTTTGTTCTTCTAATGGATACCTAATGGAACAGTAAGAATGATTCTTATTTGGATTTAGTTGGTGTTTGCTAAATGACACTCTCCGAATAAGAGGCAAGAGAGGAAAGATAAATTAGTTGGACTATGTAGTTCATGGACATAAACTTCAAAGTAAGACGTTAAGTGTTTCAAAGGAATCTTTAAGCCAAGGTAAATGGAGGATCCTTGTTGCATAAAAACTTACTGATTGCGATTGAGAACAACGATAGATATTTTGCATTTGAGAATATATGCAAATGCAATGCATTTGAGAATATCAATTGCATTTGAGAATATCGATAGACACAATGCAAAAGGTACAAAAAGAACATGGAGTTTCTTTTGTAAGTACTTCAATGTTCCACAGAGAAAACTGAGTGTAAACTGATAGTTAAAAAAAACAACAACTTAGGATACTTTAAGCATTTAGTATCTGCTTGGCAATAGATATATGATAAAAGTAGGTGCTCAGAAACCAATGCTGATATTTTAACATAATATTTGACTTGTTCATCATAAATATGAAGCTTGTTAAGTCACATTCAATAACCATAAAATGTAATTACACATTAGTTACTAATGTCATTTTAAGTTTTTTCAAATCAGCTAGATTTACTCTATAGTGCATAGATCCTAAATCACAATAGAGCTCTTAGAATAATCAATATTTAATTAACTTATAATTACTCATACTAACTGCCTTTTAAATAAAATTAAATGCTACCATGTGACATATAAAGAGATTATCATTTTTCCTATTAAGTTACTGTGTAATATGTTTATTGACATAATGTATCCTTATTACTAGTGAGACTATTTACAGTCACAGAAGATGTGTAAATTTGCAGAACAGTAAGAAAAACAAGGCACTAACAACTGAATTGTATTATCTTCTAAAGCCATAATTTAAAAGGAGAATAAGCATATCTATTTTTAAAATTTTGCAGTTCTGATCTTGCTCCAAGGGACATACTAACTTCTTGCTGTTCAAACCTCTTTGATTCAGTGGACTCCCCTATTTACAACAAATGTCCTGGTACCTGCAGTGAACAGTCAGCATCCAGGTGTGAATAGATCACACAGCTCAGTTCAGATGCTGCTCTCTGTTTGCAGTTTTCCCTCCTTTGAACGATGTAGAAATTTACTCAGGCCTCAGGGTAACTTTGAGAAGGAAGCTGCTTCAGTGCCACTAAAAGGTACTTTGCTGGTTAGAAAGCATTCATCAAGTGTCCAGAGTGGCAAGACTTACAAATAAGAGGCAGCTTTAGCTATTAGATTGGAAATGGCAATTTCCAATTAGATTGTCAGTTTCTGAGAGGTCTTATAATCAATTGTTGGTATACTTCATGGTGCCTAGACCTGTGACTGGCTTATTACAAGCATTCTTGTAGTACTTAATTTGTTATACAATGGGAAAATTCAATAACTTATTTTTAAGGAGGGTCTTTTACATCCAACACCAAACCACTTTAGTATTAGAGTAAAGTCATGGCTAAGAAAATTGAATTTAAAGATGCCTATAAAATCAGGATATCAAAGATGCATGCCTCTAATTTACTAGAAAGTGAGTTGCAGGGGTAATAGCAACTCCTTTGGGTTCAGGAGAGGCTCCCTTTGTGAGGATGGCCTCAGGTGATAAAAATGCCCAATGTGATAGAGCTAATGACAGTATGTTCTAGAATTACATGATAGAGAGAACTGGAGACTGTGATAACCAGGAATGCACGCCTCTTCTATAGGAAACAACTATTGCTAGTCCCAGCCAACTGTTTGTATATCTTCTGCTAATTTTTTAAAAAATACAGAAATTCATATTTTATGTAAAATATGATCACATAGCAGCTAATTTGAATTTTAAAAATATTATATGAGTTTCCATTGTATAAGAAACATGAAATACAACTTCGAATTCTATGTGGCTCATGGGTGATCAACTAGGAAACTCTGCTCTGTTACATCTAATGCATGCCCTTCACTCCAATCCAACAACTTCCCAAAAGATCTGTAAGTCCCTTACTGCTCCACACCAGTACAACTATCATTTTTCTCCACTACATTCAGATCTAATCACATCATTTGCTGGCTTACATTCCTTAGAGCTTCCCTGTTGTGCAGAATAAAGTCAAATTCTTTGATTAACTCCACTAAGTCCATCTACAGTCTCAACCCTTAATACCGCAGGGACTCGAGGAAACTGTACTCAAAAAATTTCAAATGACTCACAGCCTTCCAAGTATGCCATGCCATTTTACACACATATGTGATTGCACACGTTATTTTT
Source organism: Lontra canadensis (assembly GCF_010015895.1). Classification (NCBI taxonomy): domain Eukaryota; kingdom Metazoa; phylum Chordata; class Mammalia; order Carnivora; family Mustelidae; genus Lontra; species Lontra canadensis. The sequence goes on from NW_022631159.1 coordinate 839,299, forward strand.
TTCTGAGTGAAATGTCTCCTTGCTCCTGTCTCCTCCATCTGGAAAATCCTACTTAGTTTCCAGGACCCACAGTCAGTGTCCTCATCCATGAAAACTTCTGTGCTTATACCATTAGTTTCTCCTTCCTCTGTTTTCCCATAGCTCCTTTAGCATTTACTGCATCAGACTGTAAATATGCATTTATGTCTCTCCCTATTCTGTGAATTCTTTGAAAGAAAAGAATAATCCTCTTCATCTTTGCATTCTCAATGCCCAATAGAACACCTGGTTTTTATTAATATTTTATGAATAAAAGGATAAATCCAATATTGACACCTTGATATTTCATTGGCAAAGCACAGATTTTGTAAAATATAAACTGTATTTAGGGAGTGTGCATTAGATACATATGTGTTTGTGGAAGAAAGAAATTAGCAAGTAAATGTATCAGCCAAAATATAGCAGATGGGCTGTAAGAAGTACACGCCAGGTACTGGCCATTCCAGAGATGTGCTCAAATGGCATTGCAGTAGGGCTGAAAAAGACCATGGTTTTAAGGCAGAATGAATGGACATGAGAGAAGTGCCTATGTAAAAGTTTCAGAGAGGAAAAACAGCCTGTGGGAGAGTGAAATTCTAGGTAGTATGCAAGTTTTTGATTAATCTAAGCATTCTGCATCCTGTCATCAAGTAGAAAAGGAATTTTGAACCCAACCTTGAGACCCAGCTAAATCAAAAGGAAATAGTCATAGGGTAGCAAATTGGCTGGAGGAGACAGAGACAAGGCCGGACAAAGGGTGACCATTTTCACTATGGCCCCAATGGTGGGCAAGCGACCTGTGTTTTGATTTACACCAGTTTGGTGTGGACTTCAAACAAAGTATTTCAATTCTCTTGGCCTTTATTTCTCCATTTGTAAAATAAGGGATTTTGATGAAATATTCCTGAAGATTCATTCCAATCCACTGGTCTATCTATGATTCTATTTAGCCTATGAATATCTAAAACACACCTGGAAGAAATTTCCCTGAGCTTAAAAGTGCTCAACTCTAGGTGCTAAAGACACCATTGTGTTGCAATTACCAAAAAGTTAGCTCTATGAGGTGAGAGATTAGGTTTGCCCCTATAAGACTGTATCCAGAATAGTGATTGGCCTTACAGTAAATATTTGTTGATTGAATGAATTGGGGAAATATCTCACAAAGACACTCAAAGTTTGTTCTAATCATGGATAAACTGCCCACATGCCAGACATGCCTCTCTCTCTCTCTCTCTCTCTCTGTGTGTGTGTGTGTGTGTGTGTGTGTGTACACATAAAAACCTAAGTAATTCTTCCCTTTACCAACTTTTGGCAAAAGTACTTGGTATCTCTCTGATAGGTAGTTATTTCTGCTGCATAACCAGAGCATGAATGAAAGCACAACCATGTGTAAATAAGTCCCAATATGCCCTCGATCCACCCCCAAATGTCCATCAGGACTATTCAGGCATTTTAGGTTCCATTCTTTGAATGAGTGAGAACCTAAACAAATAGATGATAGTATCTGCCCTTCTAGAAAGTAGGATCTGGACAATTCTAGCTCAGTAGTTTTCAAATTGTGTTCTTCATGACCTCTGGGTTCTATGATGTCATATGGAGGGCTGAGTGGGAAGGATCCTGAGTTCCCCATCTCCTGTACTAACTGGAGAAGTATCATATTTATCTATCATATATATTGAATTTACCCATAAACTTTTTTTTAAGATTTTATTTATTTATCTGACAGATGGAGATCACAAGCAGGCAGAGAGGCAGGCAGAGAGAGAGGAAGGGAAGCAGGCTCCCTGCTGAGCAGAGAGTCCAATGAGGGGCTCAATACCAGGACCCTGAGATCATGACCTGAGCCAAAGGTAGAGGCTTTAACCCACTGAGCCACCAGGTGCCCCACCCATAAACTTTTTAATTTGCAAAAAGATTTCACTGTTTTAAAAACTGCAGATCTAGCCCTTGAATGTTCTACTCAAAATATCCCACTTATTTGTGGAGCATAACAAATAGCATGGAGGACAAGGGGAGTTAGAGAGGAGAAGGGAGTTGGGGGAAATTGGAAGGGGAGGTGAACCATGAGAGACTACGGACTCTGAAAAACAATCTGAGGGTTTTGAAGGGGCGGGAGGTAGGAGGTTGGGGGAACCAGGTGGTGGGTATTAGAGAGGGCACGGATTGCATGGAGCACTGGGTGTGGTGCAAAAACAATGAATACTGTTATGCTGAAAATAAAAAAAAATAATAAAATAAATAAATAAAAATATCCAACTGCCTACCAGTGAATAATAGTAGTAGCTAACATTAATGAGGTCTTACTATGTGCTAGGCTCTGATCTAAGAATCTCATATTCATTCATTCATTTAATCCTCATAGCATCCCTATGAGATAGATATTACTGTTAGTCTCATTTTTCAGATGCAGAAACTAGGGCCCAAAGAGATTAGAAAATTTACTTAAAGTCACACATAGCTAGTAATTGGCACAACTGGGATTTAAAATGAGATACATTAGTTCCAGAATTAATGTTTTTAACTACCCCATTATAGTACTTAGAAAAAGTAAAAAAAAAATAAGCACTTCCTGCCAGCTTCATACCAGGTTTTGTTTGTGAAAATCTCTCTAATAATTTTTGCATGATCCTCCTTGATAGACGACAAGAATGGCAAATAAAAACAAAAACCATATCTGCCCAGGAAGTTGGGACTGCATCTTGTTTCACTTCCCTCAGATTCAATCCCTTGGAATTAACAAGTTGATATGGAACTTGAATTTATCCCCACACCATTTGGACTTAAAGGTTTAACCTAATGTTGGGACAGAACCTCTGTCATATACCAAACTAAACCTCTGTCATATACCAAACTGGCCCTTTAAGGAAAATTACATATTCAGATGTCAGACTTATCGGTGGTTAGTGATAAGCTACAGACATCCTAAATCAATCATGGCAATTCTCATAGATCCTGCTTACTTATACCTTACCTGATGCTTCTCTTTCTCCAGTCTGTTATGAACTCTTGGCTCTGAAACCACTATTTTATCTTGCCCAAGGACCTATGGCTTTGGTGTTGCTTCTTGGCTTGCCAGAACCTGATGGATTCAGACTTGGCTTGCTTCTCTGGCTTTCTCAGCCAAGTATTGGAATCCAGCTTTAGTCCTTGTTCTTTGGAATGCAATTACCAGCACTAGCTAATGTCCTGGCCCAGGATGCCCAAGCCCCTCTCCTCGAAGGCTATATTCAGATGTTACTCACATCATCTTAGCCTTAATTCTGGTATTTCACTTCACTGTGCAAGAACTCTTAGCATTCACCACTGCCAGAGCCAAGTCATTCAGAACACAATTGGAGCATCTGAGTAATGAAAAAGTGAGACTGAATGAGTCTTTCAGAAACTCTAAAAAATAAGTAAAAATATTTTAAAAAGATTAAAAAGAGGGTTAAGGAAAGGTAACTGGATTGGACTGCATCATTTCCAAACTGATACAACTATAGAGAATTTTTAAATTGGGGTTTTGAAACCAAGGCTCTAAGAACTAAGAACTGAGGATATGCTATGAGAAAGGCTCTCACCATTCGGGGATGGGCACTAAGAAAGCTTTCCCTATATATTAATACATTTATGTTTGGCACTTTGAGTAACCTCAGAATTTGATGGAGTAACTTGTAAAATTTCAAATATTTACAACTCACTCGGCTGGGACTAATCCTCAACTCTTTAATGAAAGAAGAGAAATAATGATGGAAAATGGCCTGGATGGATCTTGCTACATGTGGATTTCCAAGAACTTGTAACTGTATTTTCTAGGCCTAAATGTCATTTGATTTAATGTACAACTATTAACTCCAGAGCAATAAGAAGGTAAATTGGGGTTAGGGTGTGTGGAAATTACACTCTATTAGAATTAGAGAGAGATGAAGTAGACTATGCTCTCAGATAACCTATGCTGACTTTAGTCCAAGTGTAATATTTACAAAATCAGAATGCCTGGCCGTTATGCATTAAAAGCAGCACCTAAGTGGCTTTTGCAATAAATGATTAGCTGAACACTTTGCTCCCTGCTGAGCCAATAGAGTTTGTTTTGTTTTATTAGTATGCAATATTTAGAACATGTGACTACTGAAAGACCCAGGATGCATGCATAATTAAAACAAAGAATAGAAGACATATGCAGGATTTTTGATAATTTTGGTTATCTTTCAGAAGAATAGGTTAGGCAGAAGAGTCATAAACCTTTACTGAAGTTCTACTAATTCTAGACACCACTCTAGACTTTGTCCTGGTCATGAAAACATGTCTCAGATCTCCATTTGTGAGAAGCATGATTGATCTAGGCCTCAACTAATGCACTCTGAAATCCATCCCTGTTATCTCTGAAGGCTGAACTGCTCCTAACCAATAATTGATCATGGTTGGGCATTTATGTAGGTCTGTTCTTGGGAGATGGAGAGTACCTCCGATAAGTGATTTTGGTTCAAGGACTTTCTGAAAATTATGTTGCAGTCTAAGAGTCTTCTAGACAATTCTCCTTTCTTCCTTCCCTCTCTCCTTCACAAGGGTCAGATCTGTACAACAGCCCACTACCTCTCCAGTTTCCCTTCACTCCTTATCTGTCTTCCCTCACAGCCATTCTTCTAATAAAGCTCTTGCATATCAAACCTTGTTTTAGTGTTTGCTTCTCAGATGACCCAGAATTACACATTCTTTATATGTTGATTTATTCTACTTTTTATAAAAATCTCATGATATATCTTTTAATTAGGGCTCATTTTAAATCATACAAATATATATATATTTTTTAAAACAGGAAAATATGTTCAAGTTGTGGGGTCAAGTGAGAAGAAGTGCAATTTTTTTTTTTTTTAATTCGCAATGTCCAGGGAAAGATCTTCATTTATGTTTGGGTAAGAATTTAATCAATTAAGAATTAGTTTCTACCTTTTGGCTCTGAAGTTCTCTGCTTTGACTCCATTCCAAAAGAGTTTATATTTTTATATTAACTCCAGGTTTATATTCTCCTCTTAGCAACTGCAACAGTGGAGAGCTTTTACCGTCTTAACAACTTTAGTCAAACTCCTAGACATGATTTCCATTGGCCTTAATCATACCAGGTATCTATACTTGAAGTAATCACTGTGGCCTGGAGGATGAGGTACAGTGATTGACATAGTGCTAGAACATAATCCCATCCTTAAGTTAAAGGTAGGATCAACTCCATCCAACCACATCAGTGGACAATAAGGAAGAAATGGTTTCCATAATGGAAAATTAGAATGTTCTCATCAAAGAAGAGCAATTTCTAGGCATTATATGTTGAACATAAAAAAATACATAGAAATACAGATTATTGGTCATCATCCTTAGAATTTCTGATTTAGTAGGTCTAGATTGAGTCACAAGAATTTGCTTTTCTAATAATTGATGTTCGAAGTTGTTGTTGATGCTGATCTAGGGACCACACTTTGTTTTTATTTTGTTTTGTTTTGTTTTAAAGATTTATTTATTTATTTATTTATTTAACACACACACACACACACACACACACACACAGAGCACACAAGTAGGCAGGGGGAGAGGGAGAAGCAGGCTCCCCACTGAGCAGAGAGCCCAATGTGGGTCTCACACAATGACCTGAACCAAAAGCAGACCTTCAAATGACTGAGCCACCCCGGTGCCCCAGGAACCAGACTTGGAATGCTACTGCTCTAAATAAGTAAAAAATGTTAACTCTTTTGAGTAATTACTAAATTCCAAGCTGCTATAAGTTTTATATGCATTATCTCATTTAGTTTTTTTAGCTGAATTCTTTCTTATTTTTTAAATATTTTATATTTTTTAATTTATTTATATATTTTTAATATATAATATAATATTTGTCCCAGGTATACAGGTCTGTGAATTGTCAGGTTTACACATTTCACACCATCCACCATAGCGTATACCCTCTCCAAATGTCCATAGCCCAGCCACCCTATCCCTATCCCCACTACCCCCCAGCAATCCTCAATTTGTTTCCTGAGATTTAGAGTCTCTTATGGTTTATCTCCCTCCTGATCCAATCTTGTTTCATTTTTTCCTTTCCTACCCCCCAAAACCCCCTACCCTGCCCTCAAATTCCTCATATCAGAGAGATCATATGATAATTGTCTTTCTCTGATTGACTTATTTCGCTCAACATAATACTCTCTAGTTCCATACACATTGTTGCAAATGGCAAGATTTCATTTCTTTCGATGGTTCTATAGTATTCCCTTGTGTGTGTGTGTATATATATATATATATATATATATATATATATATCCCACATCGACTTTATCCATTTATCTGTTGATGGACATCTAGGTTCTTTCCTTGGCTATTGTGAACATTGTTGCTATAAATATTGGGGTGCATGTGCCCCTTCGGATCACAACATGTATATCTTTAGGGTAAATACCCAGTAGTGCGATTGCTGGGTTGTAAGGTATCTCTATTTTCAACTTTTTGAGGAACCTTCATACTGTTTTGCAGAGTGGCTGAATCAGCTTGCATTCCCACCAACAGTGTAGGAGGGTTCCCTTTTCCCCTCATCCATACCAACATTTCCTGACTTGTTAATTTTAGCCATTCTGACTGGTGTGAGGTGGTATCTCATTGTGGTTTTGACTTCTATTTCCCTGATGCTGAGTGATATGGAGAACATTTTCATGTGTCTGTTGGCCACTTGAATGGCTTCTTTGCAGAAATGTCTGTTCCTGTCTTCTGCCCGTTTCTTGATTGTATTATTTGTTCTTTAGATGTTGAGTTTGTTAAGTTCTTTATAGATTTTAGATACTAACCCTTTATCTGGTACGTCATTTGCAAATATCTTCTCCCATACTTTCAGTTGTCTTTTGGTTTTGTTGACTCTATTCTTTGCTATGAAAAAGCTTTTGATCTTAATGAAGTGCCAACAGTTCATTTTTGCCTTTCCCTCCCTTGCCTTTGGTGATGTTTCTAAGAAGTTACTATGACTGAGGTCAAAGAGGTTGCTGCCTGTGTTCTCCTCAAGAATTTTTATGGATTCCTGTCTCACATTGAGGTCTTTCATCAATTTTGAGTCTATTTTTGAGTGTGGTGTAAGGAAATGGTCCAGTTTCCTTCTTCTGCATGTGGCTGTCTAATTTTCCCAACATCATTTGTAGAGAAGACTGTCTTTTTTCCATTGGACATTCTTTCCTGCTTTGTCGAAGATTAGTTGAACATAGAGTTGAGGGTCCATTTCTGGGCTCTCTATTCTGTTCCATTGATCTATGTGTCTGTTTTTGTGCCAGTACCATGCTGTCTTGATGATGACAGCTTTGTAATAGAGCTTGAAGTCTGGAATTGTGATGCCACCAACTTTCACTTTCTTTTTCAACATTCCTCTGGCTATTCGGGGTCTTTTCTTGTTCCATATTAATTTTAAGATAATTTGTTCCATTTCTTTGAAAAAAAATGGATGGTATTTTAGTAAGGATTGCATTAAATGTGTAGATTGCTTTAGGTAGCATGGACATTTTCACAATATTAGTTCTTCCAATCCATGTATCTTATGGTTTTGAGTACAACTGCAAATGGGATCAACTCCTTAATTTCTCTTTCTTCTGTCCTGCTGTTGGTGTATAGAAGTGAAACTGATTTCTGTGCATTAATTTTATATCCTGACACTTTACTGAATTCCTGTATGAGTTCTAGCAGTTTGGGAGTGCAGTCTTTTGTTTTTTTTTCCACATAAAGTGTCATATCATCTGCAAAGAGTGAGAGTTTGACTTCTTTGCCAATTTGGATGCCTTTAATTTCTTTTTGATGTCTGATTGCTGAGGCTAGAACTTCTAGTATTATGTTGAATAGCAGTGGCAATAGTAGACATCCCTGTCATGTTCCTGACCTTTTGGGGAAAGCTCTCAGTTTTCCCCATTGAGAATGATATTTGCTGTGGGATTTTCATAGATGGTTTTGATGATACTGAGGTATGTACCCTCTATCCCTACACTTTGAAGAGTTTTGGTCAAGAAAGGATGTTGTGCTTAGTCAAATGCTTTTTCAGTATCTATTGAGAGTATCATATGGTTCTTGTTCTTTCTTTTCTAATGTATTATATCACATTGATTGATTTGCAGATGTTGAACCAACCTTGCAGCCCAGGAGTAAATCCCACTTGGTCGTGGTGAATAATCCTTTTAATGTATTCTATTTTATGGATTCTATTGGCTAATATTTGGTGAGAATTTTGGCATCTGTGTTCAACAGAGATATTTGTCTGTAATTATCCTTTTTGATTGGGTCTTTGGTTTTGAGATCAAGGTAATTCTGGCCTCATAAAATGAGTTTGGGAGTTTTCCTTCCATTTCTATTTTTTGGAACCATTTCAGGAGAATAAGTACTAGTTCTTTAAATGTTTGGTAGAATTCCCCTGGGACGCCATCTGGCCCTGGGCTTTTGTTTGTTTGGAGATTTTTGATGACTGTTTCAATCTCTTTCCTGGTTATGGGTCTGTTCAGGTTTTCTATTTTTTTCCTGGTTTAGTTTATAGATCTCAAGGAATGCATCCATTTCTTCCAGATTGTCAAGTTTGCTGGCGTATAGTTGCTCATAATATGTTCTTATATATATATTTTTTTGATGTTGGTTGTAATCTCTCCTCTTTCATTCATAATTTTATTAATTTGGGTCATTTATTTTTTCTTTTTGATAAGTCTGGCCAATTCTTATTAATTCTTTCAAAGAGCCAGCTCCTAGTTCCATTGATTTGTTCTACTGTTCTTTTGTTTTCTATTTCATTGATTTCTGCTCTGATCTTTATGATTTCTCTTCTCCTGCTGGGTTTAGGCTTTCTTTGCTGTTCTTTCTCCAGCTCCTTTAGGTGTAGGGGTAGATTGTGTGCTTCAGACCTTTCTTGTTTCTTGAGAAAGGCTTGTATTGCTATATACTTTCCTCTCAGAACCGTCTCTGCTGTGTCCCAAAGATTTTGAACAATTGTGTTTTCATTTTTATTTGTTTCCATGATTTTTTTTTAATTCTTCAATTTCTTGGTTGACATAATCATTATTTAGTAGAATTCTCTTTAGCCTCCATGTATTTGAGTTCTTTCCAACTTTCCTCTTGTGATTGAGTTTGAGTTTCAAAGCACTGTGATCTGAAAATATGCAGGGAATGATCCCAAACTTTTGGTACCAGTTGAAACCTGATTTGTGACCCAGGATGTGATCTATTCTGGAGAATATTCCATGTGCACTAGAGAAGAATGTGTATTCCGTTGCTTTGGATGGAATGTTCTGAATATATCTGTGATGTCCATCTGGTCCAGTGTGACATTTAAAGCCTTTATTTCCTTGTTGATCTTTTGCTTAGATGATCTGTCCATTTCAGTGAGGAAGGTGTTAAAGTCTCCTACTATTATTGTATTATTGTCAATGTATTTCTTTGAATTTGTTTCTAATTGGTTTATATAATCGACTGCTCCCATGTTAGGGGCATAGATATTTAAAATTTTTAGATATTCTGTTGGACAGACCCTTTAAGTATGATATTGTGTCCTTCTTCATCTCTTATTATAGTCTTTGGCTTAAAATCTCATTTATCTGATATAAGCCACCCCAGATTTCTTTCAATGTCCATCAGCATGGTAAAATGTTTTCTACCCCCTCACTTTAAATCTGGAGGTGTCTTTGGGTATAAAATGAGTTTCTCGTACACAGCATATCAATGACTTTTTTTTTTTTTAATCCATTCTGTTACTTTGTGTCTTGATTGGGGCTTTTAGCCCATTTACATTCAGGGTAACTATTGAAAGATATGAATTCAGCGTCATTGTACTGCCTGTAAGGTGACTGTTACTGTATATTGTCTCTATTCCTTTCTGGTCTGTTACTTTCAGGCTCTCTCTTTGCTTAGAGGACCCATTTCAATAATTCCTGTAGGTCTAGTTTGGTGTTTGCAAATCCTTTTAGTTTTTTTGTTTGTCTTGGAAGCTCTTTATCTCTTCTTCTATTAACAATGATAGCCTAGCTGTCTATAGTATTCTAGGCTGCATATTTTTCTTGTTTAGTTCTCTGAATATATCATGCCAGTCCTTTCTAGCCTGCTGGGTCTCTGTGGAGAGATCTGCTGCCAATCTAATATTTCTACCATTGTATGTTACATACCTCTTGTCGCGTGCTACTTTCAGGATTTTCTTTTTGTCACTAAGACTTGTAACTTTTACTATTAGATGATGGGGTATGGACTTATTTTTATTAATTTTTGAGGAGGGTTCTCTGTGCCTCCTGGATTTTGATGCTTGTTCCCTTTGTCATATTAGAAAATATTAGAGAATTCTCTACTATAATTTCTCCAATATACTTTCTGCCCCCTCTCTCTTTCTTCTTTTTCTGGGATCCCAATTATTCTAATATTATTTTGTCTTATGGTATCACTAATCTCTTGGATTCTCCCCCTTTTGGTCCAGTAGTTGTTTGTCTCTCTTTTGCTCAGCTTCTTTATTCTTTATTCTCCATCATTTGATCTTCTATATCACTAATTCTCTCTTCTGCCTCATTTACCCTAGCAGTAAGAGCCTCCATTTTTTAATTGCATCTTATTAATAGCTTTTTTACTTCAACTTGCTTAGGCTTTAGCTCTTTTATTTTTCCAGAAAGGGATTTTATTTCTCCAGAAAGAGATTCTCTAATATCTTCCATGCTTTTTTTGATCCCTTAATAATCATCATTCTGAACTCTAGTTCTGACATAATGTCCATATAGATTAGATCCCTAGCCATCAGTACTGCCTCTTTTTGTTTTTCTTTCTTTCTTTCTTTCTTTCTTTCTTTCTTTCTTTCTTTTTTTTTTTTTTTGTGGTGAGTTTTTCCACCTTGTCATTTTATACAGATAAGAATAGATGAATGAGCGAACAAAATACTAAAAAGGTGGCAAAGACCCTAGGTAAATATATGCTAACCAAATCGGAAGAGACTTCAAACCAGGGGGAGAAGAATGGGGGGTTAAAAAATTAAAAAAAAATATATATATGTATATGATCTATATTAGACTGGTGAATAGAACAGAGCCACCTACTTGATTTTGGGTGTATTCTGGTCTCTTAGAAGAAACCACCTCCCAAAATTTTAAAGAAAGAAAAACTTATATATATGCAAAAGTACTTTAAAGACAATGAAGGGATGGAATATGACTGTACAGATGAAAATTTTAAAAGATTCTAAAAAAGGAATTGATAAGATAAGAAGCTGGTTGGGAAAATTAAAAAAAAAAAAAAAGAGGAGAGAATGTGATCAGTCTGGAGACTAGAGCAAAGCCATGTGCTAGATTTAGGATATATTTTGATCCATTAGAATGAGAGACAGTGGACTCTGAGAAACAAACTTAGGGTTTTAGAGGGGGACTGGGGGGTATTATGGGGGTATTATGGAGGGTACGTATTGCATGGAGCACTGTGTGTGGTGCATAAACAATGAATTTTGGAACTGAAAAAAATGAAATCAAATAAAATTTTAAAAAAAGAAGAAATTGTATCCCAAATTTTTAAAGAAAAAAAACCTATATGTATACAAAAAATAAGGTTAAATATAATGAAGACATAAAATATGACTATAACAATGAAAATTTTAAAATATTTTTTAAAAAGTATTGATAAAATAGTTTAAAAATGTTAAAATAGGAAATAAGAGTTAAAAAATTGAATAAGAAAAAAATTTAAAAAATTAACTCTGAGAGACTAAGGGATCATGGGAGAAAACCTATGAATTCTATGTCTTGCTTTCCCTTAGCTCTGGAGTTCTGCAGTTCTCATTGATTGGTGAACTTGGTATTGCCTGGATGTTCTTGCTTATCTTCTGGGGGAGGGGTCTCTTGCAGTGATTCTCAAATGCCTTTGCCCGAGGTGGAATTGCACCGCCCTTGCCAGGGGCCAGGATAAGTAATCTGCTGGGTTTTGATCTCAGGAGCTTTTGTTCCCAGAACACTTTTCATAAATCTTTGGGGGAGGTGAATGAAAATGGCAGCATTCCAATCTCCAGCTGGTAGGAGCTGAGAGCTCAGAGCCCCACTCCTCAGTGTACCCTCAGAGAAAAGCAATCAATCCCTCCTGTCTCCATGGTCTACAGCCACACTCCATGCTCAACCAGTTTGTGACCAAGCATTTCTATCTCTGGCACACAGCCCCATTTGGAGTCTCTAAACCCAGCAGATTCCTGCCACATGCTCCCATGTCAATCCTCTTGGAGGAGGAAAGAGGGATTCTCTCTAGACCTGCCACTTGTGAGGTCCCCACTTGCAAAGCAGTGGCCTGACTGTGCCTCTAATCATGGTTTAAGGTCACCCTGAGAGCACACTACTTGACTCCATCTCTCTAGCTGGCTTCCCTGCTCCAATATCTGGGGGCTTTGCCCCACTCAGGCCCCCCCCCCCCCCCGTCTTTCTGTGATCCTGCAGGTCCAGAGACCACACTGTCCCCACAAGGGGTCCACCCCTGCTTAGCCTCTGGAGCAACGTCCCTCAGTGGAGACTTCTAAAAGTTCTGATTTTGTTCTCCACTGCTCTCTCACTTGTTGGGAGCCAGCCTCTTACCCCACAGTCTATCTTCCTGGCACTTTGGATTCACTTCTCTGCATGTCCTACCTTCCAGAAAGTGACCAATTTTATGTTCCTAGAATTGCTGCTCTTCTTCTCTCCTCTCTCCTATTGAGTTTGTAGGTGTTCAGAATGGTTTGATAGCTATCTAGCTGAACTCCTGGGACCTGATGATATTTCAGTCTCCTACTCCTCCACCATCTTGCTTCCTCATTTAGTTTTTACGATAATGCTAGGAAGTAGTTATTGTTATTATCTCCAAGTTAAGGTTTTAGATAGCTAAGACTCAAAAAACTAAGTTACTTTACCAAGGACACATACTAAAAAAATTTAAAGTTGGAATTGAAACTCAATTGGTTCCTAAAGAAGTTTTCTTAAGGCAAACAACCAGGAGGATGACATCTGCCCAAGGAAAATAAAATATAGTTCTCCAATAGTTCTCCACTATTGGGTTATCCAAGGTCTATGTGATTTGAAATTTAAATATCAATTAACTACCATTTCCCCAAGATCATCCATGTTAATTGTATCTGAAGCATATTTAGGCACATAAAATGGTTGTAAAAATGGTAATGTGTTCATGCCAGTTTATAACCAAGATCAGAATCCATACCATAGAAGTACCTAAAAAGAACATGTTTCTCTCAGATATTTCCTCTTTAGCTCCTGCTGCAGTGTGAAATTTTAATATCTCATCGAGTATATAGTAGTCATAAACTACTGTCACTTTTTATCTAGTTTCTAATGCAAGAAGAAGCACATTCTTTATAATAACCTAAACCTACCTCATGAAATAATGCTCAAGGATGATGAACTCTAAATTACGAGTGATTATTTTTAAATTCATGGCAACTTTTCTAAGCATTTTTACTGCCTGCTTAATTTCTCCAGAAAACCATAGTCATTGTTACCTATAACACAAGCAATTCATTTATAGGAAGGATTTCCTAGTTTCCATAAAGTCTTATTGGATTTTAAAGAAGAATTTGTTACATCAGATCATAACATATTCCACTCCCAAGCACATCCTTATATTTATAAAAAACTGAATCACACACACACACACACACAAAAATCAATTCTAGCCTCCAAGTAGCCTAGAGTGGAGGAAGGGAAACTGCAAAGCTCAGATATGAAGAGAAAAAGAAAAGAATGAGTAACAACTGGGACTTTAAACTCTGAATATCATGAACTCTCATTTAATTTCAGGAATTACATATATTCAAAAAAGAACTGTAATAAATTTGCTATGCACAAGGTTCTGTGTGAAACATTGCAGAAGATACAAAAAACATTAAAACATGAACAATTCCCTTAAAGAAATAATAGTCTGAGAAGGGAGTTGACACAATACCTATGGATTTTGAACACCTATAACTGACTGGATCTCATACTGTGTACCTAGATAGGGTAAAGCCTATAGTACTCTAACAAGGATAATTCAAATAATATATCAAGATAGGCAGCTGGCCTTTGCTCCAAAAATCAAGGGACCCAAAGCTAAAGAGGCACATCTGCCATTCTCTTCCCAATATCTAGATCTAGGACATTACCATCTGCATGGACAAAACACAAAAGCAACTCTATATCATGGTTCCACCCAGAAGAAAGAAGAAAGAGAACATGGAGACAATAGACACAATGCTATAGGGTCTACGCCCACAGTGGCATACATTGCTTTCATTCCCATTCCATTGGAAAGAATTTAATCATGTGGCCACACTTAGTCACAAGGGAAGATAGAAAATGAGGTCTAGTATTTGGCCCAAGAGGAAGAGAAGAACAGATTTTGGTGGACAACTAATAGTCTCTTCTCTAGTACTACATGATTTATTTCACTTAGTCTTCACAAATACCAATGAGGTAGATATTTTTATTTCCACATTCTATATGATGTAGCTGAGGCTTAAAGAAGGTAAGCAGATAGTCCAAGATCACATGAAGTCATTGACTAGAAGAACTGGAATTTAAATCACAACGCACCTGACTTGGGCCTGTGCAGATAGGCACTATGAGAGAAGCCTGCTATTGCATGCTGTTTTCTTGTCATTCTAAACACATAGATGGCTGTAATATCAGGCACAGTGTGTGTGTGTGTGTGTGTGTGTGTGTGTGTGTGTGTGTAACTTCTTTTGTTAATGTGAGAATAGTTAATAGTAATGATAGACATATGAATTCATAAAGCTGTGAATCTTGACAAAAGGCCAAAAATGTCCATGACCTACCCACCAGGGACAGAGAGCCATTTATTTCACTACAGCTTGTCCCCTACAACACTTTCCATCCATTTTTGTGTTTTATTGGGGGTAGTGGGGAGTAATGTCATTATAATTAACTAGTTTCTAAATAGAAGGTATTATTTGGCCAAGACAAGAGTAATTGCAATCAAGGAAGAACAGGCTGTGAACACAGAGTTGAAAACTATAGCTGAGCTGCATGACATTTGAAAGATTGGGGAGTTGTTTTTATTGTTGTTTTACTTCACAAGTGCAATTTAATTTCTATAGCCTTTTTTTTTATTCACCATATTTCAAATGTCTGCCACCATGTATGAAAGCAGAGAGATATGTGGTGCCTGCAAAGGAAGTCTTGGGTTGCTTGCCACTTGGAATGTGAAGACAGGCATAGTGGCTCTTTATTTCAAAGGGGTTTGGGCCACTTTCTGAAGTTTCTCATGAACATCTTCAGGATTAGGAAAAACAAAAGAAAAGAAAAGGAAGGATGAGGGAGGGCATACTGGAGCAAAGAAGTTAGGAAAGCTTGCTAAATCAAAGTGTTTAAAAAGGTCAAAGTATTAGAGAGCTAAAGAATTTTGGACATTTGAGACTTTTTTTTTTTTTTTTAGTTACTTAAGATGAGAGAGAATTCAAAACCTAGTGATTTTTACTAGACAGCTCATCATTTTTTTCTTTCAAATGACATCTGTTAGGCAGCTAGCATTCAGCACTGGAGAGAGTGATTAGCTTGGGCTTACTTCACTGTTATATAACCTTACCCATGGCTGGCAAAACACCTATCAGGGACACAGCAGCAGCAGCCCTGTCATCTCACTGAGGAAGGAGGAATGGTATTGGCTGATAAGTGACAGAAAGCTTGACATCTGGCCATTTATCATTTGAAAAACTCCAACAAACAAAAGAAAGTGCAGTGGATGTGCAATCCTAGGATAAGTGAAAAAACCATTAAACCTCCCCCTCCATATTCTATGGATGCACCCAGAACAATGGGCCAGACACTACAATGTTCTGTGGTTTTCTCTTCCACACTGGAATCCTCCAAATGTCCTTATGGGCATACTCACTTCTGCTGTGTCCTGGCAGTTAGGCGAATGGGCTTGCTCTCTCTTTTCCCACTATCCTTTAAAGCTATGGCTTTACTTCAGGAGGCAGGAGAAACATCAGTCAAGAAATAGCTTTTCTATTAATCAAAATGTCTGCACACACAGGAAAATTCACCAGAATCCAAGGTAGTGTAGAAACAAGTGGTGAATATTTTGGGGAGAAAATTCTCCATGGAATCTCACATTTCTGCAAAACTTGCAAGCAGAGGCACTGGCAGGTTTTTGTTTTGTTTTGTTGTTTGTTTGTTTATTTTTAAGATTATCTTTTTTAACAGTGTCTACATAGTAAAGAGCCTTAGAAGATAAAGTTAGTTTCTCTTTCTAGAGCAAAGGCAGGTTTGTCTACTGTCCACTATAATATAAATAATCTCTCCCCCGGGGACAAAGTTTGGGTGCGTCTATTCACAGCCTAGTTATAAAAAAATTTGGATTTCCTAACCCTGGAGTTATTCAGCTGTGACAAAATCCCATTGGTTGCTTTGCATTCCTTTTGCCCTTCTGCATAATACCTGTGAGACTTGAATGGAAAGGGGAACCAATGCCAACATGAAGTTCATATTGTTTGTACAGCCATGAAAGTAAATTTCTTTGTTTCTGACCCAGTAATCTTGTGTTTTCTGCTTGTATCCATGAAACTAAAGCAGGATAACTTGTTGGGTTGCCAGTAGGGTAAAACTAAATCCTTCACAGTCTTGACAACCATCTCTCTGTAGTTTTGTCTACAACTTATTTCAAATTGATCCCCAAAAGATTTTATTTTTCTTTCATCTATATAGTCTTGATGTTTATACAAACCCTATTATGACACTTATTGAAGGTTATTATTCAAATAAATATCTTTCTCTCACTTGGCTTTGTGCCCCAAAGACAAAGGCCTTTGTCTTACTCATCTTTGAAGCTTCAACTGCTAGTACAAAAGAGATGCTTAGTAAATTAATCAAAATAGGGTATTTGAAATAGCCAAGTTGAATCCTTCAGATATTATTTGTCTTCTTGGCATGGTAAACTCTCCATCTGGTTCCTATTTATAGATTCAACCATCATGGTAATCTACCACAACCACTCAAGTACCCACAACTTCATCTGGTGATGGCAGTGCTATGAGAGTCCTCTATGTCTGAGAGGCACAAAGAGGCTATTGCAGTGATCCTGATTGTTGGCAAATCCCAGCAAAAAGTCCTGCCATAGTTGGTATTTTTCCAAACATCTTTGCCATCTTTACCTAGGGAAGATACAGTCTGGAAACAAAAGGTTCTTACCAAGAATACAGCATCTTTTCCAAGACTCAAATGTCCCTACCATAGGGAAGAAGAGTATCATAATTTCCAAGACAAATTGTATTTCTCCATAACTTTCCCAAGAGCTACTCCATGTTTTTTTTTTACTCTCCCATAACTCTTGATTTTCCTCAGCAACTCCTTCCTCCAGCTAATGCATACATTTGAATGACAGATGTTCAAAAAGGCAATGGTGGTTCCCACTATTCCCACCAATAAAATGTGGTGTCATTTTCTAAAAGGGGAACTTAAGTGTAAACAAATCTCTATGGGAAGATATTTATAGCTAGAATGAAATAAGACCCTTTTCCTTTCTCAAAATCTGTTTTATTTTTAAGGAAATAAAAATTCCCTCTATGCAAGCATAGTTTGATCATAACTGTTGTATTTGGCACAATTCAAAAACTCATTTTCCACAAAAGTAAAGAATATATTTGAAACAGCTTCCCCCTTCCTCTCACTCTCACTCTCAAGGAAAAGCAAAGGATATAAAATTTTGCAGCCTCTACAATATTCTTTAGTTTAGAGAAACTGGACACATGTGTAAAACAGATTTTTAAAGATGTATAGATAAGTGTTACAAAAATGAAATCAAAGACTCCCCATAGTCTGTAAAAAATATTGGTAAGTACTGAAGAAAGAGCATGTCTTTACTTCTACCTTTCAAGAGAGATTATGATTATGTTTTAATCAATCAGCTCAACCCAGATTGCCATATTTTAAGAATGAATAATTCACCTTTATTGCTTCTTCTGTTCCTTACCTCTCACTGATAACACTATGTGATTTAAAGTAATCTGGGACACTACTTTCTAATGTAAAAGAAGGAAGGAACAAAGAATATGCTATAATAACTTAGAAGCCTATACTTGACTTTCTACTCAGCCACTTACTAGATTGAAGCAAGTTACTTAAGTTTAATTAGACTCACTCTCCTCATCTGCAAAGTTTAAAATATAATATGTCACCTTGAAGGGTTTTGTAAGGGTTAAATAGAACAATATAAAGGTGTTTTCATAGTCCTTATTACAAGGTAGATGTTCAAAGATTAATACCAGTCACCACTGTGTGAAACTTGTGACATGCCAGGCACAATGCCGAACACTTTACTATATAATAGCTTATTTAATAAAATAGGTACTACTAAAAGTCTTATTTGACTAATGAGGACTCTGGGCTCAGAGAAATTACTTATCTTACTTGAGGCCATAGAACTAGTAATTAACAGCACAAGGAATATAAGCCCAGAAATAACTTCTGGCTCTGGGTCCAGTACTCTTTCCTGGATAACTGGGAACAGATATGAACTGGATCCTTTTCATACTCAAGTTTAGTTACACACAAACTGCCACTTGCTTTCCCACAAACATACCCTACAGTGTCCATCTTAAAAAAAAAAAAAATTCATGAGTAAGTTTGAAGTGCAATCATTTCTGCCAGGGGCTATTTATTGGTCTCTGCAGCCACTTTTGTTCCCTAGGGCAGAAGTTGATCAACAGTACCTATGGTAATAGGAGATAATAACTATTCTTAGATATGACTTCAATAAAGCATCAAACCCCACAAGGAAATCCCTTATCCTCAGCTCTCTGCCCTTGAGTCTTAGGAAGAGTCCAATGTGGACTTACTTCTCCCATTCACAACATTAGCATGTTGAATCCTTTGTCCTATCCAGTCACTCCTCTGAACACATTTCATGCTTCTTAAACATAAATGATGCTCTTCACAGTGGTCTTATGGCTCACGCTAATGCCATCCTAGTACTCTATCCCTTACTTTGGGCTCTATATTTTCACTGATGCTTATATCCAGCATCTAAACTCCAGCCTGATACCCCCATAACTGTGTGCATGTTCAGATTCATATTTTTGCAGGTATTAAAATTGTTTAAAGGATTATTTACAGTAAAAATAATATATACTTCTTGGGATTTTTTCAAACTGTACATATACAAAAATGGAAGTCTCCCTCCTGATCCTATTCTACTTCTTGAAGGTGAATACTATGAACAATTTAGTATGCATCCTTCTAGATGCTTCTGTATATAAAATCTATACAATTGTAAGAAAATATGTATATTGCATATGTGTGTATATATATATAATACATTGTATATGTATGTATGGTATATATAGTTATGCATACTATACAATATATTATTCACATATATAATATCTTTAGTTAAATGGAATCTTAGATTTTTAACTTTTTTGGTAAGCAATATATCATAGACACCTGTCCAATACATATTGCTATATCTAATTCTTTTTGCCAACAGTATGATATTCTACTATATTAGTGTACTACATTTAACCAATTTCTTTCCTATTGATGAATATTTTCCATTTCTAATCTCTAAAAGGCTCAAGTTATAGCCATATGGCAATATGTCATATGCCATATTGCCATACGGCAATACATCATATGGTCATACCACAATATAGAATCATGCTTATTCAAGGTCAACAGGAACATCTCTCTTAGCATACTATGGCAGTAATATGTAACATAAGGTAATCGTGAGAATGACCGTCACCTTTGTCTTATCATGCAACCTAAACAAAGGAGTGACTGCCCAGTCATATTCACAATTCCCATCCACATTCAAGGGGTTTATACAAAGCATGAAATCCTAGCTGTGGGAATCTTGAGGATCATCTTAGAATTCTTCCTGCCACACAAATGTAGCAGATAGAAGCTCAAAGTGACTCTGGTGAAATACACATGTTAATAGGCTCCATCTCATTAGCAATGTAGGAAATGGCAAGCATACGGCTATAAGTTGGAAAGATTTTTAAGAAGGGAGGAATATGGTTAGAAAAGTTTGAATACATTTTCTGGTTTGAAGATGATCATCTATGTGTTGAAAATTCAGATTTTTCAAAATGTCAAATAATTTTTCTATTACATCAACATAAGTCTCAGCATTTAGTTACTTAAAAATAGTTCAGTATATCAAAATATCAGAATATTAAAAACCAATATTGTAATTATGAAATGTCTCCTGGACTTGGGGAAATAAATCAACATCAAACTTTATAAATTATTCTCCTATGAAAATGTTACCTAAGTATTAAACAAATTTACTCATTTTCTAAATATATAGGCCTTTTTCATACCCATGAAAACTCTGGCCTATTTTCTTTTCTTTTTTTTTTTTTTAAGATTTTATTTATGTATCTATTTTGGAGAGAGAGAGAGAGAGAGAGAGCACACATGAGCAGGGGGAAAGGAAGAGAGAGAATTTCAAGCCAACTCTGTGCTCATCATGGAGCCCAATGTGGGGCTTGATCTCACAACCCTGAGATCATGACCTGAGCCAAAATCAAGAGTTGGATGTTTAACCAGCCACCCAGATGCCTCTGGCCTATTTCTTAGTTTACATTCTTCTACAGTTGACAATGGAGCATTTCTTTTTCTTTTCTTTACTTTTTTATTTTTCCTTTTTCTGTTCTTCCACATCTCATTAAATCTGTACTCTCCATTCTCCTTTCTTTGGTTTTTAATGAAGTCAGCCCTTCCCCTTTTCATTTAATTTTTTAAATAGAATTTCACTGATGCTGAAACACCCACTGCCTGCTGTTACCTACAGGCAAAATCCTTGCCACCCGTGGGAAATGAATGAATTGAATGTTTCAAACAAATAGACATAAGCAATTTAACCTTTTTTTTTTTTTTAGTTTTTTTAGTTTTTTAGTTTAACTTTAGACACATTCTGATTTTGAGTTACTAATTCATTAGTTCTGATACATTCTTGATTAGGCTGAGTGGAACGTAATGGCTTAAACCTGTTGACCAGCAGAGTAGAAATGGTAGTAGACGGTTTTGTAAGGTAAAATTAAGAGCTTCCAAAGATTGTTCCTTTATTTCCTTTTCCTCAAATTATGTCTTACTTATGGGGTCTAAAAACATTCACCATTCATTTTCATGAATTTTATTTTAAACTTTTATTATTGATGTTTCAACCATAAATACTAGTGGTAGCAATAGCAATATAAACTCAGTGTACTCATTTCATCACCCAGCTTCAACAACATTAACTATTTGGTTGCTGAGGTATAGTTATATAAGAATAGAAGACAAATGCTCAATTCTTTCTTTTTAGGAGTTTTCAAAAATATGTAAATAAACAAATAAATGAATATCACCAAAGTCCTCTATGATTTGTTTTTAGTATCATTATAAACTCATGAAATTAAACATATTTGATGTGATTAACTCCATTATAGCTTTTGTCTTAACTGATGCTCAAATTATTTCATCTTTGACCAGTGGATTCTTATTCAGGTTGTCTCCTGAGTATTTTTGTTTTTTAAGATTTTATTTATTTACCTGACAGAGTTCACAAGTAGGCAGAGAGGCAGGCAGAGAGAGAGACAGAGGGAATCAGGCTTCCTGCCAAGCAGAGAGCCGGATGTGGGGCTGGATCCCAGGACCCCAGGACCCCAGGATCATGACCTGAGCCGAAGGCAGAGGCTTTAACCCACTGAGCCACCCAGGCAACCCCCGTGAGTATTTTTTGACATGACTCAGAAGTCTTTGATAGTTACTTTCTTTTCCAATACTAAATGATGTTTCAAGCTCACTTTGCACATTTCTTGTCCTATATTGAGAGTCAGACATTTCTCAAAAAAAACACAATATCCTCCTAATATAAGTGGAAGAGATCATAATCTGGGCATTAAGGGTAGACTTTGCTATTGGGCTAGTCATTATTTTAAAGCATTTGCAGTGTACAGAGGTAGGAAAAAGATTCTAAAGATAAAATACATCACTGATTCATATCGATAATTATAATTCAAACTACAGTTTATAAAGTTTTGTGTTTTTTTTTAATAACAGCATTGTTAAGATCTAATTCACATCCATAAAATTTATTCTTTTAAAGTGTACAATTCAATGTTTTGTTTAGTGTGTTCATAGTTGCATAATTGTCACCATAATTTTAGAACATTGTCATTACCACCCAAGAAATCCTGTACACCTCCCATATCTCCACACTTCTCCTTCCCCTGCTCTAAGCAACAATTAATCTACTTTCTGTCACTATATATTTGTCTATCTTGGATATTTTATATAAGTGGAATTATAAAAAATGTGGTCTTCTGTGGCTGGATTCTGTTACATAGTATCAGAATTTCAAGGTTCAACCATGTTACAGCACAATCGGTGCCTCATTCCTTTTTATGGTTGAATAACATTCCATTGTATGTGTATACTACAATTTGTTTATTCATCAGTTGATGAATATTTGTGTTATTTCCTCTGTTGGGCTATCAGGAATAATGTTGCTATGAATATTCATATACAGGTTTTATTTGAACATATGTTTCCATTTCTCTTAGATATATACCTAGAAGTACAATTACTAGATTAAATGATAACTCTATATTTAACTTTCTGAGGCACTATCAGATAGTTTTCCAAACAACTGCGGTAATTTACATTCCTACCCACAGTGTTTGAGGTACTTGACAACGTTTATTAATATCTGACTTTTTTGCTACATCTATCCTGATGAGTGTGAAATGGCTTCCCATTTAGATTTGCCTTTCATTGATGACTAATGATGGTGATCATCTTTCCATGTGCCTATTGACCATTTTTATATCCTCCTTGGTAAAAATCTATTTATATTCCTTAACTTTTTTTAAATAATTGGGTTATTTGTCTTTGTATAATTGAGTTTTAAGAAGTCTCTGTAGATTTTAAATATATATTCTTTATCAAATATATGATTGGCAAATATTTTCTCCTATTCTATGGTTTATCTACAATCAGACCCAAACCTAAGTGCCAGATTTTCCTGCCTCTTACCATTGTGAACTCTATGGTCTAGCACATGGCTCACTTTCTGGTCTTCTATTTAGAGTCGATAAATTCTAACTGAAATTTCCCCTCTACTTCACAAACTCTAACTAAACTTTCAAAACAATGAAACCTTTTCCGGATGACCTCAAGAAGATAACCCAATTATCTTTCACATATGTATCTCCTATATATCTAACCTGGTCTTGGTATGTAGTTGACACAAGTAAAACTTACCTAATTATGGAATAACTTGCATGCTATTGACTCTGAGGACAATGAAAGTTCAGAAAAAGATCACATCAATGTGGCTTATGGGAGTCAGAGAAAATATCATGCTGAAAGATGTAAAATCCTATATAATTTATATAGAATTTTATATAATTTATATATTTATAATTTATATATATAATATAATATATCATGTTATATTATATAACATATTATATAATTTATATTTATATATATAATATATATTTATTTATATATATAATATATATAATATATTATATATAATAATATATAATATATATTATATATTATATATAATAATATATGTTATATATATAAAATATATTTATATAATAATTATATAATATATTATATAATATAACATAATATATTATATTATATATATAAATTATATATAATTTATATAGAATCCTATGTAAATTAGAGGTTACATCTTTTTAAACATATTTACACATTCCAGTGGTGAGCAATACTCATCCTCCTGCCAACCTCATTCAGAGTTTAAATGTATTTTCTGAAGTATAGTCTTAAGAAGAATAAATACATAGACTGTTTATCTAAAACCTTATTAAATTACTTACAGTCAATGTCTTTACTCCAGGTTCAAGCTTACTTCTCCAATTCTCACTCATGTTTTTTAAAGAGCCTACTTGGATGTTCCTGAGCCTGATCCTACAACACTTACTCACCCTAGGAATGTTGAATTATGCTTAAATTATCTAAGAATTGAAAATAGCCATCTAACTAAACCTTGTCCATTTACAAATGGGAGATAATATAGCATGATCATTCTTGGAGTGTGTTATCAGATTTGTCAGGCTTTCCAGAATCTTATGTTTTCCAATTTCCTTTTTTGAAATAACTGTTGCTCATTAAGACTTATCCCAAACTGTGATTCTGCATTTATATCTGCAAAATCTTTCAAGGTCCTGATATGTAATTTTTACAATTCAGAAGAAATACACTAATTTACGGCATCTAAGTTCTCTCCCACATCTAATCTTGCTTGAACTTCAAATACCCCTTACCATGTCTGTTCTACCCCTTCCAGAGTTGAAAAAGGAAACAAAGGGATCTGCCATTAGTAAAAAGATCAGTTAACTTTTTTAGGCTTCTTTTGGGAAGATGGTGGAGTAGGCGGACCCTAAACTCACCTTGCCCCATGGATCCAACTAGATAACACTAACAGCTGTGTAAATAACCCAGAAAATGACTGAAAGACTGGTGAAATAAACTCCACAACTAAATGTAGAGAAGAGGCCACATTGAACAGTGTCAAGAGCTATAGGTTTGGCCACTGGAGGGAAGGAGTTGCAGGCAGAGAATGATGAGAAACAGACTCTCATACTAGGGAGTCTGCAGGGGGAAGATAAATCCCCATAGGATTTGTCTTTGGAAATCAAATTTTGTGAGTTCTTAGAGCCAGCAGGACTTACAGCACCTGGAACTTTAAAAATCAGTAGTTTCAACTCTGGAGGGCAATAAGAAGTAGAGTCCCTGCCCCTAAAGAGATAGTACAACAAACAGCCCATGAAGATACAGCTTAAACGCTGCAGTTTGAAAAATGCCTGAGGCATACAAGAGGGAGAGTTAGTTACTAATCTCAGAGTTCACTGAACTCTCCATGAACAAAGGCACTTGTTCTCTATGAACAAAGGCATTTGTTCTCCATGAACAAAGGCTTGGCAGATGCCATTTCCCCACCCTGAACCCAGCAAAATCAAAGAACCACCTGTGAGAACCACCAAGGCATAGTTATTCATTACCTAACTTTCTTACACTGTGCCCCACCCCACCCAGATGGACCTGTCTCAGTCCCAGCACTACAGGTCATCTCTCCCAGAAGGCAGACACAAATCTTGCTGCTACTGTATCTTCTGACCTCCTTCAGAGGACATGCACACTTTCTTAAAACTGCACCCCTCACCCACACAAGCTTAGCAAAGCAGCCCTGGCTGGCCACAGTCTCCTCAGCATCTGTGAGCCCCCTCAGTAGCTGTATTATCCACAAACACAGCTTATAAGCATGACACCCACACTGATGAGTGGTTGGCAGAGCAGCCAGCAGCATGTCCCTTGTGGAAGAGGACCAACACGAACTCATTAAAAGTATGCACCCCACCCACTATTTTCAAGAGCAAGAGACATAGAGGATTTTCCTAAAGAAAGAACAGGCACAGAGTTAAAAAAAGGTGAGGTGAGAGAGGAATATGTCCCAAATGAAAGAATAGGATGAAATCACAGCAAGAGACCTAAGTGAAACAGAGATAATATGCCTGATAGGGAATTTAAAGAAATGATCATAAAGATACTCACTGGGCCTGAGAAAAGAAGGGAAGACATAAGTGAAACACTTAACAAAGAGATAAAAAAGAACCAATCAATGATGAAGTACAGAATACTTGAAATTAAAAAAAAAAGCAGAGGGAATAAATAACAGGCTACATAAAGCAGAAAAACAAATTAGTGATCTGGAAGACAGAGTAATGGAAAGTAATCAAGCCAAACAAGGGAGAGAAAAAAATTATGCAAACTGAGAATAGACTTAGGGAACTCAGTTATTCTTCAAGGGAAATAAATAATGCATTATAGGGAATCCAGAAGAAGAGAAAAAAAATTTATTTGAACACACAATAGCTGAAAACTTCCCGAATCCAAGGAAGGAAACAGATATCCAGTCCAGGAGGCACAGAGCTATGCCAACAAAATCAACCCAAGGAGGTCCATAACAATACACAAAGTAAATAAAATAGCAAAAAGTAGAGATAAAAATAAAATTTAAAAACAGCAAAAGAAAAGGAGACAGTTACATCAAAGGGAAACCCCCATTAGGTTATCAGCAGATTTTTCTGCAGAAACTTTGCAGACCAGAGAGAGTGCCATTATATATTCAAAGTGCAAAAAGGGGAAAATATGCAGCCAAGAATATTATAACCAACAAGGCTATCATTCAAAATAGAAAGAGAGATAAAGAGTTTCTCACCAAACAAAAACTAAAGGAGTTCATGACCATTAAACCAACCATGCAAAAATATTAGAGGGGATATTTTGAGTGGAACAGAAAAACCAATCCCTCTGCCCTTCCCTCCCACCCATGCTATCTGTCACTTGCTCACTATCTGTCCAAAATAAATAAATAAATAAATAAATAAATAAATAAATAAATAAATCTTTAAAAAAATAAATAAAATATATTCAGAACATTCCTTCCTAAAGCAGCAGAATACTAATTATTTTCAAATGCACATAGAGCAGTCTCCAGAATCAATCACAGATTAGGCCACAGAACAAGTCTCAACAAATTAAAAAAAAATAATAATAATTTTTTTTAATTTTTTATAAACATATAATATATTTTTATCCCCAGGGGTACAGGTCTGTGAATCGCCAGGTTTACACACTTCACAGCACTCACCATAGCACATACCCTCCCCAATGTCCATATCCCCACCCCCTTTCTCCCAACCCCCCTCCGCCCAGCAACCCTCAGTTTGTTTTGTGAGATTAAAAGTCACTTATAGATTGTCTCCCTCCCAATCCCATCTTGTTTCATTTACTCTTCAACCCCCTTAACCCCCCATGTTGCATCTCCTCTCCCTCATATCAGGGAGATCATATGATAGTTGTCTTTCTCAGATTGACTTATTTCGCTAAGCATGATACCCTCTACTTCCATTCATGTTGTCGCAAATGGCAAGATCTCATTTCTTTTGATGGCTGCATAGTATTCCATTGTGTATATATACCACTTCTTCTTTATCCATTCATCTGTTGATGGACATCTAGGTTCTTTCCATAGTTTGGCTATTGTAGACATTGCTGCTATAAACATTCGGGTGCACGTGCCCCTTCGGATCACTACATTTGTATCCTTAGGGTAAATACCCAGTAGTGCAATCACTGGGTCATAGGGTAGTTCTATTTTCAACTTTTTGAGGAACCTCCATGCTGTTTTCCAGAGTGGTTGCACCAGCTTGCATTCCCACCAACAGTGTGGGAGGGTTCCCCTTTCTCCACATCCTCGCCAGCATCTGTCATTTCCTGACTTGTTAATTTTAGCCATTCTGACTGGTGTGAGGTGATATCTCATTGTGGTTTTGATTTGTATTTTCCTGATGCCGAGTGATATAGAGCACGTTTTCATGTGTCTGTTGGCCATCTGGATGTCTTCTTTGCAGAAATCTCTGTTCATGTCTTCTGCCCATTTCTTGATTGGATTATTTGTCCTTTGGGTGTTGAGTTTGCTAAGTTCTTTATAGATTTTGGACACTAGCCCTTTATATGATATGTCATTTGCAAATATCTTGTCCCATTCTGTCAGTTGTCTTTTGGTTTTGTTAACTGTTTCCTTTGCTGTGCAGAAGCTTTTGATCTTGATAAAATCCCAATAGTCCATTTTTGCCCTTGTTTCCATTGCCTTTGGTGATGTTCCTAGGAAGATGTTGCTGCAGCTGAGGTCGAAGAGGTTGCTGCCTGTGTTCTCCTCAAGGATTTGGATGGATTCCTTTCTCACATTGAGGTCCTTCATCCATTTTGAGTCTATTTTTGTGTGTGGTGTAAGGAAATGATCCAATTTCATTTTTCTGCATGTGGCTATCCAATTTTCCCAACACCATTTATTGAAGAGGCTGTCTTTTTTCCATTGGACATTCTCACCTGCTTTGTCGAAGATTAGTTGACCATAGATTTGAGTGTCTACTTCTGGGCTCTCTATTCTGTTCCATTGATCTATGTGTCTGTTTTTGTGCCAGTACCATGCTGTCTTGATGATGACAGCTTTGTAATAGAGCTTGAAGTCCGGAATTGTGATGCCACCAACTTTGGCTTTCTTTTGCAATATTCCTTTGGCTATTCGAGGTCTTTTCTGGTTCCATATAAATTTTAGGATTATTTGTTCCATTTCTTTGAAAAAAAATGGATGGTACTTTGATAGGAATTGCATTAAATGTGTAGATTGCTTTAGGTAACATAGACATTTTCACAATATTTATTCTTCCAATCCAGGAGCATGGCACATTTTTCCATTTCTTTGTGTCTTCCTAAATTTCTTTCATGAGTACTTTATAGTTTTCTGTGTATAGATTCTTAGCCTCTTTGGTTAGGTTTATTCCTGGTATCTTATAGTTTTGGGTGCAATTGTAAATGGGATGGACTCCTTAATTTCTCTTTCTTCTGTCTTGTTGTTGGTCTAGAGAAATGCGACTGATTTCTGTGCATTGATTTTATATCCTGACACTTTACTGAATCCCTTTACAAGTTCTAGCAGTTTTGGAGTGGAGTCTTTTGGGTTTTCCACATATAGTATCATATCATCTGCGAACAGTGATAGTTAGCAGTGAGAGTCTCCAGTTTTTATTGCACCTCAGTAATAGCTTTTTTGATTTCAACTTGGTTAGATTTTAGTTCTTTTATTTCTCTAGAAAGGGCTTTTATATCTCCCAAGAGGGTTTCTCTAATATCTTCCATGCCTTTTTCGAGCCTGGCTAGAACCTTGAGAATCGTCATTCTCAACTCTAGATCTGACATATTACCAATGTTTGTATTGATTAGGTCCCTAGCCTTCAGTACTGCCTCTTGTTCTTTTTTTTGTGGTGAATTTTTTGCCTTGTCATTTTGCCCAGATAAGAGTATATGAAGGAGCATGTAAAATACTAAAAGGGTGGCAACAACCCCAGGAAAATATGCTTTAACCAAATCAGAAGAGATCCCAAATTGTGAGGGGGGAGAAAGGGGATAAAAAGAGGTTCAGAAAGAAAAGAAAAGAAAAAAAAAAGAAAGAAAGGAAAGAAACACTTAAAAAAGAAAACGAATAAAGAAAAAGTATAAAAAAGAAAAAAAAATATATGTATATATATATATATATATATATATATTAGATAAACTAGTTAAAAACGTTAAAAAAGAAAAGGGTAAAAGTTAAAAAAAATTAGCAGAAGAAGAGAAAAAAATTGAAAAAGAAATAAAATTAAATTAACTGCAAGACTAAAGAATCATGGGGAGAAAGCCCATGAGTTTCGTGCTTTGCTTTCTCCTCCTCTGGAATTGTGCTGCTCTCCTTGGTATTGAAACTGCACTCCTTGGTAGGTGAACTTGGTCCTGGCTGGATTTCTTGTTGATCTTCTGGGGGAGGAGCCTGTTATAGTGATTCTCAAGTGTCTTTGCCCCAGGTGGAATTGCACCGCCCTTACCAGGGGCCGGGCTGAGTAATCCTCTGGGGTTTGCATTCGGGAGCTTTTGTTCCCTGAGTGCTTTCCGTAGAGTTCCGGAGGACGGGAATGAAGATGGCGACCTCCCAGTCTCTCACCCAGAGGAGCCGAGAGCCCGGGGCCCCCCTCCTCAGTGCGCCCTCAGAGAACAACGCCCAATTACTCCCCTCACTCTGACCTCTGGCCACCCTCCAAGCTGACCGAGCCTGCGACCAGTTCAAGGTAACCCCGAGCTGAGAGCTCCCTCCTCAGCTCTGTCTCTGTAGCTGGCTTCCCCGTTCTAATACCTACAAGCTCGGCGGCACTCAGACACCCCCGATCCTTCTTTGACCCTGGGGGACCTGAGGCCATGCTGACCCTGCGTGGGCTTCACTCCAGTTTAGCCTCTGGAGCGATGTCCCTCAGCAGAACAGACTTTTAAAGGTCCTGATTTTGTGCTCTGTTGTTCCGCCGATTGCCGGGAGCTGACCTCTCTCCCCACGGTCTATCTTCCCATCGCTTTGGATTCACTTCTCCACCAGTCCTACCTTTCAGAAAGTGGTTGATTTTCTGTTTCTAGAATTGCTGTTCTTCTTCTCTTCAATCTCCCGTTGGATTTGTAGGTGTTTGCAATCTTTAGATAAGCTATCTAGCTGATCTCCTGCTACCTGTAGTAGTCTCAGCCTGCTACTTCTCCGCCATCTTGACTCCTCTCCCATAATAATAATTTTTGAACTCAAACCATGCATCTTTTCTGAATACAGTGCTATGAAACTAGAAATCAACCACAAGAAAAATCTGGAAAGAGAACAAATACATTAAGATTAAATAACATGCTATTAAACAATGAATGGGTCAACCAAGAAAACAAAGAGATCAAAAACTTTATGGAAACAAGTGAAAATGAAAACATAATTATCCAAAATCTTTGGGATGCAACAAAAGTGTTTCTAAGAGGTAAGTTTATAGCAATACAGGCCTACCTCAAGAAGCAAGAAAAATCTCAAATGAACAATTTAACCTTACACCTAAAGGAGCTAGAAAAAGAACAACAAACAAAACTCCAAACCAGCAGAAGAAAGGAAATTGTAATAAAATTTACAGCAGAAATAAATGATATAGAAACTAAAAAACAAGCAATAAAACAGATCAATGAAACCAGGAGCAGATGTTTGAGATCATCAACAAAGTTGATAAAATTTTAGTCAGCCTCATTAAAAAAGAGACAGAGAGAGAGAGGACTCAAACAAAATCACAAATGGGAGAGGAGAAATAACAAACAACATGGCAGAAATACAAATGATTGTAAGAGAATATTATGAGAAATATACACCAACAAAATGGACAATATAGAAGAAATGCACAAATTCCTAGAAACATATAACCTCTCAAAACTGAGTAAGGAAGAAATATAGTATTTACATAGACCAATAACCAGCAAGAAATTGAATCAGTAGTCAAAAACCTCCCAACAAACGAAAGTCCAGGACTAGACAGCTTCACAGGCAAATTCTACAATGTATTTAAAGAAGAATTAATGCCTATTTTTCTCAAAGTAGTCCAAAAATTAGAGGAGTAAGGAAAATTTTCAAGTTCATTCTATGAGGTCAGCATTACCCTAATACCCAAACCAGATATAGAAACCAACAAAAAGAAACTACAGGCTGCTATCTCTGAAGAACATAGGTGCAAAAATCCTCAACAAAATACTAGCAAGTGGGATCTGACAATACATTTAAAAAAAAAAAATCATTCACCATGTTCAAGCAGGATTTATTCCCAGGAGTGTTTCAATATTTATGAATAAATCAACCTGTTCATCATACAAATGAGAGAAAGGATAAAAAACATGATCATTTCAATAGCTGCAGAAAATGCATTTCACAAAGTAAAACATCTATTCATGATAAAAATCCTCAACAAAGTACATTTAGAGGGTACATACCTCAACATAATAAAGGTGTTATGTAAAAAACCCACAGCTAACATTAACTCAAAGGAGAAAAACTGAGATCTTTTCTCATAAAGTCAGGAACAAGACAAGATATCCACTCTCTCCACTTTTATTCAACATAGTACTGGAGGTCTAAGATACAGCAATCAAACAAGAAAAAGAAATAAAATCCATTCAAACTGGCAGGGAGAAATAAATCTTTCACTATTTGCAGATGACATAGTACTATATATAAAAACCTGAAAGACCACCAAAAAACTACTAGAACTGTTAAGTGAATTCAGTAAGTTCACAGGATACAAAATCAATGTACAGAACTCTGCTGCATTTCTATATATTAACAATGAAGCAGCAGAAAGAGAAATTAAGAAAACAATCCCATTTACAATTGCACCCAAGATAACAAATACTTAGGAATAAACTTAACCAAAGAGGAGAAAGACCTGTACTCCAAAAACTATAATACATTGATGAGCAAAATTAAAGATGACCCAAAGGAATGGAAAGACATTCTATGCTCATTGATCAGAAGAACAAATATTGTTAAAAATTTTATACTTCTCAAAGACATCTATAAATTTAAGGCAATCTCCATCAAAATACCAATAGAATTTTTCACAGAATTAGAACAAACAGTCCTAAAGTTTGTATGGAACCACAGAAGACTCCAAATTGAAATCTTGAAAAAGAAAAATAAAACTGGAGGGATAACAATTCCAGACTTCAAGTTTTATTACAAATCTGTATTAATTAAAACAATATGGTACTGGCACAAAGATAGACACATAGATCAAGAGAACAGACTAGAAAGCCCAGAAATAAACCCACAATTTTATGGTCAACTGATCTTCAATAAAGTAGGAAAGAATATGCAATGGGAAAAAGTCTCTTCAACAAATAGTGTTGGGAAAACTGGGCAGCTACATGCAAAATAATAAAACTGCACCACTTTCTTACACTATACATAAAAATAAACTCAAAGTGGATTAAGGACCTAAATGTGAGACCTGAAATCATAAAATCCTAGCAGAGAGCACAAGCAGTAATATCTATCACACCCACCATAGCAATGTCTTTCTTGATGTGTCTCTTGAGTCAAGGAAAACAAAAGCAAAAATAAGATATTGGGGCTATATCAAAATCAAAAGCTTCTGCACATCAAGGGAAACAATCAACAAAACTAAAAGATAGTATACTGAATGGAAAAAAAAAAACATTTGAAAATGACATATCGGATAAAGGGTTAATATCCAAAATATGTAAAGAATTTATACAACTTAACACACAAAAAGCAAGTATTCCAACTAAAAATGAGCAGAAGACTTTTTTTCCCAAAGAAGACATACAGATGGCCAATAGATACATGAAAAGATGCTCCAGATCACTCATCATCAGGGAAATCCAAATCAAAACCACAATGAAATATCACCTCACATTTGTCAGAAAGTCTAAAATCAAAAACTCAAGAAACAACAAGTGTTGGCAAGGATGTGGAAAAAAAGGAAATCTCAGGCTGTGTTGGTAGGAATGCAAACTGGTGCAGCCATTGTGGAAAATAGTATGGAGTTCTCTCACAAAGTTAAAAATACAACCATCCTACCATCCAGTAGTCTCTCTCCTGAATATTTATCTCCAAAGACAAAAACACTAATTCAATGGTATACATGTACCTCTATGTTTATTGCACTGTTTATAATAGCAAAATTATGGAAGCAGTTCAAGTGTTCATCAACAGAAGAATAGATAGAGAAATGACATATATACACAATGGACATAAAAAAGAATGAAATCTTGCCATTTGCAACAACATGGATGGAGCTAGAGAGTATAATACTAAGGTAAGTCAGTCAGAGAAAGACAAATACCACAATACTTCCCTCATATGCAGAATTTAATAAAGAAAACAAATGAACAAAGGAATAAAAAAGAGAGAGATGCAAACCAAGACACAGACTCTAAACTGTAAAGAATAAACTGATGCTCATCAGAAGGGAGGTGGGTAAGAGTGAAATAGGTAATGGAGAATAAAGAGTAAACTTACGATGGCGAGCATTGAGTAATGTATAGAATTGTTGAATCACTGTGTTGTACACCTGAACTGTATGTTAACTAACTGGAATTAAAATAAATCTTGATTTTAAAAAAGAGCAGTTAAAAAAGCATATAGTTGAGAACTGGATAAGTGAGGGGTGTGTGTGTGTGTGTGTGTTGTTTGTTTGTTTGTTTTTGTTAATTCAGGCAGTCCCACCATGTAACTAACTTTAGGCAAAGCTCACAATCAGTATTGACTATTTCCTGATGTATATAAAGAGCCAGGAATAGGCAGCTCATAGATCCTTCTTCCATGTTTTTCCTCAGAAAATGTACTTCCCACTTTCCAGTTTAGTCATATCCCTTTTATTTTTTAAAATTTTTTTAAAGATTTTATTTATTTGACAGAGATCACAAGTAGGCAGAGAGAGAGGAAGAAGTAGGCTCCCTGCTGAGCAGAGAGCCCAATGCGGGACTGGATCCCAGGACCCTGGGATCATGACTTGAGCTGAAGTCAGAGGCTTTAACCCACTGAGACACCCAGGTGCCCAGTCATATCCCTTTTAATATTCAAGTAGATGGCTCCAAGCCACCACCTTTTTCTAGTTAAGTCAATTTTCTCCTATCTTGAAAATTTTCAGCCCAAGTTATTGCTAGGAAACTGACAGAATGCTCATATAGACTATGAGTGAGGCATTTCCCTCACTCATATGTGGTCATCTGCTTAGAAATCTCAGTCTTTTTTGCAGGAAGTTCTCTAGGATTGCTGACCTTGTTCCCCATCATTATTACACACCCCTGCCATCACAAATAATATGGGATCCCAAATAATATGGGAAGTGTGAGAAAAAGCAGTAAATTCCATGTGGTGCTACAGTCACAGAGCAGCCTAGAAATCAAAGGCAAGACTTAACAACTGCAAACCCACAGTGAAGATCTCCTCAAGGAGCAGAGAAATCTATACTTCTCTCTGGGTTTTGCAAGTTCATGCAATAGAAACAGCTTGAGACTTAGTGCCACTACTCCCTGTTAAAATTCTTCACACACCCCCACATACATATAACAATATGTTGGGTAGAAGGTCTTTCAATATCAGACACAAAAACCTCTAAAACTAAGTGCCTCAGAAAACAGAATAATCCCTTCTTCCCCTTTGCCTGGAGCTCTCTTTATTGAATTTTGAAAGTTTTTTGATGTGTAACTGACATACATTAAACAATACTAAAAGATACAAATGTAGTGATCCAAAGAGGCATGTGCACCCAAATGTTTATAGCAGCAATGTCCACAATAGCCAAACTATGGAAAGAACCTAGATGTCCACCAACAGATGAATGGATAAAGAAGATGTGATCTATATCTATATCTATATCTGTATCTGTATCTATCTATATCTATATCTATATCTATAATGGAATCCTATGCAGCCATCAAAAGAAATGAAATCTTGCCATTTGCAGTGACATGGGTGGAACTAGAAGGTATTATGCTAAGCAAAATAAGTCAATCAGAGAGAGACAATTATCATATGATCTCTCTGATATGAGGAATTTGAGAGGCAGGGTGGTGGGTTTGGGGGCATAAAACAAACTGAGGGTTGTTGGAGGGTGGTGGGGGTAGAGATAGGGTGGCTGGATTATGGACATTTGGGAGGGTATGTGCTATGGTGAGTGCTGTGAAATCTGTAAGCCTGATGATTCACAGACCTGTATCCCTGGGGCAAATAATACATTATATGTTAATTAAAAAATGAAAAAAATATACAACTTGATGTTTTAAATTATGTACACACCTAAGAAACCATCAACACAATTAAGATAAAGATCATATCTGTCATATTCTAAAGTTTTTCCCAGCCCTTTAAATCCCTCCATCTTGCCTTGTTCTCATGCACCTCTTTCCTATTGCAGATATTTATTGGATATGAACATCATTTGGGAGCGGCATCTAGAAAGCTTATTTTTAACTGGCTCCCCAACTGATCCCCCACATACCAAGGCTTGAAAACCATGGCCTTAGAGAAAGAACTTTACATCCT
This sequence comes from Lontra canadensis, assembly GCF_010015895.1. NCBI lineage: Eukaryota > Metazoa > Chordata > Mammalia > Carnivora > Mustelidae > Lontra > Lontra canadensis. The sequence goes on from NW_022631159.1 coordinate 874,756, forward strand.
CTTGGAAACATTCTCACTTTAGAGCTTCTTTCCATGAAATTGCATCTTTTCTCTTTCTCTCTTTTCATCTCTCTTTTTTTCTTTTGGAAAAATTGTCCCTATACGTTTATGATATATGTATATGTTCAACTATTCCCATAACTCTCTTATTTTTTGAAATTCCAAGTCAAGGTAGCCTTATAATCATAATCATAAATACACAGCATCATGCTGTGTAGTTCTAAGAAAATATGGCAGATAATAAAAATTTCTGAACTTTGCAAAGTTCTGAGAAGTTTCGAAAAGGCTCACATTTTAACATACAGAAATTTTCAATCATTTCTATATGCAAAGTCACCAAAAATTTATTCTATAATATTCGAGAGACAGGATTCACCTCACAGTGCTAAATAACTAATTTAAAAAGTTGTGTTTTTTTTTGTTTTGTTTTGTTTTGTTTTTTTGCAGACACATAGACCAGTGGAACAGAGTGGAGAGCCCAGATATGGACCCTCAACTCTATGGTCAAATAATCTTCAACAAAGCAGGAAAAAATATACAGTGGTAAAAAGTGCTGGGAAAATTGGACAGCTACATGTAGAAAAATGAAACTCGACCATTCTCTTATACCATACACGAAGATAAACTCGATGTGGATAAAAGACCTCAGTGTGAGGCAGGAATCTATCAAAATCCTAGAGGAGAACATAGGCATCTCTTCGACATAGGCCACAGCAACTTCTTTCAAGATATGTGTCCAAAGACAAAGGAAACAAAAGCAAAAATGAACTTTTGGGACTTCATCAAGATCAAAAGCTTCTGCACAGCAAAGGAAACAGTCAACAAAACAAAGTGGCAACCCATGGAATGGGAGAAGATATTCGCAAATGACACTACAGACAAAGGGCTGATATCCAAGATCTATGAAGAACTCCTCAAACTCAACACACACAATACAGATACTCACATCAAAAAAATGGGGAGAAGACATGAACAGACAACTTCTCCAAAGAAGACATATAAATAGCTAACAGACACGTGAAAAAATGTTCATCATCATTAGCCATCAGGGAAATTAAAATCAAAACCACACTGAGATACCACCTTACACCAGTTAAAATGGCCAAAATTAACAAGACAAGAAACAAATGTTGGAGAGGAAGTGGAGAAATGGGAACCCTCTTACACTGTTGGTGGGAATGCAAGTTGGTGCAGCCACTTTGGAAAACAATGTGGAGATTCCTAAAGAAATTAAAAATAGATTCCTTATGACCCTGCAATTGCACTACTGGGTATTTACCCCAAAGATACTGATGTAGTGAAAAGAAGGGCCATCTGTACCCCAATGTTCATAGCAGCAATGGCCACAGTTGCCAAACTGTGGAAACAACCAAGATGCCCTTCAGAGGACAAGTGTATAAAAAAGATATGGTCCATATATACACTGGAGTATTATGCCTCCATTAGAAAGGATGAATATCCAACTTTTGTATCAACATTGACGGGACTGGAAGAGATTATGCTGAGTGAAATAAGTCAAGCAGAGAGTCAAATATATGGTTCCACTTACTTGTGAAGCATAAGGAATAACATGGAGGACATTGGAAAATGGAGCAGAGAAGAGAGTTGGGGGAAATTGGAGGGAGAGACAAACCATGAGTGACTGTGGACTCTGAGAAACAAACTGAGGGTTATGGAGGGGAGGGGGCTGGAGGGTTGGGTGAGCCTGTTGGTGGGTATTATGGAGGGCATGTATTGCATTGAGCACTGGGTATGGTGCATAAATAGTGAATGGTGGAACACTGAAAAGAAATAAAAGAAAATAAAATGAAAAAAAAGTCATTTTTTCAAAAAGTGTTCATAATGGTTTTGTAAGTCAAATTTTAAACTATTTAGATTTTACTGAACATGTATAGTCATCCAGTTCGAATGGGAATATAGAGAGAGCATCAAACGTGACCACCAAAAACATTAAATAATTTATGTTAATAATATTAAAATTATTGATATTTTTCTTTATATTATTCTTCAAAATGTTTCTAAAGTACATAAAAGTACAATTTCTGGAAAGTCTATTGAATGTGTTTATTGTTTATCATTGTAATAAAAACAAACTGAAGTCCCCCCTCTATAATTAATCCCTTAAGCTCTTATTTATACTTTTGATGATTACAATCTAGGTAAAATTTAGAAAACATTTTTAAAAACCCTCAAATTTCAGGTAGAATCATTATTATTTTACTCTTGAGTAAAGGAAAACACTGTGAACCATTGCAATCAAATGGAAAAAATCCATATGGTAAATAATGCTTGCTTTTATTGTTGGTATAAAAATATCAGCTCTAAGAGTAACCTAGGAGGCACTGCAAGTGGTTTTCTATAAAAAGAAATAAAACCAAATGATCAATGTGGATACTAGAGTGTAACGCAGACATAGAATCAAGCAGGAATTCCCATATCCTAGTTTTTATGGCCAGCCTGCTGAAAGATGTTAAAATTAAATGGGGTGAGGAGTGAGGATGTAACAGAAGACTTTTGGCTTGGTGTTCTCCTTCTCCAGGAAATGATGCAATCTCTCAAAGATCTTTGGTTCAGTTTGATTATACTTCTGAAATGCTTCTCTGAATTGTAAAGACTTAGTAAATCTCTACAATGGAGTAAAGCACTCTCTAAGATACTCTGTGACTTCTAGAAGAGCCAAACTGAGTATGGCAAGATCCTTGAGCACAGTGTTTTGACATTTCTTACCTAACTGATTTCAGTTAATACCAAAGTATCTCAATAGCAGTTTACTGTTAAATGTTAGTACATTAATATTTTTGTTGGAAAGATTCATTTAGTCATTCAACAAAAGTGTTTTTGAATGCCTGCTGTGTGCACCTACAAGGAGATTTAAATCTCCTACCTCTTATTTCCACTAGGTGAGTTTATCCACATTGCTCTAAAAAAGGAAAAATCTTTATTATTTAACCTCTCATTCAATAGCATCTTTTCAATGAAAGCTTTCCCTAATCATTTCAACTAGAAATTATGCCTCTTCTTTATGCCATATGGTTATATAACATTCTTACATTTTATTTAACTTGGTTTCATACCTTATCTTTCAATTTAGTCCATAAGCTCCTGCAGAGCAAGGATCCTTACTATGTACTTCTATCTATCTATCTATCTATCTATCTATCTATTCATTCATTCATCCATTCATTCATGTATTCAACAAGAAATGTACTGAGCTAGGCTTTATGTGAAATGTAAATATAAATAACATAGTTATCATCATCAATTTGATTTTTGTTTAGTTGGTGAAATAAGACATTACCATGGCATGGGTCCTAAAACTTTTTTTTTTAATTTAAAAGTGTGTTAAGCAGAGCTGAAGATTTTTCCTAGCATTCTTGGCCCCTGCTGCTTTATATACCTCACAAAATTTAGTATGATGTCATGGACCAAGTAAGAACTAAGTAAATATACATTAAATAAACATTTGTTAAAAGAAATTTCAATATTAGGCCCATCAAATTTCCCTTTTTGCTCACACATTCCACAAAGCTACCCACTGTGATACTTTATTACATTTGCATTTTCAGATTCTGGTAGCTCATAAGATACAGAGACAGAAATATTAATAAACATATGAGGGAGCAACATGTAGAGAGAAAAGCTTAAGTCAGGGAATCTGTGCTGGGCTTTGGTTCATCTATTTCCTAGTTGTGTTAACCAAATCTTAACCTCTGATTCTGAGTCTCATTTTCCCTTTTTGTACAACAGGGATAGTTAATAATCACCTCACAATGTTGTTGTGAGACACAAATAAAATAATGCATTTGAAAGCACTTATAAAGCTTCAAAGCAGTTTAAAAATGATATTGTGAGTTCATGGGCTATGTAAGGTGGGTGAAGTGTAGCATGCAACAGAGGACAATAAGAATATGCCTTTCTGCTACACCTTGTCAGGCTGACTTGCCATTTACACCTATCAATTTAGAAAATTACATTTTGTCATTGAATTTAAGGTTGTTGTTTTTTTTTAAGATTTATTTATTTATTTTAGAAAGAGAGAGAGAGTGCATGAGGAGGGCAAGAGGCAAAGGGAAAGAATCTTCAAGCAGACTCCCCGCTGAGCAGGGAGCCTGATACAAGTCTCCATCTCATCACCCCAAGATCATGACCTGAGCTGAAACCAAGAATTAGATGCTCAACCAACTGAGCCACCCAGGGAGCCCTGAATTTCAGCTTTTCTACACACAACCTGAAAAGACACTTTATAAATGTAAAAGGCTTAATGGAATCCAGCATTCCATTATCCTAACAATACTTGCAAAATCTTCAGAGATCTTTATAACAAAGGTAATAGGCAAATATACCCTTGCTACTCAAGTACTAATGTCAGCTCTTAATTATAGAATATTTTCCATGTGCAAAGCAGTGTGTAAAGCACTCTATAGATACTATCTTAGTACAGTATATGGGTAGACACCTCAAACTGCAGTCAGAAAATGGCGCATGATTTGGACCACACTACACTATAGAATGAGTTCTGCATCCGAAGACCTAGATTCAAGTCTAGTCCTTATCTCTTAACTAAGTGACTTCTAACACCTGCTTTCTCATCCATTAGAAAATAAAATGGGACCGTTAATCTCAGTTATGGTGAAGACTGAATTTAATTGAAGGAATTGAATTTAACTGAACTGAATTAGTTTTATTTTTAACTGAATTGAATTCAATATGCAGAGTGTCTGGCTCAATATTAGGTGGTATTTTTTCATCTCTCCAACCTACTAGCAAATTACTTTAGGCAAACTACCTAACCCCTGCAGACTCCAAATTCCTTATCTGTGAAATGGGGATAATCATGTTACTCTTGTAACTGTATTATTGTATGAAATTTGATAATGTATAACATGGAAAATACTACAGCTATTTTAATACATATTATCACCTCATCCTTTTTTTCTTCTATTAATTTATTCTTTATACTAACCACAATAAACTACCAGTATATGCTTTCAAGAAGGAAATTCTGGAATAAATTAAAATTCCAAGAATACTTGCACATTTTATCACGAAGATAAGTTATGTCCCTTGGGTTATGTCAGTGGCAGCCCCAGAGCTATCTAACTTGACAGTATGATGCCAGGTAGATTAGTATCAGCAATCCTTAGGACAAGTTGGGGGCTGCAAGACACCTGGGACCCATCTCCTCTTCTGATGATTCACTGGACAGCAAAGAACAGCTTTCCCAGATGTTCACCCATGCAATACCCACCAGGACTGAGAAAAATTACAAGAGGGATCAATATAAGTTCCTTCCTCATGACACTAATAAGGAGCAACGAAGTTAGAGAGGGATCCTGTTGAAGTGAATAAGTGTTATGGGAAGAACAGAAATAATTAAATATTTTTTGCTCACAGTTCTAAAGGTCTGGGCTCACTGACATGTACTTGAACAACTATTCCTCCTCAGCTGTGTGTGTACATTAGACATTTCTAAGTTAAAAAGATTCAAGACACTACAAAGCGTGCCATTTCTTAAAGAAAAGCCAAGCTATTTATTTTTCATCTAATCAATACCAGTATCCAGACCAAAGGAAATATACTGCTTAATAGGCCATATACAACTCCTTGAACTTGACAAACATAAACATTAGTAGTAGAGTGGATTCATCTTCTAAGAAGAGAATTTACTTGAACAACATTTTGAGTGACATGTTTAATTTTAGATTCTGGTGAAGTGAGATGCTGCAAGGAGTCAATGTCAGTAGATGGAAGCATTGTGGAGGATGTACTAGCTGCCATTTTGTATGATATAAACATCCTAGATATAGGTATACAATCATAACTTAAGAAGGAATCAGTGGGAAATTGTGAAAATTTTTAGTAAACCCCAATTTTAATGCCTTTAATACTCACTACTATTCAGGTTTTAGTTACATAAACTATCTGTGAATATTATTACACCATATGAATAATATATGTAACAGCACTCTTTAACTGAAAAACATTTTACCAACGTTAGTTACTATACCTCTTCATCCCCTAGGACAATGGAGTCAGTGATATTTACATATTAATCCAATGGTCCACACATTAGGCTGCTTGTCAGCCTCAACTTAAAGTATTTTTCCTCCTAACTTTAATTTGCCTCCATCCAATTAGAAACAATCTTATTTTTTGTACATTCCTTCTAAACTCAGCATGGCCTCTGTTCTAATATTTGCCACAGTCTACAGGTATTTGATTTGTTTATGTATATGTTCACTTTCCATATAAGACTCATAAAACCTGGAAGGCAGTTCCTATCCTGCTCATCTTTGTGTAAGCTTCCCAGCTACTTCTCTATACTGGGAGTTTTCACCTAGCTGGTATTTAACTAATTTTTTTAATGATTAAAAAAAATGTTGCTCATTATGTCAGTTAAATTTTCTGATGGTGCTACTTATTTTCTGATCCTTAAAGTGAGATAATTATGCAACCCACTCTTCTCCCTGTAAAACATATGGTTATCTACTAGGCGGACACATGCAACCAGATTTATTTTGTGCCTTTTTCTCGGCTACACAGGACATTCCCTCCTGCAGTTCTTAGGGTGATACTTTCTCTCCATGCTGCCTGTGGTAAGTGGCAAGCAGTGCTTTTCCCTAGTGAGAAGGAAGTCAATAGGCTGTATTTTACTGTGACAGCTGGGCCATTTGACTTGAGTCTTATTACACTTGATGGCTACCTTTAGGGAATGTCTTTTTCAATTGTTTATTTTCCAAGCCTCTTGTCAGTTCAAACTATAGAAAACAAAAAGGGTACCCACATTTCACTAATCTGTACCCACAATATGGAATTTATGGAATTCACTTCATCAATTCTGGGCCCAAGAAGATATTTCAGTCAAATAAAATCTATAGATATTTACTGAGTACCAATAACTTTATGAAAATTATATAAAATTAATAAGCTCTCACAGTCCACTCATGGATATTATATTTAAGAGATAATAAGTACATACATAAAAATTTAAAATTATCTGAAAAAAAATAGAAGATTTTAAAAAGCCAAAAAATATCCAGTTTGGGTAAGGTTTTAGTAATGGGCACTCATTTCAGGAAGGCAATTTGGCTGTACTTGTCAAGCCATTTACTGAGTTTTTCAAAGGGGAAACTATTGACATTTCAGCAAAGCAAACATTATTGCAAAGAACTATTGCAAGCATTACCAGAGGTTTAGTATCTCTGTCCTTTGGACGTTGTCATTGTGACAGCCAGAAGTGCCCTCCTTGTATTTCCAAATGCCCTAGAGGGCAGCACCCCCAGTTGTGAACAAACTGTATCAGTCAAAATAGGCTAAGTTTTGCTACGTAACAAACAGCCTCATATCTCAGAAGCTTTATACAACAAAGGTTTATTTCTCTTTTATCCTACATATACATATGCATATACAAAGCAGGTCAAGAGGAATATTCTGCTCATTATAATGACAAGGGACCAAAGCTGATGAGGCTCCTGCAATACGTACCTATGCAATAACTATGACAGTGGTGACCATGCAAGGGTGGGTATGTTGCAGAGAAGGGAGAGTGGAGTACAGGTATTGCAGGTGCAGATGTCAGAATGAGTCAGCAAAGTGCAATTCTTTAATGGTGTTGGCACAGCTTAAATTCCTGCATTCTACGGACATTCTTTTGCTCCATGAAAAAAAGAAGGTAAAGTGACATAAAGAAACCCACCAAAAGCCATGTATGTAGGAAGCACACTGCCAATCAATATAGGATAAAAAAAAAAAAGACTCTGAATTAAAAAAGAAACCCCCAAAGTTGCCTATTCCATTTGCTGAAGGAAAGGAAGGGTACATGAACTCTTACAAGATTTCTTGAGCTAAAACGATAATCCCAACTGGTCTATAATTCAATTCTGGCTTGGTCCTGATGTAAACTGATCTTAATATAAATGGGAAAACCCACTCTTTCAAAGATGCTTAATAAACAAGGGAATCAAAACAGGATGCTCAAGATAAACTAAAGAAAAAAAGGGAAAGAATGGAAGACACAAGAAAAATAAATGGTACATTCATAACATCTGGAAATATATTATCATGGGGCATATAAAAGTCATAACCAAATATTTCTTGACAAATTTTAAAAGTTTAAAAACCAGTCAATTCTATGAAGTAGGAGCTCAAAACACAAATAAAAGAATTTGCATGCAAGATAACTAAACAGCAGGAAAAGATAAAATATAAGTTGTCAGAACTCAACTGAAGCAATGAGAGAAGAAAATGAGAGTATCAAAGGATTATAAGTACAAAAGTAGATGAATACAAGAGAGAACAGACATTGCAATAAATACATTAAGGAGCAAAGCTAAAATAAATAAGAAAACAAATGGAAAGAATTTGTAAGAAAATTAAAGAAGAGTCAACAGGGTATATATTTGGAATCCTTGAGAAAAAACCCAACAAATACTAAAGAACAGGTCCATAATTGGAATGGCACAAGAGGAAGTCCTGTAATGGTTACTTTGCTGACCCCACACCAGACTCCTAGCGGACAGGTGAGGGGTTGCAGGCAGCTTGTCACACTGCCTTGTCATTCTCCACGTGTCGATGCTACAGCCCATTGCTCTCTTGTCCCTGCCCTTCCCAAGGTCTATGGAAGTAATGACAACATCAATAAAGAGAGCCCAATGCTAGCTGCAGAAAAGTATGTGGAGTCTATTTCTTGTCATGAAAAGGCAAACATAGCTTTCTAATTCCATGAGCTGACATGGCCTGGATAGGCCCATTTATCATTGGAATTGCAAATGGACTATAGCACAAAGCAGCTACTGCTCATTCTAGAGAGAGGGAAAAGAGAGAAGCACGTGAAAGTATGAAATTCCAGCAGAATATGGACAAAGTTGTTACTCCTCAGCATCTCCAACTCTCTACAGTGGAATTCAAAAGCCCAGGTCCTTTTTATTTTTATTTTTATTTTCCAGGAATAGGATGGAGGCTCCCCACAAAGACATACCTCCAGAAACTAAGGGGGATGGTGGTTATACAAACCTATTTTTTAGATGCAGCAATAGAATAAGCCAACAGAGGCAAGCTTTAGAAACAAAGTTCCAAAAGATGATCAAACACTTATAAATAAGCAGATAACCAAAATTGTATATCTAAAGAGGCATGTGGCATTCCTTGAGGTTAAAACTAAAAAACGGTCAGTCCTCAAAAAGGTCCAATAAAAAAGGACCCATAGGTAGATGTTGATTTTCTAGGGAAAAATCAGAGGTATGGAGATTGTAATCACATGTAAAAACATATCATCAATCTAGCAGAAGTGTGAAGCAAGTATAGGGGTTATCCAAGGACATGTTGATACCCAGTCTTCTTTAATTTTCCATCTCTAAAACTTCCTTAGAGGAATATTCTTCTTTTTTTTTAAGATTTTATTTATTTATTTGACACAGAGAAAGAGATAGCACAAAAATGCAGAGTGGCAAGCAGAGGGAGTGCTCCCCACTGAGCAAGAAGCCAGTCATGGCACTGGATCCCAGGATTCTGGAATCATAACCTGAGCCAAAGTCAGATGCTTAACCGACTGAGCCACCCAGGCACCACAAGAATGTTCTTCTTGGGGTGTTCTGAAGGGACTTATATTTAAGTAAAATAGAAGAGCACATAAAAGGAGGAAAAGAAGGGAAATAATGTAATTCACACACAACAAACAGAAAGCTGCCTTGCCAAAACACTCCCCAGAAGTGTTAGTATTTCAGAAGAAAAAGCAGACCCCTGCCTTATATTCACACATATTTTCAGTGTATTTGAAAATATATTCATATATTCAGTGTATCTGATTTGGTAAAAACTAAAGCCTTAGCAGTTCAGTTTATCCTATTATAAATCAAATAGCTACTAGGAGATCTTTACAAAAAAAAATTATTTTTCTTTTCTTAGGGTTAAAAATGTATTAAAATGTATTTTATGTACTAATCTATAATATCATAAAGGGTCATTCAACATCCAATTTTTAATGAAAGCCTAGGGCTATCTGTAATCATTTTGTTATGCAAATTTCATTCATTCATATGAGATGTTTAAATTATATACCTTTCTAGATTAAACTGCATGTACCACTCTTTGAGATTCTTTAACCATGAAGATTACATTAAGACTAACAGAACTCTTTAAATTTCTATTTTATAAAGAAAGAAACAAATGATTGGTTTTTTTCTTAATTATCAGTTCACATAATTAATCAGGATGCCTTGGTAAATTTAACTTTTTTTTGTTTGTTGTGTAGTGCATTATTTTGGAAAATATGCAATGAATTATCCTTTTTTCTTCAATGATGAATGAGTGGAAGTAACATTAATTGACTGTATTTGGTGGCAAGAAAACAATAAAATAATTAATTGTACCTTAAAAGGCATAATTCAGATAAACATTCTTGAAACAAAAATGTGTGTTTGTGTGTGTGTGTGTGTGCATGTGCGTGCACACATATGTATACCTGTCTCTAAAATATGGTCTTACATAATATATAATAAATTATATACAACAACACAAGTATATAATAATATGTATATCATTGTTTATGCCTGGAAAACTGAACTAGAATAGTCAACAAAGATATATATCCTGGTAAAATATTATTGGATTTCAACAACTTGGAAGGGAAAGGAAGGGAAGGAAGAAGAAAAATCACTCGGGCATCTAGGCAAAAAGATCTAGTCACTTATGCAGGAGATTAAATTGACCTGGCCTCAGAATATTCCACAACAATATTCAATGTCAGAAAATTGTGGAGGACATAAACTTCTTAATTAAAAAAAGTGCTGGAGTGCCTGGATGGTTCAGTCAGTTAAGCATCTAACTCAATTTTGGCTCAGGTCATGGGGGTCAAGGTCAGGGGATCAAGCCCTGGGTCAGGTTCCATATTCAGCAGAGAATCTGCTTGGGATTCTCTCTTCCTTTGCCCACACCCCCCTCACTGTGCACGCCCACATCATGCACTCTCTCCCAAATAAATAAATCTTTAAAAAAAAGAGGAAGAAGAAGAAGAAAAGAACATATTTCTAAAATACAAATAAAGAAATGTGTCAAAGTACCTCCTTCCCCACATCCTGTCCTTCCCCTACCAAAATAATAAAGTCCCTGAAGTAGACAATTTCTCAGGGAAATTCTAACAAAACTTTTAAAAAACAGATAATCCCAAAGGTATTTTAATTGTTCTAGAATACAAAGAAGGAATGCTTCCAAATTATATTTATGAAATGGGTATACAAATGATCCACAAAGTCAATAAGAATTGCACAAAAAGAAAACCATCAATCACATTTGAAAAGTTCACCAGAAGGCACTAATAATTCAATGTTAGGCAATATGGAAGTTAATAGTCTTCTTGTTTTCTAACAACAACAGGTCAGAAGAAACAACAGAAGGAAAAATTCCTTATTTTCAGTAACAACACAAAAGATAAAGTGTCTGAGAGGAAATGTGTGAGATCATTATAAAAAAGACTTTAAAATATTACAGAGGAACACAAAATAAGACACAAACAAAAGAAAAAGCATTCCATGTCCTTGCGTAGGATGACTCAACATCATAAAGCTGTCAATTCTCCCTAAATTAACCTACAATTTTCACACAAGTCTAATAAAAACGTCAGCATCATTTTGTCAGAATAATCAAGCTAAGTCAAAAGTTCATGTGGAAAAATAAACATGTAAAAATAACCAAGAAAATCTGGAACAGGGGGGAACCTGTCTCCAAGTATTAACACATTACAAAGCTTTAGTAATTAAAATACTGTGATACTGGCACATAAATATATAGACAAATCATGAAGCAGAACATGAAATCCTGGAATAGACATGCATCTATACATGGTATTTTAGAAAGCGGGGCATTTCTAACAGGTGGGGAAAGATGGATTATTTAAAAAATACAGTTGAGAAAAATGGATTGGGGGAAAGAAAATGGGAAAAAAAAGCTGATTCCATTCTAACATCTAATAACAGGAGAAATTCCAAATATATTAAAATTTTAAGTGTTTAAAGAAAGATCAAAGTACCAGTAGAAGCCATGAAAGTAAGGTCTTTCTAACTATGATGTGAATCTCAGAAGCTATAGAAAGAAATATAGCTAAGTTCAATTAAATGTTTTTAAAATGTTCGTGGTAAAAAGTGCAATCTAAGTTAAAAGGTAAATACCAATTATGAACTTAAAACACAGACTAAAAGTTAATCTCTCTAATGTATAAAAAATTCTTAGAAGTCAATGAGAAAAAGACAATTCAATGAAAAAAATGGGCAAAAAATGGGGACAGTTCATAGAAAAAGAAGTATGGATTGTCCTTGAGCATATATTAAGATCACTAATAATAAGAAAAAGTAAATTAAACCACTTTTACCTATCACATTAACAGAGATCAAAGTTATTAAATTCATTGTTTGAGGGAATAGGATAGAGAAACAGATCTCATGCTTGTTGATGAGAGTGTAAGTTGGTACATCTGTGAAGGGCAATTTAGTAATGTCTATCAAGTTGATAAACACTATAGCCTTTCAGAAATATATTCTAAAATATACGTTTGAGATATGACGTATGTACAAGGTTATTTACTGTAGCACTATTTGTAATACCAAAAGACCGGAAGCAGCCTAAATGTCTATTAATGTTCATGAATATGAGACCACTTAAATACAGTATAGTACAGTCATACAATGGACTATTACAAAGCCCTAGAAACACATAGAGAAGCTCTTTACATATTGGCTGATATGGAATGATCTTTCAAGTCACTGGAGGAAAGAATATGCTCATAAACACGGACATCTCTGAAAAGAGATACAAAAGTTTGATAGAAAAGTTGATAAAACTGATTGTGAAAAAAGTTGACAAAACTGGCTGTGTTAGGGAAGGGGAACTGGGTGCCTGGGGGACGGGTGGGACAGGTGCCTGGGGGATACTTTTTAAGACTTTTGCATTTTTAAAATTTATAAAGAAATAGGAGAGGTCATAAGGCTTTGTGAGTCATAAGTGCCAAAATGATCTAAAGAGATTATATGTAGTTTAAAAAAAAATTAATTAATTAATTAATTACAGTAGACAGAATGAAATAAAGTTATCTTTCGACCTTCCCCTACTATCTTTCCAGCAAAATGCACATGCCTTCCCGCAATTATAGTTTTGCCTGTTTTTATTAACCTCTATCCTTATCCTCAGATCCTACTATTTCATTTATCTGAGATGAGTCAACATTTATAATAATTTTCCAATCAAAGTTATATCTCAATCTCATTTCAACATCTCAATTTCAACATGTGCTATGTGCAATAACAAACCTGAAATCATTTACTTCAGGCAATCATAAGCAAAGAAGCACATCTTTTGGAAGGTAGTTTTAAAAAAAGTAGTTAAAATCTTGCCTATTGTTTGGAAAATGTGTCATGGGCCATTTTAATAATGCTTGTTTAGAGAATTAAATATGCCCTCTCCTGGCATCTTTAAGTGTAATATGCACAATAAAGAAGGTAAGCTTTTAGATAAAAGATAACTTAATAAAGTCACACGTTAGATGGTCATGCTGTCCATAGAGATGCACAAGCCTATATATCAAGATATGAGAAAATATTAAAAGTTATATTTCTATCATTTTTTCTTATCCTCATAATGTATAAAGTAATGTGCAATTTATAAATAATAAATAGGCATGCATAAATGTTATTGTGTGCTTAAACTTTTTATCCATGAAAGTGTATAATCAAAATATTTGGTAATTGCTGTCAAATTATATTTTTTTTCACATAAATAAGGAGAAATCACATGCACTATAGAATGCTGAATCAAGCATAGTGAAAAGCAACAGCTACAAATTGTGAATTTCTAAGTGAAATGCTATTAAATTCACTTGGTACAGAACTACTAGCACAATGCTAACTGAAAAGAGATATATAGTAAATAACAGAACTTTCCAGTTAGGAAAAAGTGTTAGGTATCACCTATTTTAAATCTCTTAATTACAAGCATGAGATAAATACAGGCTAGAGAGAATAAATAATGTTCTCTATGTCATATGGCTGACTCATGGTGAAAGAGCCTGCTATAGAATCCAAATTTTCAAACCCTCTGTCTTACTGGACAATGCATAGAAAGAAAAAGAGAGAGAAAATGAAATGGAGAGGGTCTTTGAAATTAAACAGCAGGCCAACCTGTGTTCTCATTATTGTATTTTTTCCTATTATTTTCTTTTCACCTATTTATCCATACCTTTATTTTTATCTTTCTGTAAGCTTTCCCAAAATCACATCCCATTGTAGAAAATGGAAAGGTGAGTTTATTTTTTATCATGCTAATTTTTAAGCCACTCTAAAGGAGAAAATTTAAAATCTGAAGTTAATCTTGTTCTCACCCATCTCCTCTAACAGAAATGATATCTGAACTCTATGTGGTTTTTCTTACCAGTAATCCTCTAAAAACACCCCCCCCCCAAATGCAACTCTACCCAAAAGAAGTGAAAGGTGAAATGGGTTGGGAATGGATGCTATAGCAGTTGAATTGCAAAGAAGCAATCAAAATTTTAAAAGTCTATTCTTTAGGAATGGTAAGAATGTAAACCTGCAAGAACAGATCCTATATTAACTCTTTGAGTCCATTAGCCTGATTCCGAGTTTATCTCCCAGGCTCTCAGAGTCGAAACAATACCATGAGCATGACAAAATTGAGATCATGATGTTAGGGGAAAAAATAATAATAATAACAATAAAACTTAAGAGAAATGAAAAGTATTTATCCAGGTAATTCAAACCCATTTTTAATACCTTGATTATATTTATGTAGTCCCCTCACAATATCGATAAAGGAAATTTCCAACTTTTAATGTTTCCTGGTCTTGAGCTTCCAGGGAAGCTATACTTTGTTCATTTTGCACTGACAATATGCATAGGTGGCATATAAAAAATTTGTATTGACACAGGCATTGGTTTCAACTATGGCAATGCCACTTAACAAGTTTTATTATTTATTGGGAAACTAATATCTCATTGGTTTGGGAAGATTAAATGGCATACTGCAGATAATCGCTTTAGCATATGTACTTAGGCACATATAAAACTTAGCTCTTTTGAGTTACACCCCTCCAGACATGTCAAGTAACGTGCTCAAGGTCTCACTTATTGCGCTAGGAAAGAAACTTAGCAACCCAGATTCCTCTAAGGACACTAAGAATTGAGACATTTAGGGGACTGGCTGAATCATAATCCTGAAAGTGATTGCATCCGGATGTAGGGTACACAGCCTGCACCATCTATCAGGCCCACCACCATCTTTTTCCGTTGGAGGCAGGCTGGAACTACATTTCCCAGAGACCCTCAAGCTGCTTCCGGTGCACTGCGCCGGCGCTCTGCTTTCCGGCTGTATATTTTACGTCAGTTCGGCCGTAGAACTCCCACAGTTGAAGCCGTGCGTCTGAACATGGGTTCTTTAGTGACTCAGCCTCTGGAGCCAATTAAGGTCGCTGCGCCTCCTAAGGCCACCAGCTCCGTCGAGCCCCCGCCCCTCGCTGCACCTGGAGCGCCGACCTCTCCAGCGGAAGCCCCTCTATTTAATAACTGCTGGAGCTGTCGCGTGCTTTCAGGGACGGGGCTAATAGGGGCGGGCGGGTACGTCTACTGGGTGGCGCGGAAGCCCATGAAGCTGGGATACCCCCCGGGCCCAGGGACTATTACGCAGATGGTCATCGGCATCAGTGAGAGTCGGGACAACGCGGGGCCTTTGGGTAGTGGGAGGGGGAGAAGTGGGTGGCAGTTGCGTGGGTTTGGTTGCGGACTGGTCACGTGGCGGAGGTATGCCAACCGAGAAGCAGGGGCGGGGAGGAAGATGTTGGGACGCTGTTCTCATTTAAGACAAATCACGGTATTGAGAACTCTTAACTAGCTTCAATCTTTTTAATCCTAACAATAGCTATTAAAGATAGGTATGATCATAGCCATACTTTTATCACCTCTGAGCACACTAAGTCTCAAAGACTAAGAAATACTGTGTTCAAGGTCAGATAATCAGGATGTGGCACAGCGAGCGCGAGACCCATTTTTTTTTCCTCCCCCCTCCAGATGCTGGAGAAAGTCTGAGTGAGGGTACATAATTTTGGTTTAAGAAATAGGGCTTTGAAGTCTCCTTTTAGACATGAATTGTGAGCCCACATTCTGTGTGTACCATGGGTAAAGTGGCCCACAGTCCTTACCTGTAGCAATAATTTATTATTATTATAAATGATTGTTAAGCTGTCTTACAGTAAAATGCAGTAATTCTTTTTACTCTTCAAGCCAGATGAATGGGATTTCAGATCTCTTACCTTTTTAATTAGATTTCCCAAATCAATTCTCCTTAAGTCACTTTCTTGCTTGGGGAGGTAACTGATTTTTTTTTCCCTCTGAACTTTCTTGTCCTTTTCTGAGTTTCACTCTTAAGAGAGAAATGTAATGGCAATGTATCTTGGAGTGTTGTGAGAATTAAATAAGATGGCATATACAGAAGCACCTAGTAAACTGAGGTGTAACATGCATGTAAGGTACAGTTTGTTTTTGTTTTCTTTTTCTTTCCTAGGCATTGCTTGTTGGGGTGTCGTCATCCTTTCAGACCCCAAAGGGAAGGCCTTCCGTGTTGAATGAAAGTACTACCAGTGAATTTATCATCTGTCCATGTCCCAGGACACCAGAACAAGCATGGGACTTAGGGATATACTGGACAAATGGACATTGACAGACTTTATTCCTGAGGATACCACAAGACTGAAGAAAGGAGGAAATGATAAACCAAGTTGGAAAATGAACTCAACTATTATTTTAAATAGTTCTCTTTACTTTTTCTATAATTGGGTCAACGCCTATTAACAATCTAACACTGGATTGGCATCATGCAATGTACAGAAGTACATAAAACTTTTTATCTATGTACTGCTCATAATTTTTTCATTGGTGGTAAGTGAAACTTTAAAAATAGTCCTGGTGGTTTGCCCAGGGTCATTCAGCAAGTCCTTGGTGCATCTAGGATTGTTCAGTGCTTGTCCTAGTCTTTCAGAACGAGGATGATTCCAAACAGGCAAGAATTACCTTTATGAAACAAAAATTAGTATATAATTAAAAGTACCAAAAAATTTGAGAGAAATTCACATTTATCATTAAAAACAATAACATTTGGTTCTTTGTCTACAACTGCTGGAAGTGATTCTGTGATGAAATTGACATGCTTTTGAGATAATGACTTAAAATTTGACAGTTCATTTCTAAGAGAAGTCTGTGCTTCCTACCAATCTTTTTCACTTCTGATATATACCCCAGCTTTTCCATAAAATTATACTTAACTGTTTTTCAGAGCAGAAAGATAGTTCAGTTCAGCTGCCAATCACAGTGTGTAAGTTGAAAGATTGGTTGAGCAACTCCCATCAGACCTGTTGCTTTCTAGTATGTAGAAGTGCCTGGATCTAATGCTAAGTGACTATTCCCAAAATTTTCTTAGGTTAAAACAAAGTACATAAATCTAACTTTTGGTCTTGGATTGATCTAATGGATAAATAGAAAAAGTCTTTATTCTTAATATAATTTTAACATCTCGGAGTTTGTACTAGTGTGTAAGCAAATAAGAGCCTTTTTCCAAATATACTTGTCTGCTCACTAGAATATTGCCAACATATATTTGGTTCTTCCCAACTTGGGGCTCTTTAACTAGGTTTGAGTAAAATAATTCTTTACTATGTCTATGGGAAGTTAAGTGGGAATAACACTCCTCCCCACCCCCAAAAAATAAGCTTGTTAAATTTGAAACTAACAGTTTTCTTTCTTTTTCTTTTTTTTTTTTAAACTTTGGAAAAGTTGCTTTGATTTCTGCAAGTACAAAGTCAGAAATCTAGTTTGTTTTAGAGATTTAGTCTCATCTTCAGAGACAAAAGGGACATGCCACTTTAGTCCTGCAGTAGGGGAAGTACACACAGTACTCCTATTATCTTCCCTTTTGTTGTGGTTGAAGTGGTGAGAGTAGGGCAAACAGGCTCAAAAACCAGTGGATTATTACTCACTAATGTAAGAACACCGTTTTAATTATGGTTCATGGGCTTCAGAATCTCTTTATGGTATGGAAATAAATTTGCAAAGGCTCATAATTACTTCTAGCATAGGAGAGGGGATAAAGTACAAATAAGGGTAATTTAAAATGACCTTACAGTTCTCCTTAAAACACAAACCAAAATGTGAACATATATGTGGACACTAACAATGTACGTGACGTCCAAGGTATCTATTAACTAAACGTCTACATAGTAGAGACTTAAGTACCCCAATGCAAGAAATCATTACACTGGGGCACTTGGGTGGGTCAGTTGGTTAAGTGGCCAACTCTTGATTTTGGCTCAGGTCATGATCTCAGGATCACTAGCCCTGAGACTTGAGATTCTTTCCCTTTCTCCCTTCCCCAGCTCACACATGCTCTCACGCTCTAAATAAATAAAATCTTCAAAACAAAAGAAAACCATTGCAACATTTCTTGGTCCTTTTTATTTTCCCTTTCCTTCTTTTTTAGGTTTTATTCATTCATGAGATAGCGTGAGAATGAGAGCAGGGAAAGGAAGAAGCAGGCTCCCTCCTGAGCAGGGATCCTGATGTGGGGCTCAGTCCTGGGACCCCAGGATCGTGACCTGAGCCAAAGGCAGATCCTTAACCAACTGAGCCAGCCAGGTACCCTCCTGTTCCTTTTGTGTATTGCCTTGACTAGCCTGGAATCCTGTGACCAGCTACCAGTATGTCTTGAACATATGAAAGGACCCAAATAGAGATTGAGCCTCAGGATCTTGCTATATGTTGGGAAGGAGAGGTGAGAGGTCTCTCCGCCCAGGCCAGTTGCTGAGACTGTTATTGCTGGGAGCACTGCAGTGTTCCAAGTCCAGATTAAACTAAAAAGTTACGGAGTTTCACCTGACTGAGACCAATTCTAGAGACCATACTTACAGGTTAAGCATCTCAGCGGTGATTTGCACTTCAGCCTCAGCATTTGCCCCTTGTTCCTTTTTATTAGTTGTTTCTCAGCATGGTTGTGTCTGAATTAGGGGCCTCTTGAATGAAGCCAGCTGATTGGGGAACAAAATAAATTGCTCCTCAATTAAATATATGTTCAGGGCAAGCGTATGTTCAAGTACCTCCCCCCCAAACCAGCCTTGGCCTCCACTGATTTATTGCCAGGACTACATTGATCAAACTAACACTTCTCAAATCTTGCTCAAGAATAGTAAGCAATTTTGAGTCAAAAAGCCACTTTTATTTTCAAATACAGATAAATCCTTGCCTTGACCCAATGGTTATATAGGTGTTAGGGGCACAGAGTCAGAGGTGAAAGACATAATTACACATCATTTATAAGTATCCTAAGAGTATGGCGAGGAAATATGTCACTCTTCTAAATTGGCCTTTCAGATACTCAGCAACTTGTCATTCATTTGTAGGAGTGTAGAGAAATAACCCAAAGGGCAAATGTTAAATGCAACAATGCTGCTAAAAATCACTGCCCAGTCTTGTGACTGAACTTGCATGTGCTTCGGCAATGTGGTAGCAAGATTAAGATGGTCTAGAAACCTGGTGTACACACACTTTCTCCCAGTTACTCAAATACCATTCTAGGTGCTGCTCTGAAGGAAATTTGTAGATGTAATTAAGGTCCCAGATCAGCTGATCTTAAGACAGGGAGATTATCCGGATGGGCTAATCACATAAGCCCATCAAATCTTGTTCTAGAGATCAGAGGTGGGAAAAGTTAGAGATTAGAAGCAAGAGGAAGTTTCAGTGTAAGGTAAGATCCTGTAGGACTAGAAGAAAGCAAACATCCCTGTGAGATGCCGCTGGGGGCCATGTGGCTAGGAAGTGCAGGCCTCCTGGAGCTGTGGAGAGTGATAGCTACAAGGGAAACTTCGACCTCAGTTCTACAACTACAAGGAAATGAATGCTTCCAACAACTGTAAGCTGGGAAGAAGGTCTTATGAGACCAAAGAACAGACCCAACACCACCTTGGTTTCAGCCCAATGAGACTCCAAGCAGAGTATCTGGTCATGCTGTGAGATTGTGAAATAACATATTTGTTTCATTTAAAGTCTCCAGGTTTGTGGCAATTTATTACACAACAATAGAAAACAAATACAATGAGTCAGGTGTGTTTTATGGTATCATAGTCATAGTAGGTGGAATGCCAGACCAAATATGCACCCCCCATTCTGGATATTCAGGAATTAGCAAAAAAATTCATCTAATAGCATTTGTCTTTACAGTTAACTGTCTTTACTTGTTCTTTTACTGGCAGCTTTCTTTTTTTTTTTTTAAGATTTTATTTATTAATTTATTTAACAGACAGAGATCACAAGTAGGCAGAGAGGCAGACAGAGAGAGAGAGGAAGAAGCAGGCTCCCTGCCGAGCAGAGAACCCGGTGCGGGACTTGATCCCAGGACCCTGAGATCATGACCTGAGCCGAAGGCAGAGGTTTAACCCACTGAGCCACCCAGGAGCCCCAACTGGCAGCTTTCTTGGATAGTTTTTTTCTTCTGTTTTCTAGCTAAATTGTTCCAAATTGTTCCACTGTTGAATACACACACACACCATTACAGCACCGTTTTTCTGTGCCAAGCGTTATGCTAAGTGCTTTGTAGGAATTGTTAAATCCTCTCCGCAGCCCTGTTTTATGGTTGAGCTAACCAAGGCCTGGAGCAAGTTAAGAAATTTCCCAAAGCCTCTGGAAACGAAGCAGTAGTGGCTTGGTGAAGAGCCTCAACTGGGAACTGGGGATTCCTGTTGTTATAATTACTTTCTTAGCATTCATTCTCAAAACGTTCAGATGTCAAAACTGGAAATTTTGAACTCTGATTTTCCATTTTTAACTTGGTTATCTCTTAGTTTAACATGGATCATTAATCTCTTAGTTTCCTCTTTATAATTGAGATTCTATCACTTGTCACTCTGACGGCAATTTGAATATTAATCCAGGGCAAGAAATTCACATCTCCCTGAGCAGGCTCATACGTTTCCATGACTTTACCCTAATCTCTCTCCTGACTTTGGACGATTCTTCTGAACTTCACACTCTATTTTCCAGCCATAATAGGGCATCGACTTGCCTGTCTACAGACACCAGCATCCCAACTTGACCCAAATGAACTTACTTCACCCCAACCTACTTCTCCTATTTACTTTCTCTGTTCATGGCATTTCCACCTCATCAGCTGACCATGCTAGAAACTATAGAATAATGTATGGCTCTCTACTCTCATTCTTCACCTCTGATCTGTTAGCAAGTCCTCCTTATTTAAACCATTTAATGCTCTTCCCTGAGCATTCCTATTGCTATTGTTTTGGATGCCTTATCATCATTCCTAATGTAGATTACTAGAATAGGTTCTTAATTTATACTTGCTTCCAGGAAATCCCTCTCATCCTCCCTCACACTCTAGTCAGAGTAACTTTAAAGCACATCCCACCTAAAAACCTTTCAGTATCCCTGCTGCACACAAGGGGAATTCCATCCAGACTCCTTCACAGGAGAAGGAATACCCTTCATTAGTTCACTTTCCATATCTTTCCACCTTCATCTTCCACTCCTTGACTTGTTCAGGCCCATGTTCCTGCCACTCTTATTTAGCCAACTCTTCCTAAAGATGTCACTTTCCATGCCTTTGCACCTGCTGTTCCTTCAGCTGAAAAGGATATCCTTTTGTCTCTGATCCATTTGGAAAAATCCCACCTGCCCTTCCAAGCCCAGCCCAAATGTCACCTCTCCCGCAAAGCCGTCTCTGAAAAGTCTTTTTGTCGTTACTTTCAGGACAGTGCAACCATTATACTTTGTATAAAGTTCTAACACTACAATTAAAAGATTGCTCAGTAATTATTTATGCATCTGTCCCTCCCCACTGTGAAAAGAGGATTGAGCTTTGTCATCTTCACGTTTCTGGTCTCCAGCACCAAACATGTCAGTTACATGGTTCATATACAGTAAATATTGATTAATAATAAAGTGTTGAAAAAACTAATGAGGAAGAAAAGGGCAATGTTTGTTCCATTTGACAACCTCAGTATATCTCAGGTATGATTCCAGACCCAGCAGCATGAATGTCACCCGTGATCTCGTTAGAAATGCACATTCTTAGCCCTATGCCAGATCTACCACTCAATCAGAAACCCTGGGGGTGGATTCCCAATCTATATTTTAACAAGCCCTCAGGCTGATTCAAATGAAAGTTTAAATTTGAGAACCCCTGGTGTATTTGAACCTGACTGATGTGTACAGCAGATCTCAGATGTAATGTAATGAAAACAAACAAAACATCTGATGGAAGCCATGAGACCCAGGTTCTAATCTTAGTTCTGCCACCAGCTCCTAATCAGCTCTTGAGCAAGCCACTTAAACTTTTAGAACATGTTTCCTTCTATGAAGGCAGAAGACTACGCAATCTCTAAATTCCTTTTCCATCATGAAGTTTCTCTCTTTGTGTGGAAAAGATGTACTCTCTGATGCTAAAGGACAGAGATGGCAGTGGAGAACAGAGAAAACCGAAATAGCACTCTCTGCCATGATGGTGTGAACCTGCCACAGAAGCTCAGACCATTGGTCCTACAGGTTCACTCTCTAGTAATCTGAAGCAGCAAACGCTTCATGCTTCACAGGAATTTAGTAATCCCTCACCCCAAGTAATGCACCAACCAACCAAACAATTCTACAGGGGAGGAACAGGGTGTTTTCTGACCCTCTTATGATCATATCATTCTTGGAAGCATGACACGTGTTTACCCTCTCTTGTGTGTAAGCGCTCATTCAAAATATGGGAAATCAGGAAGAGCTGGGATTGGTCGTGGTGTGGTAGTGTATGTGTGTGTGGTCTCTTTCTATTTCCCATGAACCCAAATAGGAAAATCCCTCCTTCAGTTTCACTCTGCATAATACTGGTTTAGTGATGTGAATTAAATTAAACATGTTATGTTATCCAGGCTGTGTCTAGAATAACAATAAGCCTCAGCAAAGGAAAATATTCTGTCAGTGAGTGGGCAAAGCAGACCAATAAAAAATGCATATTCTGCCTGTAGAGGCCAGAGACCAGAGGTACCAGATTTATATATATATATATATATATATATATATATATATATATAGTTGTTATTGTTTAAAGAAATATATATTTCATAAATGTCATATGTATGTATTTATTGTTCAAAGAAATATATATTCATAAATATATATTTTTTGACTATTATATATGAATTATTAAAAGGAATATATTTTATAAATATGTATCTCATATATATATATATATATGTTTTAAATAATTTCCACCTATATGTGAAAGTAAGTGGACACAATAAGTCCAATAAGTGATTTTATCACTCTAATGGCCAACTATAAAAATAGTCCTTTAGGCCTGGGACCTGAAGCCAGTACTGGTGAAAATGCTAGATATCAAAAACGTTTCAATAACTAGAAGAAATATGTCCTCATTTCCTTCAGCAGGATTATCATTTTCAGGTACCTCAGGTACATTAGATTAAGATTCAGTCCAATATGCATTTCTTAGTCTTTGTTATATGCCAGATACTCTGCTTGGTGTGTTAGAAATATTACAGGGTTCCTGTTCCTAGAAGTTGAGTCTATGGGAGAGACAGACACTTTAAAAAGTGATTATTATATAAGTAAGGAATATACACTGGGTACATGGGAGCAAGACAGAAGGATATTTTAGATCTTACTAAAGATATACAGAAATCAAGTCTGGTATGTTACCTGGAGCAAAGCCCAATCAAGAGTCAGACAAATTCTGGATCACCAGGAGGATGAATAAAGCAGACACATGTCAGGAGGAAGGACTACCAAGACTCCTATCTAGGCATGTCATTGACATCTACTCTAAAGGTAAATTCCCAGAGTTCCTTGACTTGGGGTTGCTTTGAGGAGCATGCTGTGCAGCCGTGCTTAGAACTGTGTGACAGGGAACTGCAAAATGCCTGTCAAAACCCTTGACAAGTGAAAGACAGGCAAACTGGGGAGGAAGCTTTTTCTCCCTCCTCACCAGCCTGTGAACACCTGTTACTAACAGAGGAAGCTGAGAGACACATTTGGCACATGTTGGCAGCACCATCAGAATCAGCCCCTCCTCACAATTTAGTGAAAACGTGATCCTTTTTCTGTGGGTTCTGCTGCACAAAACCCATTTAACTTCCCTTTGCTGTATAGTTATCAGAAATGAGAGGGAGACATGATAAAACTCGAGCTGGTTTTACCATGGCTGAATATGAGCTGGCCAAAAATTTTGTCAGCATTCTTTCTGAGATGAGAAAAATCACGCTAACACCATTTGCAGGGAGTTTTTCAATTGACAAACACCTTAATGAATTTATACAGTTGGCTCTATAACAACCTGAGAGAATGGGTAGGCCATCTCCTATAGTCCCCATTTTATAGAAAAAGAAATGAGGGTGGCTTCAGGTGCGTGAGGGACTGTACAATCACCAGTAAGAAGCAGATTTGATCGTGTGAGAACAGGTCTTTGGCATCTTTGCAGGACATTGGTTCTCAAAGAATTCAGAAAGATGTGTCTACTTGAATTCTAGCCTTCTGGGTAGAAAGTAGTTCAGGTTGCGTCTTTCAAAGCAACGGAAATTCAACTCATCTCCCTCAAAGTGCATTAACTGTTTTTGGAAGCCTGAGGTTCACAAGGACTGGAAAGATGCCAGCAGAACGTGTGCTGTTAGCCAGTTGGGAGCTGTCTGCCCCTTATACAAGCTTATGAAATGTGAAAAGTCATACCCACCAAGTTTTGTGAGGACTGAATACTTAATGAACATGATGCACCAGACAGTCAATGAAGATCAGTATCTTAGTTTTACAAAATACAAATAATTTATGACTACACCGCTTGCCTGTTGATTGAGGACTCTGGGTCTGGATGTGGGGAAGAGACTTCTCTCCTAGTGTTTGTGAAATTGAGTGTTTTTGGTCATATCATGGATTACAGACAGATGCCAGAAAGGCAGAATTTAAAAAAAAAAAAACAAAAACAAAAACAAAAAACAAAAAAAACCCTTGATAACCTGCACATTGCACAAGGCATATTTGTAATTGCAATTTGGCTCAGTTCATTCCAATTTTTTACTTTAGAGTGTTTCATTTAATTAGAAATGTAATTTAAAATAAACAGCAAATTAAAAATAAAAAAAAGAAAAACGACAAATTCTCTCCAGAAAAAGTTCTTTTCAGAGGGTCTCCAGAGTTGGCTCTACAAAATACCAGCTGCCAATTTGTTTTATTATTACTTGGTTTAAATATATCCATGGCTGAGGGGGAGGAGGGCAACTGAGAGCAGCTTTGGCTTCCCACAATGCTTGATGCTAATTTCACCAAGTTGTTTGTGGGACTGACAACATTTTCCTTGACATGAGGTCTAAATGAATCCATAGGTTGAATTCTTTCTCCAGCACTTATAGACAGTCTCACTTCCTCATTTGGAAAATAGGGATGATCTTACCCATCTTACCCATCTATGACTTTTTCACATAGATCAAATAAAATAAAGGGATATGTAAGTCTTTGAAACTGTGCATAGGACTGTAATAGTTTTACTCACATCTCTCATTCAGTTGTACTTTTTCAAAAATAGGCAGTGCAGCTCTTCAGAAACAGAGTGGTGCTACCAGGCATTCTGAATTTAAAACCTTCCAAGCTATCCTGTTCCTGTCCAATATTAGCTGTTCTCCTTTGGAACCAATTTAGCTGTTCAAAAACACCACTCTGATACTGATTCTTGCATAAATAACATGATTTCTTGGAACTTGCTTTCTAAGAGATAATCTTACTAAGACTTGGAGCTTTGAATCCTTCAAATTAGAGGATGAAACATCATGTCTGCTCCTTCCTTCTCCAAATAGTTCACATACTGTCCTATGATGCCTCTTTGCTTTCCTCTGGTTTTTGATGTGAAATATGGCATTTCTTTCCATGAGGATACCATTCAGAGTCCCAGCTGTTCAAGGCTATGGCCACTTCTTCTTAAAAATTGGAGTAAAGGGGCACCTGGGTGGCTCAGTCAGTTGCCTCTTGGTTTCAGCTCAGGTCATATTTCATGGGTTGTGGGATTGGGCCCCAGGTCAGACTCCATGCTCAGCAGGGAGTCTGCTTGATGATTCACTCCCTCTGCCCCTTCCCCCATTCATGCACTTGTTCTCTCTCTTTCAAATAAATACAGATCTTAAAAAACAAAAACAAAAACAAGCAAACAAAAAACTAAAGCTCATTACTAAAATAACTTCATCTTAAAAAAGTTGGAGTCAAATGGAACACCCCACCTGGGCCACTCTATTCCTAGTGCACTTCCATGAAGTTTTACCTACTAAATAGCCTTATGTGGTATTTAGACCAGTTAACACTGATATTATTCCTTGAACTCAACTCTCCTAGGGTGTTGGCTGAGGAGCTCCACGTTGTACTCTCTCTATATATGTGAACTTTATCTGGAACATCATGTCTAGTTGAGGGCTTTTCTTTTGAGGTTTAGAAAACTCTGCTGATCTTTAAAGATTATTATAACATCTTTGTACTCAGGATTTTCTCTTACTGAATGTGGCTTTCACTTATTTTCTTGAATGCAGATTATATATGTGTGAGAAATGTGTATTACATGTATTTTATATAAGATATATATTTTTAATTAAAATAATATTCAAATAAGATGCCAGTTTCTGACAAGTTTGTTTTGTTTCATTTAGATATAACCAGTATGGAACAAAGAAGGAGGTCAAGTTTATTTTCTTTATTTGGATTCCAGTTAACATACAGTGTAATATTAGCTTCAGGTGTACAATACTGTAATTCAACACCTCCGTACATCACTCAGTTCTCATCACAATAAGTGCACTCCTTAATCCCCACCATCTATTTAACCCACACCCCAAACCCCTCCCCTCTGGCAACCATCAATATGTTCTCTATACTAAAGAGTCTGTTTCTTGGTTTGTCTTCCTCTGTCTCTTTTTTTCCTTTGCTTGTTTGTTTTATTTCTTAAATTCCACATATGACTCAAATCGTATGGTATTTGTCTTTCTCTGACTGATTTTCCTTAGCATCATACTCTCTAGCTCCATCGATGTTATTGCAAAAGGCAAGATTTCATTCTTTTTATGACTGAGTAATAATAGTCCATTGTGTGCACCACCTCTTCTTTATCCATTCATCAGTCCATGGACACTTGTGATGTTTCCATAATTGGGCTACTGTATATAATGCTGGGCTATTGTAGATAATGCTGGTAAAAACATCCAGGCACATGTATCCTTTGAATTCGTTTATCCTCTGAGTAAATACCTAGTAGTGCAATTGCTGGATTGTAGGGTAGTTCTATTTTTGACTTGTTAAGGAAACTCCATACTATTTTCCAGGGTGGCTATGCCAGTTTGCATTCCTACCAACAGTGCAAGAGGATTCTCTTTTCTCCACATCCATGCCAACACCTGTTGTTTCTTATGTTGCTGATTTTAGCCATTCTGACTGGTGTGAGGTGATATCTCATTGTAGTGTATTTTTTTGTTTTGTTTTGTTTTTGTTTTTTTCCTGCCCAGCAATGAAGCCAATTATGGGGCTTGAATTCATGACCCGAGGTGAAATCAAGAGTTGGATGTTTAACCTACTAGGCCACCCAAGTGCCCCATCTCACTGTAGTTTTGATTTGTACTTCCCTGATGATCAGTGATGTTGAGCATCTTTTCATGTATCTATAGGCCATCTGGATGTCTTCATTGGAAAAATATCTATTTATGTCTTCTGTCCACTTTTAATTGGATTATTCATTTTTGGGGTGTTGAATTTTATAAGTTCTTTATAAATTTTGGATACTAACCCTTTATTGGGTACGTCACTTGCAAATATCTTCTCCTATTCTGTATGTTGCCTTTATAGACTGTTTCCTTCACTGTGCAGAAGCTTTTAATTTTGGTATAATCCCAATAGTTTATTTTTATGTATGATTCCCTTGCCTCAGGAGACATATCAAGAAGAAGTTGCTATGGCTGATGTCAAATAGATTACTGCCCGTGTTCCCTAGGATTTTTACAGTTTCATGTCTCACGTTTAGGTCTTTAATACATTTTGAATTTATTTTTGTGTGTGGTGTAAGAAAGTGGTCTGGTTTCATTAATTTGCATGTTGCTATCCAGTTTTCCCCACAACACGTTTTGAAAAGACTATCTTTCTTCCATTGGATATTCTTTACTGCTTTGTTGAACAGTAATTGAACATATAGTTGTGAGTTCATTTCGGGGTTCTCTATTCTGGTCCATTGATTTGTATGTCTCTTTTTGTGCCAGTACCATACTGTTTTGATCAATACAGCTTTGTAATATAACTTGAAGTTCGGAATTATGGTACCTCATGCTTTGCATTTCTTTTTCAAGGTTGCTTTCGCTATTTGGGGTCCTTTGTTGTTTTATACAAATTTTAGGATTCTTTATTCTAATTCTGTGAAAAATGCAATTAGTATTTTGTTAGGGATTACATTAAATATGTAGATTGCTTTGGGTAGTATAGACATTTTATATCATTTGTTTTTCCAACCCATGAGCATGAATGTCTTTCCATTTCTTTGTGTCATCTTTAATTTGTTCCATCAGTGTTTTATACTTTTCAGAGTACAGATCTTTCACCTCTTTGGTTAGGTTTATTCCTAGGTATTTTGGTGCAATTAAAAATGAGATTGATTCCTTAATTTCTTTTTCTGCTGCATCATTATTGGTGTATGGAAATGCAAGATTTCTGTACATTGATTTTGTATCCTGTGACTTTACTGAATTTGTGTATCATTTCTAGCAATTTTGTGAAGTCTTTTCCAGGTTTGTATATAGCATATCATGTCATCTGCAAATAGTGAAAGATTTATTTCTTCCTTGCCAATAAGATGTCTTTTTAAAAATTATTTTTATTAACATTTAATGTATTATTTGCCCCAGGGGTACAAGTCTGTCAATCATCAGGCTTACAGATTTCACAGCACTCACCATAGCACATACCCTCCCCAATGTCCATAACCTAACCGCCCTCTCCCTACCCCCTACCCCCCAGCAACCCTCAGTTTGGTTTGTGAGATTAAGAGTCTCTTATGGTTTGTCTCCCTCCCAATGTCCATCAACAGATGGATGGATAAAGAAGATGTGAAATTACATGTGTATGTATGTGTATGTGTGTGTGTGTGTGTGTATATAATCTCATATATATGTATATATGTATGTAATCTCATACACACACAAACACTCACACACACACACAATGGAATACTATGCATCCATCAAAAGAAATTAAATCTTTCCATTCGCAATGATGTGGAGGAACTAGAGGGTGTTATGCTGAGTGAAATAAGTCAATCAGAGAAAGACAATTATCATATGATCTCCCTGAGAAATTTGAGAGGCAGAGTGGGGGGGTTTGCCAATAAGATATCTTTTATTTCTTTTTGTTGTCTGATTGCTATGGCTAAGACTTCCAGTATAATGTTAAGTAGCTAGAGTGTTCATCCTGTCATCTTCCTGACAATAGAGGAAAAGATCTCAATTTTTCCCCATTGAGGATAAAATTAGCTGTGAGTTTTTCATATATGGCCTTTATTATGTTGAAGTTTGTTCTCTCTAAACCTGCTTTGTTGAGGGTTTTTATCATGAATGGGTGTTGTACTTTGTCAAATGCTTTTTCTGTATCTATTGAAATGATCATATTATTTGTGTCCTTTCTTTTATTAATGTAGTGTATAATGTTTGTGAATACTGAACAACCCTTGCAACACAGGAATAAATCCCATTTGATCATGATGAATGATTTTTTTAAGGTATTGTTGAATTCAGTTTGCTAGCATTTTATTGAGAAATTTTGCATCCATATTCATCATGGTTATTGGCCAATAGTTCATTCCCTTTTTTAGTGGACTCTTTATCTGGTTTTGGTATCAGAGTGATACTGGCCCATAGAATGAGTTTGGAAGCTTTCCTTCCCTTTCTATTTTTTAGAATAGTTTAAGAGGAATAGATATTAAGTCTTCTTAAAATGGTTAATAGAATACATCTATGAAACCATCTGCCCTGGACTTTTGTTTATGGGGAGTTTTTTTGATTACTGATTCAGTTTCTTTGCTGGTTATCAGTCTGTTCAAGTTTTCTATTTCTTCCTGTTTCAACTTTAGTAGTTATATGATTCTAGGAATCTGTCCATTTCTTCCATGTTGTCCAATTTGTTGGCCTCTAGTTTTTCATAATATTCTCTTATATTTGTTTGTATTTCTATAGTGATGGTTGTTTTTTCTCCTCTCTCATTTGGGATTTTATTTGTTTGGATCCTCTCTCTCTCTCTCTCTCTCTCTCTTTTTTTTTTTTTTTTTTTTTTTTTGGATAAGTCTAGCTAGAGGTCTATAAATATTATGAATCTTTCCAAAAAAACAGCTCCTGGTTTCATTGATCTATTCTATTGCTTTTGTTTGTTTAGTTTCAATATCATTTATTTCTGCTCTGATTTTTATTATTTTCTTCCTTCTGCTGGCTTTAGGTTTCATTTGTTTTTCTTTTCTAGGTCCTTTAGGTATAACGTTAGGTTGTTTGAGATTTTTCTTGCTTCTTGAAGTGGACCTGTATTGCTATGTATTTCCCACTTTGGACTGCTCTACTGTATCCATCCCAAAGGTTTTGGACCATTGTGTTTTCATTTTCATTTGTTTCCATTTGTTTATTTTTTTAAATTTCTTCTTTGATTTCCTGCATGACCCATTCATTGATTAGTAATATACCACCTAACCTCCATATATTTGTGGTCTTTCCAATTTTTTCTTATTGGTTAACTTCTAGTTTCATAGTGTTATGGTCAAAAAAGTTGTATCCTATGGTTTTATTCTTTTTGTATCTGTTGAGGCCTGATTTGTGACCTAATATGTGATCTATTCTGGAGAATGTTCCTGATTTGTGACGTAACATGTGATCTATTCTGGAGAATGATCCATTCTGGAGAATGTGCACTTGAAAACACTGTGTATTTTGCTGTTTTTGAAAGGAATATTCTAAGTACATCTGGTTCAATGTGTCATTCAAAACCATTGTTCCTTTACTGATGTTCTGTTTAGATTATCTGACCATTGATGTAAGTGGGGTGTTAAAGTCCCCCACTATTATTGTATTACTATCAATTAGTTCCTTTATGTTTGTTATTAATTGTTTTATATATTTGGGATCTCCCATATTGGTGCATATTACTATTGTCATATCTTCTTGTTGGATTATCACCTTCATTATGATATAGAGCTTTTCATTATCTCTTGTTATAGTTTTTATTTTTCTTTCAAATTTTTATTTAAATTCTAGTGAACACATAGTATAATATTGGTTTCAGGAGTGAAATTTAGTGATCCATCACTTACATATAACATCCAGTGCCCTCTTTAATACCCACCCATCTAGCCCATCTTTAATACCCTTTTTAATACCCATCATAAGTGCCCTCTTTAATACCCACCCATCTAGCCCATCCCCCACCCCACCTCCTTTCATCAACCTTCAGTTTGTTCTCCATCATTAAGAGTCTCTTATGGTTTGCTTCCCTCTCTCTTTTTTTTTTCTTTCCCACATCTGTTTTGTTTCTTAAATTCCACATATAAGTGAAATCAGATGGTATTTTTCTTTCTCTCACTGAATTATTTCACTGAGGTTAATGTACATTAGCTCCATCCAGGTCACTGCAAATGGCAAGATTTTATTCTTTTTGTTGGCTGATATATATATATATATATATATATATATATATCTCCATGTCTTCTTTATATCCATTCAACAGTTGATGGACATTTGGGCTCTTTCCATAGATTGACTATTGTTGATAGTCTCTGTTTTAAAGTCTAGTTTGTCCAATATAGGTGTTGCTACTCTGGCTTTCTTGTGACATCCATTTACATGACAAATGTTTCTCCATACTCTCAGTTTCAATCTGGAGGTGTTTTTAGGTCTAAACTGAATCATCTATAGGCAGCATATAGATGGGTCTCATTTTTTTATTCATTCTGATACCCTAAGTCTTTTGGTTGAATCGTTTAGTTTATTTCCACTTAAAGTAATTATTGATAGCTATGTATTTATTTCCTCTTATTACTTATTTCGTCTTTGTTTCTGGAGATTTTCTCTGATCCCGTCTTATCTTTGTCACTTTTGGTCTTTCTTTCCCACTCAAAGAGTTCCCTTTAATATTTCTTGCATGGCTGATTTAGTGTTCACACATTCCTTTTTTTGTTTTGTTTTGTTTTGTTTTTTGTTTCCTATTTTGTCTTTTTTTTTTTTTTTCCTGGAAAACTCATTTCTCCTTCCATTCTGAATGATAAACTTAATGGATAGGGTATTCTCGGCTGCAGATTTTTCCCATTCAGCACATTGAATATATAATGTCACTTGCTTCTAGCCTGCAAAATTTCTGTTGAAAAATCTCCAGCTAGACTTATGAGTCTTCTCTTATAAATTAAGGACTTCTTTTGTCTTGGTGCTCAAGATTTTTTCTTTATCACTATATTTTGTAAATTTAATTACAGTATATCTTGGTGTTGGCTTGCTTTTGTAGATTTTAATGGGAGTTCTCTGTGCCTCGTGGATTTAAATATATGTTTCCTTCCTTGGATTAGGGAAGTTTTCACCTATTATCCCTTAAATAAATTTTCTGCCCCCTTGTCTCTCTCTTTTTCTTCTGGGACTCCTATGATAAAAATGTCATCATATTTGATGGAGTTACTGAGGTTCACTAAGTCTAGTCTCATGTTCCATAATTCTTCTTTCTCAGATTTTTGGTCAGTTTCATTAATTTCCTTTACTTTGCCTTCTAGGTCACTGATTCATTCCTGTTTTTCCGGCCTGCTGTTCACTGTATCAAGCATGCTTCCAATCTCATTTATTGCATTCTTCATCTCTGATTCTTTTTTTAACTCATTTATCTTGGTGGTAAGAGTCTCCTTGATGTTTTCTATTCTTTTCTCAAGCCTAGTGACTGTCCTTGATTGGTGCTTTAAATTCTCCATTAGGCATGTTACTTATATCTGTTTTGCTTAGATCTCTTACCATGGCCTTATCTTGTTCTTTCATTTGTGATAAATTCCTCCATTATGGCATTTTGTCTAAGTCTCTGCCTTCTTCTCTGTGTTGGGAGAGCCAGTTACGATTCCTGTTCCTGAAAGTAATGACTTTATGAAGAAGAGGTCATGTAGTGTTCAGGGCCTGGCACTTCAGGGAATATCTCTGGCATGTCCTTCATGTGTTTTGCTTATATTTTGGCTCCTCTATCCTTCAGGCCAGTCATCTGCAAAAGTTCTCCTTACCTGCTGTGGGCAGTATTTGGTCTTTGCCCTTAATGTGGTGAGTTTTAACTAGGTGTGTTTTGGTCTCTTTGTAATGAAACCTGATACTACTTCCATGAGAACTGAGGCCCTGTAGAAGTCTCTGGTCAGGAGACATAGTGTGGGCAGTGATTTGTCCTGGTCTTCTGGGGGAGGGGCCTGCCATGCTGGTACTGAGAAAAGCATGACTGAGAGGGGCAGTCCCAACAGAGCACAAGGGTGTTGGGCTTGATGTAAGCAGTTAGGCAGGCAGTGTCAGCTCTGTGCTGCTCCCTGCAGGTGGCTCTGTGTTAATGCTGAGGGGTAGAAGAGGGAAATGGTGTCAGCCAGCTCCTTTGTTCCTGGAAAGGCATCTCTTTGAATGCAGCCTCTTAGGGAAGCCCTCTGAGAAGAGTGAATAAATCTCTCCTCTCTGTGCTCCAGGCATTCTTCAAATTGTTCTTTCCATGCTGCCTGCCCCCAGGAGCAGGACAGTGACCTCTGGGCTCTAGCCCAGCTAAGTCTGCTGACTTTTAAAACTCAAGGCTTTAAGCCCCAATGGTTGCAAGAACTCACAAAATTCAGCCCCTCTCATTTTCCAGGCCAATGGCTTTGGGGAAGTGTTCTTATGCATTTCCTTGTATGCTCCTCTCTCTCTCCCTCTACTCCACAATCACAGTTCCCTCCCCTATACAGCACCTGTGATCCCTTTCTCCTCTAAACCACTCTCTTTGCACTTCCTACTTTCTTTCATGGGGCATCTCCTCTCCCTTTAGTTGTGGAGTTTGTTCTGTCCTTCTTCAGGTTGACTTCTGGGATATTTAGGATGTTAGGATAATTATGTTTGTGGGACAAGACAAGCCATGGGTCCTCCTACTCCACCACCATCTTTCTGCTGACCAACCAGGAAGTACAAGTTTAGACTTTAATTCTCAGTGATCTTAGATAAACCAACGGTAATGATTCTCAACTTTACACCTCTTAAGCCAAAGTCTTCCTGAGCTCCACATTCATATATTCAATTGCCTTTTGACATAGCTGTTTGGATGACTAATAGGTGTCTTGAATTTAATACTCCCAAAACCAAAATCAAGAAATTCTCAATTTCTCCTTTTACTTTTCAAATTTGCTTTATCTCTTTGTCCCTTTCTTAAGAAGGGCATCACCATCCTCTCAGTGTTCATATCAAAAACCTAGAGATCATCTCTGACTCTTCCTTTTCTCTTTTAGTACATACTTAATAAGTTAATTAACAAAGAGATCATTCTATTGAGGTTGCTCTAATGTCATGGTAGCCTTCATAAACAAACGAAAATGTAAACTTGTTAATGCCTCAAGGTAATGAAATCAAAATATGAAGGACAACCAGTCACAAGAAGCCAGATATGCTTTAAGCTATAGCCAATCAATAATTTCCTCTTTCTTCCCACACTTTCTATTATATGAGTCTTCTCCCTGGCTTCTGTCCAGAGTGCTCCTAATCACTTCTGGTTTAGCGCTGCCTGATTCAAATAAATTTTTACTCAAATAAACTCTTAAAATTTTTAATAGGCCACAATTTATCTTTTAAAACACTCAACCCACAGCAAATCCTGTTAGCTCTATCTTCAGAATATTCCTAAAGTTTGACTCCTATCACCACCTATATCATCTTGCTTCAAGTTACCACAGCTGTTACCTGGCCTATTATAATCCTCTCCTGACCGATTTTCCTTCTTGTCTTCTAACTCGTACAATTTCACCCCATATAGCAGGCAGAATGACCAATTCAAATGTAAATTGGATCATGTCATATTCTTCCTTAAAAGCCGCTAATCACCGATCTTTTCCTATCACACTTAGAATAGATTCTAAGTTTTTTTGTTTTCTGTTTTTTGTTTTGTTTTGTTTTGTTTTTCCTTTGAGATCTTATATGATTGAGCCCTGGATAGTTGTGTGATCTCACTTCACACTTTCCCTCTTGCTTACAGAGTTCCAAACATATACTTTGCTGTCTCTCAAATGCACACATAACATCTCATCTCAGAGTCACTGACTGTTCCCTCTGCCTGGAACTCCTCCCCTCAAATAGTCACATAGATTGTCCTTCACATTAGTCAGATATCTGCTCAATTCCCTCAGAGGGCTTTCGGTCAAATCCAGAAGAACTCCCACTTCTTCTCCTATTACTCTAACTTTTTTCTCTACTCTTTCTCTTCCTAATACCCATCATTACCTGACATTCTGCTCAAACACATACCCACACTTGTTCATTCCTCAGTCAAATGTAAGTGTCATGAGGATAGAAACTTAGAGTGTTGAGTTTACAACTTTATTCCTGGTAAGTAGAATAGTGCCAGGTATTCAGTAAGAGCAAGATGAATAATTGTCAATGAATGAGAGCATGCGAGCTTTGGACCTGTTTCTTTTCTGTAAAATATGGGTTTCAATCAGATGGTCTGTAACAATATCACTAGCCTTAAAAGCCCAGGATTCCTTGTTTTATTTTTGGGTTTAGATCTTGCTGTATTATGCACAGAAAGTCAACTGTGTCAAAAAACAGTAGGCATAGGGCGCCTGGGTGGCTCAGTGGGCTAAGCTTCTGCCTTCGGCTCAGGTCATGATTTCAGGGTCCTGGGATCGAGTCTTGCATTGGGCTTTCTGCTCAGCAGGGAGCCTGCTTCCTCTTGCCTCTCTCTCTCTCTCTGCCTGCCTTTCTGCCTACTTGTGATCTCTCTCTGTCAAATAAATAAATAAAATCTTAAAAAAAAAGTAGCATAGGAGGCAATGAGCTCGCCAAATAGCATCTTACAATAACCCTTAAGAACTTGCTCTTAAATTTTTTTCTGATTAAATGTCTCATTCCTTAGAATTTATGTTTATGGAGTATAAATTAGTATAGCTAATACCATGGGTACAAATAATCTAAGTGTCCTCAATTAAGCAAACCAAAATGTTGGTGAGGTCTGGAGGCTTAGGGCCAACCTTCCCATTTCCAGAGGGCTTTAGACATGTAGCCACATAGGCAAGGACAACCTCAAATCATTCTGTTTGAGTTCTTAATTTTCAGGTACTTCCCAAGCAATGTATTATAATCAAACGAACAGAACAGTCTGATTCTGATTACCTGTTCCAACATATCCTGTAGGTGTAGTCAAATCATAAATTATCTATTGAATGGGTTGTAATGAAATAAATTCATGCAGAAATGAATCTGTGTATTTAAGGTGGGGAAATAGACTGACAGACCTCTTTCATAATGTTCATGACAGCCATCTCGTTTTGGCTTCCATTCAACATGAAGAATTTTGAAGTTAATATATTTTTTTTAATTTTTAAAACATTTATTTATTTATTTGAATAAAGTAGGCAGACAGGTAGGCAGAGAGAGAGACGAAGGGAAGCAGGCTCCCTGCGGAGCAGAGTCTGACACGGGGCTCGATCCCAGAACCCTGGGATCATGACCTGAGCTGAAGGCAGAGGCTTTAACCCACTGAGCCACCCAAGTTCCCTGAAGTCAATTTACAATAATCCCAGTACTGTTCTTTAATAATGAATAAAAAGGGTGGCACCATTCATTTTTAAATACCCTTACTTACCTAATTAATTAGTCAAGTGCTCACAGAGAACATAGGGGATATAAAAATTGTCCTTTACTCTGATATACAACTTTCACCCCATAATCACCCTGAAGACAGAGTAGCTTCTTACATTTCAGAGTTTTCTACCCAGCCTACCTTCAGAGTCTCTAGAAAGCAAACCCATCTCTCTATGATTGATGTCTATTTGACCCCTCTGCCTTTCTCTCTGGAGGCCTTCCTCTTCTTCTCATGTATTTGACATAAGTTAACAATTATTTGTGAATGGGGTTGTGTGTAGTGGGGAGGATAGTACTTAGGATGCTGCCAGTGGAGAATGAGTAAAACAATAGAATAGTTCTATCCTACCAAAACAATCTCTGCATAGGTAGAGTTTCTGTTTCTTTCCTCACTTGATCTGCACTACCAAATTCCTCTTTTTGTGATCCTGATTTTAATGTGTCTATTCCCTGTAAAGGAGGAAGAATGGGAGAGAGAAATAAGTTTATCATATCACAATTAACAAAATCAGAAGAGGAAGGTTTGGAGGAGTCTTACTCATGACATTTTTTTTTAGAGAAAACCAATGCAAGGGTGTCAAGCAACAGTAGCAACAACAACAAAAAAAGTTGGAAAAGCTAAAGACAAGGTTTTAGAACTGAGCATGTTTTTTCTTGTATTATGAAACAATACAATTCTTGTGTACATTCTACACATTTGCTCAGAATCCCACCTGAGAATGTCGCATAGATCTGGTTCTGCTTTGGCAAGTTATAAGTGAGAGAGAAGAACAGCAATTGCAATGGTTAGATTAGCTCTTGACTGGCAGCTTTGTTGCCAGAATTACAGCCAACTTTAAACCCAGGGTTCATGAGGCATATTGGCTATGAACTGAAAAGAAAAATCCACAATACATCTGGGCACCTGAGATTACAATGTGCAAACCATTGTGCTCAGCATTCCAACTATAGTCCTGAAATACAACATCAGACAGAGTGGGGAGCCATAAAATGTGAAGTCAAAAGGCTGACTGAGTTGTCACTGGAAGGTTCATTACTAACTCTGATGTGCTCCTTGGCATTTACCCAGACAATCTGAGGCTATGACATTAACATGCAGTTCTTTATGTGAATCCAACAGCTTTGCTGTTTCCCCAGAAAGAAATGTGAGAGGGGGAAAACCTAAAATATTTTAATTTCTTTTGCAGTTTCATTAAAAGCCCAGAAAGCTTTAGATATATATAAAAGATGTCATTAAAAATAGAAGTGTAAGACTTTTTGTAACTTCATTCATATATTTTTAATGATAAATGCGATCCTTGTTTCAGATACTTTTCAAATAAATCTGCATGTGCATCTTCAAAAATATTTAAATGACTATAAAAAATGAACTATTCTTTCATACCACCAAAGATTATTAAATTTAAAAGAAAAGAGAGAGAAATTGGCCTTTCTGCTTTTTATAACAAAGCAATCCAAAGGTCTTTTCCAACTGAAAGAGCAACTTCCAAACATGTATCTAAACATATATCTGTGTCCAAGGTTTGGACTGCTTTTTGACAACACACGACATAAATCCTGCTTAGGAAATAATTGCCTGGGATGGTGCCGAGTTACCAGGTCATTTAAATCGATGCTATGTGCTATTGCACACTTAAAATTATTTACACTGCTCTTATCCTAGCTACAATCTGTTCTCTCTCACTAATGCAGTGGAGAGCAATTTACTCCAGAATACCAAAGTCCTTCTGATTTCATTTTTGCTCCCACATCTGCTGCTGTGAGCGCAAGTCCTAGAAATAAAACCAAATAAAGAAGCACATGGAAGCTTCGGGGAAAAGTGGGTTTTAGAGTAAACATCAATGAAATCTTCAAAGCTCTGTTTCTGACACTTGGTTCTAATTAACTTTAATGGTTGCTTGCAGTTGTTCATTTGAGTGATTTGGAGATCTTTCTTTCCTCTTATGTCCTTCCTTCTTTCCCTCCCCTTTTTGTTGTTTTTGTTGACACAGACATCTGACGCAGGATTGAGGCAGAGGGTACACTTTGGTATTTTTCATTCGAAATGAGGCTGAGGTCTGTGACTCATGTTACTTGCTGCATTAAATCTGTTGGCTGTTTGCGAAAAGTGAGAGAGTTAGAGAGTTCTGATCAGCAGAACTGAAATGACTGGCAAACTCTAGAAGATATCAAACATGAACATTTTATTTAAATCTCAATTGTTTTATTCTTAAACCTTCATGTTAATTATACCTACCTGCAAAGCTGTTGGAATTTCTTAATTTTTTTTAATTTTTTAGTTTAGTTTTTGTTTTGTTTTGTTTACTGAAGAAAAAGTCAGAATCTAGTTAGAAATGAATTGAAAAATCAGATGCTGTAGTTTGTGGATAGTTAGTGGAAAATCAAATTATTAAATTAAATTAAGGGGCACTTGGGTGGCTCAGTTGTAAAGCAGCTGCCTTTGGCTCAGGTCACGATCCTGGGGTCCTGCGATTGAGCCCCACATCGGGCTCTTTGCTCAGCGAGAAGACTGCTTCTTCCTCTCCCACTCTCCCTGCTTGTGTTCCCGTTCTCTCTCTCTCTCTCTCTCTCTCTGTCAAATAAATAAAATCTTTAAAAAATTAATTAATTAAATTAAATGAACATCCTTATTACTATAAACTAAAATCAGATGTGCTTCTGGCTATTCTATGGTTCCACAGTGGGTATCTAGGAGTTGCAAACATGCCAGAGATTAGAATATGAACAATTCCATTAGATTTCCAGAGCTTTTCATCATGAATGACCAAGAATCTTTTAGTAGTTGGTTGCCTATCTCAAACCCACGTCTTTCTTCTCTGCTAATAACATGATAACTCTATTCATGTGTCTAGCCCATAGGGAGGAAATATTGAATATTCTAGCAACAAACAAACAAAAACTTTGCAAGATTAACTTATTTCTCTTGACAGTGATTGGTTTAGGAGTGAGCATGTGATCCAGTTCTTTTCCAAGGGATTAGAGGTCAGCTTGATGAGAATCTTGTGAGAAAGGTTTCCTCAGTATTAAAACAGACATACAGAATGAGATGGACCCTCCTCTTCTTTTGATTTTTGGGTCTGTAGTTGATGCCTGGCACTGCTGCAGCTGTCCTGTGACAGCTATGGAGAGAACCATGGAGAGAACCAGTGCAAGGACAAGCCAACAACTATTTATGGCACAGCAGGATGACAGAAAGCTATGTCCTTGATGACATTGTTAATTCAATGAAAACATCTTATTTAAACCTCCTATGGCAAAAAAATAAAATAAAATAAAATAAAATCAGCCTACTAGAGAGGATTTTGAGGTGAACAAATTTGATATGAATTTGAAGCAACTTTGTGAAAAAAAAAATCAATTTAAGTGTCATTAGCTCAATACCCAACCTCCTAAACTCCACCATAAGAGATTTCTGACCAATTTCTGTGCATATGCACAGGAAGATATGACCAAATAAGAAGCACATTACTCACTCTCTGGCAAGACACAGAAACTAAAAGTTGAATCCATTTAAAACTTTGGGAGCAGAAGACAACACAGAGCTAGATGAAGAAAGTATTCTTCGCTGGCAGTGTAACCTGCTGGAACTAGAAATAGAAAATGGGGCCAGACTGAGCTTCCGGATTTAGGAAGTTGAGAGCAGAAAACCACAGCAGCCTCAAAGGTACTTTCATCAGTAGCAGAGTAGTACAGAGCCAGGACACACCAGGGATAGTTTCAGAGCAATATTAATACAAACTTTAAGATCAAGACGGAAGATGAGACCATCTAGGGACCACATGAAAGCATATATGAAATAACCTCTGGGGACTTCCTGGATGCCTTGGGAGGCATTTGAGAATGGGGTTGCTAGGTGTCCAGCCAGAGGGCTATTCTTTTGTTAATTTTATTACATCCCCAGATCTTTGTGACAAGGAAAAAGAGAGTTCTCTGTTATCAAGCCAGTAGTCACTTTGATTTGGGTTAGAACAGAAATCTGATGTGTGGGGAGACCTCCTTTACCCGGCCAAACTCTGATTAATGGTATATTGGTGGTTTGTCCTTGCTGTTTTTTAATGGAGCTCATTAATGTTGCCTACTCATAACTCCAAAGTAATGGAATGGTTACCCATTTGAGATCTCATACAACTTAAATTCTGAAGTATTATTTCTGAAACATTAGTGCACCTAAGTCTCACCTAGTGTTCTCATTTGAACTGCTGAATTCTGAAGTCTCATTATGAAGGTCTGGGGTGAGGCCCAGGAATCTGCATTTTAATAGGTTCCATATGTGTCTCTAATATAGGTGATCTGTGGAACACACTTTAGGAAATTCTGCTCTAAGAATTCTGCATTAAAGTACAGATGTTGTAAATAAAAACATGTAGTTTCCCCTCCAAGAGGGCTTTGCATTTGAAATATTGTTCCACAGTTAGGAATGAGGTGGATACTGAATAGTCCTCTTGGGATCCACAAATAGTCCATGAGTTGTGATTTAGCCACCCAAGAGCTATTACATAGCAGTTATTTTTTTCTTCATAGAGGTTCCTTAAACCTTACAGAAGGAATTACTTGTTATTGTTGATGGAGAGTGGGATGAGAAATATGGAAGACAATGTTCACTACATATTTCCTCCCTCATTACACATAGACACATAAGAGGAGGTCAAAAGCCCACCATCCTTGAGACTAAGAAGAAAAGTGTTGATTTGTGATTTTCTGAGAGCAGAGTTTGCTATCCATCTTTGCATTCCCAGCACCCACCTGTGACATTGCTCCACCTACTACCTTGCACATAATAGGAACTTTGTAAATATCTGCCAAATGGTAGTGGACTTGGGCCACAGTTTCTGGTATGAACTTATAATAGCCCTGAGATAGCAACAGATACACCCTAAATTCTTATCTCCAGGAGGGAAGAGAAATGCTTTTTATTTGCCCACAAATAAACAAACGTTTGTTGAATAAATGAAAGAATGTGTGAGGGTGTACAGACCCTAAAATTTTATAATCACCTTTTACATGACATTAGATTTCCAAACTAATTTTTCTAGTAATGGAACCCTCCTTCCAAATAAAAACTCATGCAGGATCCCTTCAGATAAGACAGACAAAAGCAAAATTGAGAGATTGAAGTTGAAGATTCTTCCTTTCTGTATCATTACCATCCCTCAGCAATAAATAGTCTCTGAACCAATTCCTCTTAACCTAGTTTAAAATATTGATCTGTATGTATAATCTTCACAAGGTACTTGTGCAGCTTTCTGCACTTCTTTTTTTTTACTTTTGTGTCATAGGTTATTAAAAAACTAATTTTTGCTTTGTCCATCTTTGCAACAATAAGCAGGAAAGATATTTTTTTCTCTCATGGGTGACAAACATTTAAATCTCCTAACTATAAGATGTACACACCCTGTGTTTTCTTCCTTTATAAAATCTAAAATGAAATATTATATATAATAGGAAACAAAGTTATACTAAACATTTATTTTTAATTCATTTTACAGAGTGCTTCTATCATAAATTCTATTTATTCATAATCAGTTATAATTTTTCTTTTCTTTACACATTTTCCCACCAGATTTCTTCTGGCTTCTATGGTGAGCTGATAGGACTAAAATTCATGGTGTGCCTGACTCCAACCCCACCCACTACCACTAATTACCACCATTAATACTGTCATTTAAAGGTACAAACATCAACCAAGCTAGCCTATCAAAGTATTCATCTCCGTAAGTGAGATGGCTCAGGAGTGAGCATATGACTTGAGATTGATAGGTAGGTTCTGGGAGGGAACATCTTCTTTCTATTCTAATGCTATGCTATAAATGTGGGGGTTTGGGTATACTGGTGACCATGTTGCTCACCACATAGGGGGAAGCAGAACAAGATGAAAAATTAACTCCTGGAATCTTTGTCACATGCTGTTCCACCACTGATTTATCAGTTGTTTAAGCTTAAGCGTTCACTTTTATCTTAAAATAGATTGACATGGTTTCTGTCACAGCCAAAAGATACCTTTTAAATAAAACATTAATTGTATTCAGAAGAACAGGAGGCATTTACGAACATCTAGACTACCGAAAAGCATTTAGAATATTGAAAAGAACTTGCTCCTAATTTCTTCCTTATTCATTTATAATCTCAAAAGGATCATATAACTAAATATGAGATTATACTATAAAAAAAGAAACTTTGTAGTTAATAAAAATTTTTCCAAATAGCCTCAATTATCTATGGAACTACAAGGATTCTAGTATTTTATTTTGACAAATCTCGCTGCATGTTTTGTATTATATGTACTATTCTAGATAAGAGGTTTAGAGACAAGTTAGAAATGGGTATTTTTATTTATTTAATATTTCTCTAGTTTTTTTTTTCATTTTCCAAACTTTAAACAGAAATTATGCATTAACATTTAAATTGATTTTAATAATTTAATATTAATAACAATTAATTGAAACTTAAACTGTGTTTGATATATGCCAGCCTAAGTACTTATGTGCATTAGTTATTCCTAACAATAAACCAGTAGGGTTGGTGTGGTCCAGCCACCAAGATGGCTTCAGTGGCCCGTGCCTTATGATATTCACACTCTTGTATAGTCACCACCCACACTGAATAGAACTGACTTACATAAAGAGTAGGATAGTGTGGAAAGGATGATGTAGCACTTCTGAGACTAAGTCATAAAATACAATGCAGATTCTACCTTCACCTTTCTTGGATTACTCACTTTGGAGGATGCTGACTGCCATATTGTGTGGGCACTTACGTAACCCTGTAAAGAAGTCTGCACAGTGGAGAGTTTAGACATCCTGCTAAAAGCCAGCACCAACTCATTATGAATGCAAGTGAACAGATCCTTCAGCTTCAGTCTAGTCTTAAGATGACTGAAACTCCAGTCAACACCTTCATCACAACTTCATGAGATGAAGTGAACCAGAACCATCCAGTTAAGCTGCTTCCAAATCCCTGACCCACAGAAGCTATGAATAATGTTTGTGTTTTTGTTTTTTTTTTTTTAACCCCACTAAGATCTGGGCAAGTTTGTTATGCAGCAAGAGAGAACTAATACAGTTGTTACCACTACTATCCCCATTTTATAGGTGAAATAATTAAGTTTTATGGAGGCTATAAAATAAGCCTAAGATCACAAAGAAAGTAAGTGAGGGCACTGGGATTAAAACTAAAGCCTTTTACAGACACCTGGGTGGCTCAGTCAGTTAAACTTCTGCCTTCTGCTCAGGTCATGATCCAAGGGTCCTGAGATGGATCCCCTTCCTGACTCCCTGCTCAGCAGGAATCTGCTTCTTCCTCTCCCTTTGTCCATCCCCCCACTCATGCTCTCTCTCTCGCTCTTGTTCACTCTCTCTCAAATAAATAAAGTATTTTAAAAAATCAACAACAACAACAACAAAACCTGAAGCCTTTGAACCCTTTTAGATTTCAAAGCCTTGTGCTACATATTCTGGAAGAGGAACAATAGAAATAAAAGT
Source organism: Lontra canadensis (assembly GCF_010015895.1). Taxonomy (NCBI): domain Eukaryota; kingdom Metazoa; phylum Chordata; class Mammalia; order Carnivora; family Mustelidae; genus Lontra; species Lontra canadensis. The sequence goes on from NW_022631159.1 coordinate 919,138, forward strand.
CATTTTTAAATGGCTCCCCACGTAGCAACCACTTCAGGTGTTGTCTATATCTCACTAACTCCAAACAAACAAAAGAAAAACAATTTTATAGTTTTTAAAAAGTTGAATATTGGTAATTTCATACTTATTTACAAACTTATAGAAAATATACCCACAGCAAGTGCCTCCTTTTCCTGTAGTACAAGTCTGTGACATCTTTTATAGTTTATACAAGGTTTTGAGGTAGAAGCAAAGTGTCTCACATGTAACATTGCTCAGTAAGGTTTAAATTAATAAACACCCTATATATTAACTCACAAATAATAATGGAATTTTTAAAAAGAGATTACTCAGAAGAATGATTCACAATAAATGAAAAGTATGTAGGTATGTATGTATACGTATAACAGAGGCAGCTATGTGCAAGCAAATCTGTTGTCTTCTCTACTCTCCCTGTCCTTTGCTACCATTTCTGTCATTGCACTTCCCAAACCTTTGCCTTAAATACTACAGACAGATTGAGCCCCAGCTGCCATTCTCAGAGTTTCCACCTTTCTCTATTCCAGCTACATATGCCAACATATCTCAGTTGTCCTCTACACACACACTGCCTGCCACAAAAGAATCAACACCCTGTACTGCAATAAAAGTGAGGCTATGTATGTGTGTATGTGTGAGCCACTCTGCACTGTCTATGACCTGGCATTATCCACCCAGCTGCGTTTTCAGCAGCTGCAGTTAATTCTGCCATAACAACTCATCCTTCCTTTTACTAACTCCCAGCACAACCCACTTAAAATTATCCCTGCATTTTTCTTATTTCAAGAATGTTTAAAGCAGAACCCTGCTGGCTGGAACAGAACCATATAAGCTACACAAAACATGAAGGTGAAATCAAAATGAACCAGCAGGACAGATAACAAACAGAAATAGGCACTGGGACACTACCACTCCTGTGGGAAAACTTCAGGGAAACTAGAAGCCCCCAGCAGCTTTGCCTTGAAAGCAAGGAGATATGGGGCCTTCAGAAAGCAAATATTTTGCAAGAAAGACTGGTTTAAAATAATAGTTTCTTAATTTTTCTAATTACGACAGTCCTAAAATAAATGTATATGAGGAGAGGGGAAATAACATTAAATTGAGTATTCAAAATGTACTATTGGCAAATTTTCCCATTTTTCTGAGTCCTACTTTTTCCTTTATGAAAAATGACTATAAGTTTATTTTATTTCTGCTCTAACATTTTAAAAATATTAATTGAGGAAGGAGCCACAATTTTAATGAAAGTTGAAGAAAATGAGCTCATTATGGAAAATTCAAAATAATTATATTTTAGAAATGGTTAAAAGTGAATAAACAGTGGTCTTTATTTTAATAAAGGAGTTTTTTTTTTTTTTAAGATGAAGATCAACTGAACTTAATCTTAACTTTGGTCAGCATGAGAGGAAATGTTCTCTATTTGCTGAGATTAGTTTTAACAGGGACTGTATTGGATGCCGAAGTTGCAATAAGCAATGGGAAAGACAACTTTCGAAGAGCATATGTAATTATCTCTTAAATGGCCTATTCCAAACACACACACACACTCACACACACAAATGCAGGTGGTTTTTCATGATCCTTTGATTTCACAAGTTACATGAACAGAGTATTTGATGTAAGAGATTAAAATCCTTACTTTTAGCCCTTATTCCCTTCTTTTTCCAGCATCCATCTGCCTTCTGTCTCACCTACTCCCAGTGTTTGAGAGCAGAAGACAGATGATTAAAATGCAATGGTAAAACAAGTGCCATAGGCAGTGGTTTGCTAGTAAATGTTTAACAACTGACTCTGGGGAGAGGCGGGTGGTTTGATTTTTAGTGTTTGCCAATTTACATGGTGTAAATACTCCCAGTATTGTTGATTTCAAGCAGACAATATAATATCAACTAGCTGAAAAATTTCTAAACACTTAAAAGTCAGCTCTTAGGAGGAGTGTAAGTTGCTCTAGCACACCACTGAATAGGTATTAGGAAAGTGATTTGAAGGGCACTGCTACTTTCCAGAGGAAATCTGTTGTCAGGGGCTGGCATAACAACCTGCAGAAGTTGTGAAAGCATAATGAATTAGGACACAAGTAGTTTGCTAGGGCAGGGTGCTAGGTTTGTGGTGGGTAATTCAAATAGGAAAGCAGAATAGGAAATCTTGTGAGGGGCCAGGTAAATTATACTAAGGAGTTAGGGTTTCATCTTGAGAACAGAAAGAAACCTGAGACACAGGTGGGGGTTCAATGCAGAATAATGATAAAAAAAAATTTACTTTAGGAAAATAACTACAGTGTGAATTATAGACACATTCTGAATTCAACTTGAATTGTTTTAAGCAAAAATGGGGAAATTACTGTAATGATTACAACTTTAAAGCAATGCATATGAGTCAATGAAACCCAAAAGCCACTTGGACTATACCCAGCACTGGAAGGCTGCTGGGAATCCAACACATGTTTTTTTCTCTCTCTCTCTCTGCCTTCTGAGTTTGTTTGTTTGTTTGTTTGTTTGTTTTTTGCTTTTTGCCTCTATTCACCTCCCTCTCTTCCTCAGAAAAGTGGTTTTCTCTGCAACTTCATTTATATGATAAGAAGACAAATGTTCCAAACATCCAATTTAAAAAGAAGGAGGAAAGGGAGAAGGGAGAAGAAAGTGAAGGAGAAGGAGGAGACAGAGGAGGAAAGAATAATTTTTTAACCTGGCTCTGAACAGGTATCTACTTTTTATCAAATCATCTTTGCCATGGAAAAAGGAAAACCCACAGGAAAAGAAAACCAAATATGAACTATAGCTTTAGGAAGACAAAAGGATGGGTGCTTCTGTGGGGAGAAGTTCTCACAGAAAGAGGTCATTAGAAACTGAGTAGATATTCTCAAAAGAATCTAGTAGAGATTGGAAATGAGAGAGAATATTAACGAAGATCTATGTTTGAATTCAAGTTCTTTAACACATATTCTACGTGACCTTTTAGCAAGTTAGGTTACTTCAAGACATAATTTCCTCATGAATAACATGAAGATAATAGTATCAATCTTAGCAGGTTACTGTGAAGAATTCCTGAGTCAACCCACCTGAAGGAACTTAGCATAGTACCTGGTATGTACTAGTCCTAATTAAATATTTATTGTCATTATAAATGTTATGAATTTCAAGTAAAGTAATAAATATAGGAAAAAACTAAATAATTTGTAAAACACAAAAAAGCAAAAAGACATATTAGTAAATGAAAGTACCTACATTCCTAGTATCCACAATGTAACACTGTTAACATTCTAGTGGAGAGCTTCTAATGAGAGCCATTTTGCATTTCTAGGTGGATATTGAAAAACCTTTCCAACCACTAGAATGTAGTCAGTAAATTCATTAGGGTTATTTTGGAGGTTTAGAGTTTAAGCTAAAATAATCCCCACACAATTATTCTTGCATATAGCAAGTAATTTCTCAATTAAGATTTGAGACATCTCATACACCATTACAATGGATGAGGAATGTCCTCTCTAGGGGGCACAATGATTTTGATCACTAAAAAGTAATACCTAATATAAATAGGTAAGAAATATATATTTACAATTTTGCCTCTTATAAGCTTGATTAATGTAAATCAGCCACACATTTCCCCACTGATCCTGAGTCTATAGCCAAGGTCAAATCCAAAGAAAGATTCATCACTGGTTATACAAGACCTTCAATGAATAATGACTAAATTTAGACCTAACTTTATATGATAAATACTATAATTTTAAAATTACATAATTTTATGACTTTTTCTCTCATAAGTAAGACCTCCATTCTACCCTACCCTCCAACACACACTGAGTAAAGACCAACATTCATGTTTATTATAACTATGTCTGTAGAAAGTAAAATAATCATCATCATATCATAGTTAACAAAGTTTACTATATGAAGGTTTATGTTGAAGGCTTAATAAATTATCTCATATATCACTCAGAGTAACTCCTGGAAGTGAGAATTATTGTTATTTCCACTTTCGAGGAGAGAAATCAAAGGCTTGAAAAGGTTAAATGTCTTTTCCAAGGTCACACAACTAGTAAGTGATAAAGTCCAAATCTGAACCATGGTGATCCAATTCTAAAGTCTTCTTATAGCCAGACCCCAGAGGTCTGATTCATGCAGTCCCCAATTTGAGCATGACCTTAAGACCTTTATTCAGGAAGTAATCAGGATTCAGTTGAGAATCAATACACAAAGAAAATTTCATTTCTTACCTGCAAGGGTAATGACCAACTCTGTATTGTGGTGATCACATGCTGCCCCAGCATAGGCTGGTCTCTATACTAGTGACTTTCAAATGCCTTTGTGACCCACAGTAAGAACTATATTTTATACTGCATCCAAGGTCACACACCCACACACCCCTAACAAACAAAACTTCTCAAAAGAGTATTTATTCATATTATGTGTGATATGCTCTGATTTTTCTATTCCACTCTATTCCATTCTATTCATTACAGCAAGACTCACTAAACTGACTTCCTGACTACAATTTTGAATAATGCTTCTTTGTGCAATTCCTCTAAATGTATGTCTCCCACTCCATCTCCCCTTGTTTTCATCCCAACTTAGACTGCAATATAATTAATGTATTTTGTGAGAGACATGTATTTTAGAAATACTTCTACTGAACATAAAATTTTGTCATTTCTTATTAATGAGGAACATTAATTACTTGTCAATAATAGATATCTCATTCCCTTATAATGCCAGATAAGTAAGCTTATATGAACAAATTATGAATTTAAAATTATGCAACAAAATCAAATAACCATGGTTTAAATGATAGTATTTATCACATCTATTTATTATTCTTATTTATTAATATAAACGTGAATATAATAACTAAGTTTCCAACTATGTCAACAGTTTCTGAAAATACTTGGATAAAATTTCACCAAGGTGGAAACATAGGATTTTCTAACCTCAAAAATATGTGGCTCATATAAAATTCAATGTTAAGGGCTCTGGTGAACATGTTAAATAGCCTCCAAACTAAAACTGCTTCTTATTACAGACAGAGCTCCCATATTGACATGTCACAGACAGTGGGTTCAAATGTGAACCTCAAGATGAAAATGCAAATCTTAAGGGACAAATGTTGTAATACAGAGGTTGGCTTCTACTTGGAACTATTTCTCACATGGGCCCTTTTAAGTAGAGCAAATGGCAATAGGAATTTATTGACAATTCTGGACAATAAGGACACCACCTAATGTTTACTAGGATATTTGGGGGCATAGAGATTTTTTTTTTTCTCCTTTGCTACTGAGGGAGAAATAACCAAGAAAATGAGAGAGTAAAGCATGAACCATATGGAGGAAACCTGAAGCCCTATTTTGCAGAAATAGCTACAATATTTTAAGAAAAAAATGCTTACTTTAATTTTTATATAGCTTACATTTCTGAAATGTAAATCCTCTCCTTTTCCCTAAATATTCTTTTATATATATAACCATAAAGTCTTCATAAAGAATTTGTTGTTTTTAATTTTTTATTGTCGCTTGTGTTCTGAACATCAAGTAAAGGGCCTGAGTTTTACATCTGGGTTGATACTGTGAGTCCTAAGGATAGCACATTTGGGAGACAGGAAAATGTGTAAGTGAACTACTTTAGCAGAAGCAGACCTTGGGGCTGTAGGTGACCATGAAAGGCAAAGCTTGCTATGAATTTACAAAAACATTTTCTGATGGCACTGGATCTTCCATAGAATCCAGTGTGGGGTTTTAATTGATTTTATTTAGATCTCAAGGAACAGTGACCCCAACTGATGACAAGTATTCAATTTTAAATAAATAAAACCACATGAGATTTTTAAACTTATGTTTAAACCCAAAATAAACATATATTACTTCACTTCAAAGAAAAAGGTGTCTATCAAACAAGAAGACAATGTTGGTAATTTAGGCTGGAAACATTGTTGGGGATCTAGGCTATTCATGATACTAACAAGTGGACCTTCTGCAAAATGTTTAAGATCAAGTGAATGAATCCAGGACTCCACAGAGTTCATACTTTTATATTTAGTTTAGGGATTTCTAATTGTAAGATTCTTCTCAGTTGAAAGAAGAAATAAAAGAAAAACAGAAAAGAAAAAAAAAGAAAAAGAAAAGGAAAGAAGGGGGCAAAAGGGAGGGAGAGAGGAAGGAAAGAAAGAAGGAAGGAAGGGTAGGCAAAACGAGAGCAGTTCCTACTTTAAAGAATTTCTATAGACCTAAATAAGTTTTTGTCCTGAAAACCTGATTAAAGGAACATATACAAGGGTGGTTCATGCTTTTAAGACACTCTCATCTTCTGTTCCGTCTGCCCCCTTTGTGTATTAGCTTACTGGAACTGTGTGTCATAATATAAGAAAAAAAGGTCTTCTCATTTTCTAATGATTAGTTTTAGCAATGTCCGCATCTTTTCTATAAGAGTTTGCCTAATAACAAAGAGAAATAAGTAGGTGCAAAAGAGCAGAAAAGAATAGAATTAATGTCAGTTGAGTTTCTATGTGCCTCCTTCTATTTGTTGCCCATTGTATAGCTCTTTCCTTCATATATTATTTCATTAAATTAATTTGGTCCTCATATATCATTATCCCCATTTTATAAAGAAACCCTAAGAAAATTAAGTTACAAAATCACATAAATGATAACTGACATTCACTTATAATCATGCCCAGTTTTCCAATGTCCTTTGGTTTGTCAATTAAGTATGTTCCAAGGAAACTAAAAGTTGCTTGATCATATAAGTTGGTAAATGCTGGATTAAACAACACCAAGAAGGTCTCTTCACTATAAGACTTTTCTGAGTCATTAATATGATGAAGTTGATTGTCAGTATCCAAAAATATAGTAGGCAGAATTTTTTTTAAAGTAACCCCTATAATTAGTGTTCAGCAAATTGCTCACTTTAAGAAATAAATACTACACCAAACTATGTCACCTCCAAAAATAAATAAATAAATAAAAAGAATTTGATTGATCTAGAACCAGAGCAATGACATGATCACAATCTGCCAAAATATGGTTCAAGCCAGGTGGCAGATAACACATCAAACATGCCCGGCAATTCAGAGTACAAGTAAGGAGACTTTATTGATTTTCTCTGGTTGCTTGACAGCCAAGCCCATGGGTAAAGTAAGGCTACAAATCCCATCAAATTCACAGGAACTTTTCAACAGACTATGTCTGCCTCCTACACTGCAGTGAAATGGTTGAACCCTTCCTGGGTTTATACATTGATTATAACCTTGGATAATATACCACTGCAATTTCTAACTTTCTGGTTGAAGAATGAGCCCTATTGAGAAAAATAAAAATAAAAGACCAATGGAATTTTCCTCCTCTCTGAGGCATGTTTATCTTTTTATAATTGATAGCTTTGTTTAAAATGTAATTGTATCATATTGTAGTAATTTTGATTGAAAAGCATTTTTATCACTTTCATTTAAAATTCTGGCAACAATTTCAAATACTATAAAAGCATATGTAATTTTTTAAAAATTCTGCCTCCCAATCTGTCATACTTGTCTTCTTTTCCAAAGTTGGTTACTGAGACCAGTTTCTTGGAAAATTTTTCAAATGTCCTTTCTCTGTATATACATGAGTGTGTTTAAGGGTCTTTTTGTAGGGAGGTTTATGTATTGAGAATTATTATACACAGTGTTCTGTTCCTGATGTTTAGATATCCTGAATGAAGATATTTTTAATATAATTTAACTTGAGATAGAATGGACTAATATAATCCTTTTCAAGTAAAATTCCAAGTTTTTGACCAGCTAGATTAATCTTTTTAAGAAGTATACCCGTAGTAACTGATGCACCACACAACCAAACCATTCTGTAAGACTCTGTCACCATTCTGTGATCTGAGTGTTAATCTTCAGGGAAACAGAAAGTGAGCAAGGGATTATGGCATGAATGTGAATGTAGAGAGGAAAGCAGGAGCTGGTAGGCCATGCACAGAATGCGGCTGTTACTGTAAGGTTAATATGAAAACATTTGAAGGTTTGACTGGTAATTGGGTGATTATGCTAGAGCATATCCTGTGTTGTTCAATACAGTAGCCAAGAGCCACATGTGGTCAGTGAACATTTGAAATGTGGCTAAGCTGTCCCAGAAGTGCTCAATATACATTGGATTTTTAAGAGTTATATTTAAAATAAAAAAAAAAATTATAAAATATCTCCATAATAACTAAATTTGTTACATATTTAAATGATGGTATTTTGGAAATGAACTTAAATGAAATATAAAAATAAAATTAATTTCACCTCCCCCTTTTTAACTTTTTAATGTGGTAACTAGAAAATCTTAAAATTTTGTATTTCCATTGGACAACATAATAGAGACAAGAAGATCTAAGTAAGTGCATACTGGAAGTGTTATTTGTCTATAGGGTTTCTTGTAGCTCTGACACTCCAATTAAATTATTTTCTTTTCTTTTCTAAGTAGGCTGGCTCCACACCCACCATGGAGTCCAGTGTGGGGGCTTGAACTCATGACCCTGAGATCAAGACCAGAGCTGAGATCAAGAGTCAGATGCTTAGCCTGTTGAGCCACCCAGGTGCTCCCAAATTATTTTCTTGAATGGATATTAAGAATGATTCAACATTTTTAAGTAGTTGGTTTCAAAGTTACATGGTTCTTAGAAATAAATTCCCTGTTCAAGTACTTGAGCATTACTACTTAGTCTGAGAAGCACTGTGGTATAGTGAAAACATGACTTTAGTCAGTTTTATGAAGTCTGAATTCAAACACTGACCAGGGACATAGCATTTCACCTTAATTTTCTCATTTGTTAACCAAGAGTTATATCATCTGGCCTATTATGTATAAGTATCAAATAAGGAAGCAGATGAACATTTAATAAATTATTAAGCACCATTTAAGAGTTGATTACATAGCTGTATTAAAACAAAGGACTGAAAATATTATTAGAAGTTTACCCTTACAAGCTCTTTAAGAAACCACGTAGTCTAACAAATAATTATCCTTCCCTCACAAACATCTGAGAGGTTTAAACCAAGAGTAATATGTTGGTTAATAGTAAATTTAAAATTAGAATCCAGGTCTGATTTAATCATTTTCAAGTGAGTACCTAAATGTGTTCCAGCCCATTCATTCATTTATTCCACAAATACTAAGTCCTGTTATGGACCAAGACTAGCTAACAATAGTTAACGTTCTTTGATTTCATACTAGCACTGAAACATTATATAATTTATCTCATTTAATCTAACAGCCCTTGAGATAGGTATTAGAGTCTACTTACAAAGTGAAAAACTAGGGGCGCCTCTGCCTTTGGCTCAGGTCATGATCCCAGGGTGTCTGATCAGCAGGGAACCTGCTCCCCTCTCTTTCTCTGCCTGTCTCTCTACCTACTTGTGATCTCTCTCTGTCAAATAAAGAAATAAAATCTTAAAAAAAAAAAAAAAAACAAAGTGAGAAACCTAAGCTCTATGAGGTTAAGTAACCTGGTCAAGGTCACACAGTGAGTGAGTGACAGAGCATAGATTTGATCCCTCTTCTCTTCTGCTTAAAAGTTCATGCTCTTGACCCTATGTTTCTTGCCCAGAGGAATGAAAAAGCTGTCAGGGAGGCAGTCAGATAGACAATAAGCCAAAGCATAGTGTAGTTCATTCTGTAACAAAGATATGTTCAGGATTCTCAAGAAGCCCGGAGAAAGTTTGGATTGTTTTTCTGCTTCTCCTACAGTCTTTCCTAACCCAGTAAATGGCACTGCCACACATCCATTCTATTAAACCATTTCATAACTTACTAAGTTATGCTTAATCACCCTTCACACCACCCAAGTCTATTCTACCTCTAGTGTGTGTCCCTCGTTTTCGGCTTCTTTTCAACTACACTATTATCTCTTTCATGCCTCCCAACCATCCCCACTGTCATTCCACACTTGGAATATTAAAACACCTAGTTATTTGGCTGTGAATCCTTTTGTACTCTCCCTACACAAGACTTTTTCCATCAAGTAACCAAAGCAATCTTTTGAAATTGTAAATTGGATTATGCCATTCACCTGATTCAAAACTTTAAGTGGTTTCATATTAACCTTACAATAAAACCATATTCTATACACGGCCTACCAACCACTGCTTTCCTACCCAACTTCCCATTCATGCCACCTTCCTTTGTTTGCTTTGCTTTAGCCACATTGCTTTCCTTTTAGTTCCCAGAACAAGTCAAGTTTTTTCCCTCTCAGAGACTTTGTACATGCTTCTGTTGGGAGTATCTTGTTCTTGGTATTTTTCCTGGATGGCTCCTCCACATCTTGTAGGCTCAGCATAAATGATTTCTGGCACCAATGGAAACCTGCTTAGCAGGTTTCTATCTTCATGGGAATTTCATCTAACTGGAAATACATATTTATTTATTTAGTGGCATGTTTATTGGATTCTCTAGGCTGCAAGCCCCATGAAGGCAGGTATCATGGTAATCTAGCTATCCTCTGAACACCCAATACTTAGCCTTGTGCCTGGCACACAGTAGATGATTAACAAATGTTTGTAAAATAAACGAGTTATAATTAATTATTATTGGAAGATGGTGAAATTATGCTAAAAATGCAAATCAGTTGCTCTTACTTCTCTCTCTCTCTTTCTTTTTTTTTTTTTTTTTTGGTTTGACTAGTTACATTTCTTTTGCTTTCATGTTCCTGCTAGAAAAATTATAGGTAGCTCATCATGCAGTTTCCCAGAACTGGAAAAGTCAATGTGCAATGCCTGTAATGCTCGCAGTTTGGATGATTTGCCTTCAATATAGTCCTGCAGCCATGCATTATGGATGGTTCTCTTAAGTAAAAACTGCTAGAGAAATGAATCAGCAAGAACTAGAAGCTGCTGCCTCCATCCAGACACAGCTGTCTTCCTGGCTTTATTCAATTCTTACTTCCGGACCACCTAATTCAACCAATGACTTTCTAGAGAGAATAGCATGGTGGTTGGTATGTAACAAGATACACAATCCTTTCTCAGAAACAAACAACCTGAGTGTCTGAGTTAGATTTTTATTTCACTGAAATTTATTCCTAATCTGGGTGTTAAAAAGTAAACACGCAGTGAAAATCTAGCACAATGAAAATTTAGAGGTGCTGATTGTTGCTGTCTAAACATACTTTTTAAAAATCTATTACCTATTTCACCAGGATAAGGGAGCAAGGATTAAAGGGAATCGAACAGAAGCTAACATTTGTTGAGTATCTGTTGGTGACAGGAAACTTGCTGAATACTTTACAGGCTGCCTTTTTTATCTTCAGAAAGAAACCCTGGCAAGTAAATATAAATAGTTTATCCTCACCGTATGTTGACAAACCATAAAGCTTAATTAATTTATTCAAAGTTATACAAATAGTCAAAGGCAGAGCTAGGATTTGAAATTATGTCTACCTTTGTCTGAAGCCCACTCTCCCTGAAAAGGAGAAAGTGAAATCAAGGTTATTTGCAGTTTTCTGGTTAGTCGACTCTTTTCAAGTTTTGGTCAAGGAGAAATTGAAATTAAGGCCCTAAGTGGTATTTCTGGACCATCTAAGAAGCAGCTGTGAAACATCCATGTCTCTACATCTGGGAATAAAAATAAATCAGGTAAATTTTAATATGGAAGTTAGTTTGAAAGAAATATGACATTTTTGCCCTTATTTACTCAGGATTTCCTTTCCCTTTGGGTTTTTAAAAAGCACTGATATGGCAGGAGAGAGTATTTGACAGATGACTAGCCAAAAAAGAGGAGAGGCACAGATTGGGCAACCAGCACTGAGCAGGAGTGCACTAGGAGATTGGGACACATTCCACAAACTATTAAAAAAAATGTAGATTCATTGTATACTAAAAACACATCTCAGTTCCAGTGATACCTAAACAGCTGCCCAGTAAGGCACCCTTCAACAAACTGCAAGGTTCTTATGGCTGAGCAGACATGAGGTATCTGATAGGTGAAAGAGAGATAAAAGTTCCCTTTCACAAGAAAATAGTGTTGGGCACTAACTCCTATTGACAATTGGGATTCAAAACAGTGTGGATGCCCAAGTCAGACCTCTCATGCCCCATGCACAGAATCCTATTCTGGTTACATAATTTCTCTGAGCCCCAGTTTCCTCCCTCACCTATAAAATGGAAATGATGGGCACTTCCTACCTTAGTGGTGAAAATCAGATGGGATAGTGAAGGGAAAGTACCTGACATAGAGGATACAGATCATTCTCCATTCTCTTCTTCCTAAATCCCTTGTGGTGTTTCTTTTCTTATTTTATTTATTTATTTATTTGTTTGTTTGTTTGTTTGTTTCTGTTACGTTCAGTTAGCCAACATATAGTACATCATTAGTTTTCGATGCTGTGTTCAGTGTCTCATTAGTTTTGTATAACACCCAGTGCTTATCACACCATACGCCCTCCTTAATGTCCATCACGCAGTTATCCCATCCTCTCATTCACCTCCCTTTCCACAATTTGATTGGGTCACTCTTTTTGTTATGCCTTGGCTACCAACATCTTTCCAGAGAATTTTTCTGAAAACCACTTTTCGAAAGGATAAAATAAAAATAATATAAGGGAGAATGTCAGTCTACACAATTCTGGGGCTCGATCCTGAGAGACAGACTCTGCTCCCCAAGAGTCTGCAGTAGTGGCCTGGATGACACACCCTTATTTTGGGTTTTCCTCTTTCCCTCATTCTTTCTTCACTCCCTCCTTCCTGATTTCTGGGATGACCTGCTAAATCCTTGTCTGAAGTTCTGAATTTGGACAAAATAAAACTAAAACAATTTTCAACAGCCTAACTGATACATAGTGTAATTCAAACCTGCCATTACGATGAATACCTTCCAGGGATTTGATATAATTATGATAAATTTGTTTACTATCATATAGTAAAAAGATTTCAATACATCAGGTTCCCGATCTACAAATTGGAGATAATAATAATTTCTACCTCACAGGGGTTTTTGAAGATTTAAGGAGACATTGCATATCAATATGCTTTATATAATGTCTGCCACATGAAAAGCAATTTAAAATGTTACCAATTACCAATACTATCGTTTTTATTGTGAGATTAAGAGGAATGTGACATATGAACCTCTATTAACCTTGCTGACTGCAATACTCTTTGGCCTTTCAGCCAGCCTTCAGTCCATACTGCCCCCTCCCCACCTGCAAACTCCACACCACATTATAGTCTGCTACAGACAAAATGTATAAAAACACCATATATATGCTATATCATGTTACTTGGTTTAACTTCCTTTTCTTACATTCTTTTGCCCAAGCTATTATTTGCATCTATTTTTGCAGAAAAAGAGAAAGCAGAGGGCTGAGCAATCTTTGTGAGTGCTGAACATCAAGAGGTTTAACAGAAAAAGAATTAAGTGTTGAGAAGGGAGTTAAAAGAAAATCAGGTACTGAGTGGGTAAAAGATCAAGAAGAGAGGGTTCATCTCAACTTAATGGATGGCAGAGAAAGAACGAACAAAAGTAAGACCTAGATAAGAAGATTAAAGAATAGCCAAAATTGGATAAAGGAAGGAAATTAAATCAGAAATACAGGAAATCAGAGAAGATTTGTAGGAAACTCAGAATGTCAAAGAGGCTGAAATTGAGCCCATGAAGCTATTTCCTGGAAAAAAGAAGCAGTCATGATAGTATAGGATACTAGAACTTAAAGGGATTTTAACTATTATCTAGCCCAACCATTCCATTCACAAGCAAAGAAACTGAGTTTCACAGTACAATAGCACATGGCTTTCCCAAGACTACATCATAAGCAAGTTGCCAACTTGGGTTGGACCCCAGGATTTCTTACTTTTAGCTTAGTGACTAGGTTCTACTCAATTATTTCTGATAAAAGACTTTAATGAAAAAAAGTGATTTGATCTAACTGACAAATGAGGCATATCATTAGCAAATTAGATCATCTGAACATTTTAAAGGGTAATCATTAATAAATCTTGTTATAAAAAAGGTTTACTTGGAGTTGTTTATAATCGCACAAAACAAATCATGGTAGTATGGTTAAATAATAATATTGCAATTTTAAGATGGTCCTTTAAAAATAAATTTCCTAAGGGATTTCAGTCACCTCAAAAACTTTCTATGATATTGAGATAAAAAAATGCAAGATACAAAAGTGTAGCATCAATATGATCTCAATTATATATAAAATATGAATGGAGAAAAACTGAGAAGGAGCATACCAAATATTGGGTCACTCATGGCTAATAGTGGCTAATAGTGGCCATCATTCTCTGTGTTTTGGTCATGGATGAATTCTATTGTCATATTTAGAGATTTAGAAACATTTTCCACAAAAAAATATCCATTACTTTGTTAATTGGAACAAAACATTTTACTTTTTTTGGTTTGTTTGAAAAGTTTGATTGAAATTACAATACATCTGGCATTATAATTTGAGAGAATATTTTGTTCCTACCTCCAGAATGAGGATGGGATCGTAATATTCTTTCATACTTTCCAAAAACTGCAGACTTACCTCCTTTATAAAATGACTATTCACTCTATGCAGTAACTTTGGGTATCCTAACCACTGAATCAAATTTGTATTATCAATTTGTATCATTTATTCACACCATCACCTATTTAACCAGTACTTATTAAATCCAACTACACATTGTTCTTCAACAGACAATGTCTTTACCCTCAAGACCATCTTTACCTTAGGGGAGAAGGCAGAAAATAAACAAAAGATCAAATTAATTTCAAAATTTATGGTGTAACAGAATAGAGATGAACAGGGTGGTTTGATAGAACGCTATGTGCAAGGGTGGTTATGATAATAGGTATAGTGTGATTAGTCAAGGCCTCTGCAGTGGATTCTCCCATCCCCCTCTAGGACCTGAGCTCTCATTTCCCCAGCTGTGAGGAAGTTCTGCCATAGGATCATAGCTCGGTCACTGTAGGAACTGTTCTTGGCTGAAGGGAGCTGCCTCTCCCATGTTATTCCCCCTTCCCAGGGGCATGCTACATCCAAAGCTTGGTTGATGTGGGGTGCAGAGGCCCAGACCCTTTGCCTTCATATGGGACAATTCTGAAGGGACATGGTGGCTTTAAAGCATCCTGGGAAATTGGCTATTGGCCTCTGTCAAGACTGTATCACAGCACAGCTTTTCCCTCTGTCCAGTCTGGTTTGTGTCACCCTTTCACAGGTATTATTCCCAAAGGCATTCCCCAATCAACATTTTGTACATGCACCTGTATGTCAAAATCTACTGGCCAAGTAACATGTCTATAAACAGCCTTTCCTCAGAGAGAATGTATGATTTGAAATCTCAAATATGAGAAGGAGCCAGCTATGTACAAGGCCAGGGAGAGAAGAAAGGCAAAAATTCTTGAAGCAGAGAGAGAACTTTCAAATTTCAAGGAAAAGAAAGAATGCCAATATAGCTATCTCGCCCAAATTTATACAACCAGATAGTAGTAGAATTGGGATTTAAACCTAGGTGTGTCTCACACTGAAGTCTTTCTTTCTGACACATTATGAGCTTCCCCCAGATCATATGGGTCTTTGTTGTGTGAAATACAAGTATTCTATTTTATTCATGAATCATTAGCTCTGCCAATATAACCACCAAGTTGTAAGTTCTTTGAATTGTTTCCTCAGATAACTCTGTGACTTTATTGTTAAAATATCATTACTTTAAGATTCTTAGTAGTTTAATTATATACAATTAAATGTTCTTTCATTTTATCTGCATGTATCCGTAGGAAGCATTTGAAAATCATGAACACACCATTAATTCTACCTACACACTTTTTTAATGCATTTATATGTAGATAATAACTACATTAGGTCCTTGCTTTAGTCATGCTATTAATTCAAAAATTAACCCTAGTTTTATTTTCTCACCTTTGAAAATACATTTCATAAATGTTTTCATGGTGCAACTGCAATAACTAAGCAAATTTGCTTTCAGCACTCATCAAAGGTCAGTTATCTGGATTTAACATTATGGTATAATGAAGCCCACTGTATTCTGAGCTCTAAGAGTTCTGACTGCTTTCAGAGGCCTAGTACACTCCATCTGAATTTAGTTCATTCATTCATCCATTCATCAAATGTTTCATCCATTGTGCAATACTAATTTGACACATTCTATTTGCTAGTCACTGTGCTGATCACTTGGAATATACTGTGAAAGTCTCTCCTCTTGAGAAATTAAAGTTGAATGGGAAGGGGCAGGAGGATTTATCACAAAAGCACACCAGTAAATGCATCATTACAAAGTGAGTGCTTTGAAGGAACAGAACATAGTGCTGTAAGCTCTCATCACAAGGAAACTTAATTCTGAACCAGAAATGGAATAAAGGGAAATAGAATATGCCACCCCACTCTGGCATGTTGATTGTTTTGAATTAAAGTTATTTAAAAAATAGCCAATACAAGAAAAACATTCTGACCCTCCTCTGTCCCCTTGAAAGCAAGAAATAAATTTCCCATGTGAAAGGTATCCTCCCTGTACCAGTAGGATAAAAGGCATCCTTATCACCAGAGGTAGGGAATTCAGAGCCAAGAAAGCTATATAAACAAACCAGTTACTTCACTAATTTATTACCTCAAGTCCAAAACCTTTGTCTTCTCAATTCTTCAATAATTTATTGGTGGGGTTGGGTTTTTTTTTTTTTTCTTGTCTAAAATGTATAAAGGCTGCCTGCTTTGTGACAAAAGTTTTCTTTGAGTTTCATATCTCTTATGAGTTCCCATACATACAAAATTAAATTTGTTTTTCTCTGATAAGTTGTCTCTGCCAATTTACTTATAAGATCAGCCAAAGAACCTAGAATGGAAGAAGAAAGTTTTCCTTCCCTATAGGAGACAAGAGGCAATGAAGGTTGTATGGATTGGAGTGAGATGGGATGAGAAGATTTCTCATGAAAGTAAAATATGAGCTGAGATCTTAGCTGATGGAGACCAAAATGGAAAAACTCTCTTTGTCAGGAGGGTGTAAGGCATAATCAAGGATCTGAAAGAAGCCAATGTGCCTGAGCTTTGAAAAAATGACCAAACAGGAAAATGAAGGTGAAGAAGCAGGCAGGAATAAGAAGATGGGGAATTTTTAATCTATGCTGAGGGCTTTACTTTTAATTTTTTTGTAATAGCAATGAAAAGCCAAATTCCTCAAGTGGAAAGTCTCAGATTTGGCATTGACGAAGGCAAGCAGATCTTTTCCTTATCCATAAGGGCTCACAAACCAGTGGTAATAGTGGGTGATTAAACAATAATCATGGCACAGAACTGTAAGCACCATGATAGAGACAAGTGAAGGGTACAGTGGGAATGCTGTGGAGGCCTCCTAAATCATATGGGAAGATCAGGGCACATTTGGCAGAAGAACTGCCTGAACTGAGTCTCAAGTGTGCACATCTAAAATTGTCCAAATCCTAATTCCAGTTAATGTGGGCGAGGAGGTTCTCCACAAAAGTAAGCAATTCTTGGAATAACACCTGAGTGTCCCACAATATAACTTAATCCTGACTCTATAGACCCAGAGATAGCATCAGAGCCCATGGTTAAAAGCTCAGTCCCACAAGACTGCAGCACCCCCTTCAATTCAGACACTGATGCTAAACCTGGGTTGTAACCTGTGCTTCTGATGGACCAACTACAAATTAAAGGTTCTAATGATCCCCTGGAACTCAGGAAGCCAGTTGCAAGTTCAGACAGTTACCTGTACTTTTAACCAACTGGCTATAAATCAGAGGTTTCCATTACCTCCCTCTTGGGTTCAATTGATTTGCTAGAGTGGATCACAAAGCTTAGAGAAACATTTTATTTACTAAATTACAAATTTATCATAAGAGTAACTCAGGGCTTAATTAATTAATTAACTAATCCTCAGCTATCAACTCAGGAACAGACAGATGGAAAAGATGCATATGTGGGAAAATTGCAGGGAGCTTTTATTAATCTTTCCAGATATGCCACTCTCCCAAATCCCTGCATGTTCACCAACCCAAGAGCTCTCAAAGTCATTCTTTTTGTTTTTGTGGAGGCTTCATTACATAGACATGATAAATTAAATCATTGAATACTGGGTTGGACTCCATCTTCAGGGATCTCTAGAGATCAGGGGGTAGGGAATCAAAGTTTCAACTCCCTAATCACATGGTTGGCTCCACTGGCAGTCAGCTCCCCTTCTTATATGCTTTTCAAGGATTACCTCATTAATAAAAGATATCTTTATCACACTCTCAATGCTTAGGAAATTCCAAGAGTTTTGGGAACTATGTGGCAGAAACAGGGCAGAAGACAAAATATACATTTCCTATCATAGATCCATAATATAACATGTCACATGTATAATTGTCCATCCTAATAAGCCTAACCAAATACTCTTAGTCAAAGTGTAGGCTCTGGCTTCAGAACTCATAGTTTTCTATTGCCTATATGATAGGTCTTTATGGAACTAAAATACCAAAGATAATATTTCTCTATAAAGCCTCATACCACCAGGAGACTTCTCTAAAAAGTCCAGTTTTATTGAGCCTCTACAATGTGTAGGGCAGAAACTGGACTCAGAATTGGGAACAAGTGACAAATTCTAATTCATGATTATACATCTTTGCTTTCACACAGTTTTGCAAAATGGTAAGAAATTCTGGCTGAGCTGGAGCTGAGAATCTATAAATGTCCCAAATGGAAGAGCATGTTTTGAAGAGCATGGAAGAAACATGGAAGAGCATGTTTTGAAGAGCATGGAAGAAATGATGCCAATGGAAGGGGCATATGCTATCTGTTCTTCATAGAGAACTGGCATTTGTTTATTTGATAGATGGCTTATTTGTTTCCATTGGAAGACAGGAAAGAGGACTAGAGCCAGAAGCTGAAGTTTCTTGGAAAACATGTGAGATCTTAGGCATAAGCAGCTTGCTTCAGGGCTGAGGTAAGTTACTGTGAAATTGAGCTGGGGAAAAGGGAATTTCTCCCCAACATCTATACTCCACTTCAGGTTTCAGTGTAGCCATGGCACCCTAAGGGCTCAGGAAGCTGACACAGGAGGGAATGTGGCACCCAGCAGTGACAGAAGGGCCATGATTTCCTGAAATGCCTGGCAGGAAGTTTGATGAAGTCTGACACAGACATGATTGGATTTGCCCCTGCACATTTGTAAGCTGACTCTCTCTCCTCAGTTCTCTTGGAAATAACCACTAGTCTAGGGGCTATCAGTGAAGGTCCTGTAATTATTTAGGTAGGGGATATCAGTAATCCAAATTTGGGCATTAATGTTGGTGTGTTATCATTTGTACTCAGAAAGTAATGATGTCAAAGATATTCAATTTATTGTAGATTGGCTTGCATAGAGCAAAATTCTGAGAAGAGGAGAATTGGGATAACCAAAGCATTATTGACTGACCTGGTAGATAACATTGGATGGGTCATTTGACTTCTTTGGGTCTTAGCATTCTCAAATATTAAATGGGATAGAAGATGGAGAAAACCTTTAACCCAACAGACAAAAGGCTCAGAACAAACACTGGAGTGCAACTTTACTAAAAGATATCCAAGAACATTGGATTAATCAGAATCCAAACCCCATCCAACCCCTCAACTTCCAATAATACAGAAAATCTCCTTATTATTGAGGCCCCATTTACCCGGCTTCGTTTCTGTGGGAGTCTCTCTCAATCCTTTTTTTTTTTTTTAAGAATTTTATTTATTTATTTGACAGAAATAGATCACAAGTAGGCAGAGAGGCAGGCAGAGAGAGAGATTGGAGGAGGAAGCAGGCTCCCCACTGAGCAGAGAGCCCGACACAGGACTCGATCCCAGGACACTGAGATCATGACCTGAGCTGAAGGCAGAGGCTTAACCCACTGAGCCACCCAGGTGCCCCATTCTCTCTCAATTCTAACCTCTTCCAATTCTGATCCTCATCTTGTTAACATTTTAGTTTGGTGCTGCACCCCTAAAAATAGTGCACTAAAAAGAAATATTTAAATACTGATTTCGCCAGGTCAGGATTCTATTGTAAAGACTTCAGTGGTTTCTATGACATTTGTGATGCTTTTATAACTTTAAAATTATAGATTTGCAAGATATAATAAGGCTGTTTCAGATACCAGAGAGGAAAACACAATAGATCTTGGTGACTGAAGAGGGAGAGTCAAAGAAGTGAGTCTAGTTAATTGATAAAATGGTGGTGCTATTTACAGACAGACGTCAAGAGGGAGAGCTGGTTTAGAAGTAAACAAAATGTTGTTACTTTCAGACTTACTGAGTCTAAGTTGCCAACAAGACAGAGATTTGGGTTTTCCACAGCTGAACCATTAGAGGAAACCAAAGGTTTACCAGGAAAGCAGAATATTACTCATTGAGCACCTTGCTATATTCCATTCCTGAAGAAGAAATGCTACATTAGCATTCTCAGGTAAAGCTACAATAACATAGGTATTCTCACTGCCATTTTATAGACAGAAAATCACAATGTAGGGAAATTCAGAAACCTGCCTAAAATCACACAGATAAAAAAACCTGGATAATCAAGATGTGTACCCTTTCCACAATGCACTGTCTGCCCTGTCAGGCAAAAAAAAAAAAAAAGAAAGAAAAAAAAAAGAAAAATCCAACAGGGACCCCAGATCTTGAAGTCTGCAAATGTGATGTTTAATTTGTGTTTTAAACATCTAGTCTTATAGTCTCTATTTTCTATGAAAATACTGTTCACATATAATTTTAATACAGAGCTGAGAATCAACATTATAAGTCTTGGAACACAAAGAGTTTGAGCACTCCTCAACAGTCAGGATCTTGGTTTTACATGTGGGAACCAGGGAGATGTGGAAATTAAAGCCTGAACATCCAGTTTGAGGCTGAATGTCTCCTATCTGTTCTTTAGAACATCTTTATACTTAGCAGTTAGCCAGGTGACCAAAGACAAAAGACCAAGAAATAAGCTAAAAGCTAATAGTTGGGAAGATTGTTTGGTAGTGCTGGGTGCTAGCAAGATCACCCTAACACGGGTACAACACTTGCTTTGATTTCCTCTTATCTGAGGGTCTGAGCATAAGGAATGGCTTTGGGTTTATGCTTCCCACCAAGACCAAGACTAGACAGATCTCCTTTGGGACCTGGCATTTTCTCCTGGGGGCGGGGACAGTCACACTGTACTTTCTGTTATCACTTTGAGTTTCCCCTCAAAATCTTGGATCTGAAATAAATGCTGACTCATCTGTTTTCATATGCTTTTTTTTCCTCAAAGAAATGATGGCTTTCAACTGAGATGCAAATCACATCTACTGTTTTTCCTTGGGGAGTGGGAATTGAAACCCACCTGATTTAAATAAAACATAATGGTGGCTTTATATCAAGCTGCCTTCACAGCTTTGGCTGATAGAACAACAGTCACTGAGATCAGTGACTAGGTTTTGGGAGCAGTTTCATGACAGTTTCATGACACTTTACAAGGTAAGCTGCAGCACAAAAAGGGATCAGTTTCTTGTTGCTGTCCCAGAAAGGAGCTCTGTAAACTGGATCATGGAACAGAAGAGGTTGCTTCCTTCTCATTCAAGCAAGCATGTTTCCCAAACGCCAAGTTTTACATGAGCCCCAAGGGAGCCATCCCTACTCCTTGGCAGGCTGCCAGTTCTCTCTAGACTCAGAGGCGCTCTATGTTCTTTCTCAATTTCTTTTCTTTCTTTTTGCATTTTAAAGTTTGTGGTTTGTTTTTGTTTGCTTGTTTAACACCCTGTCCTGTTTGTCTGGTTAACCCCTATTCATTCATTTGAACTCATCTTCAGAGATGCATCACAGGCATTATATGCTTTGGATATTTTCTTTGACCACTCTTGACTCAGGATGCTTCAGTAGTCCTTTGGGTGTTTTTTAGCCCCCTCTGTATATCTCTAATACTTATTTTGTTTACTATGTTGTTTTATGTGTCTATTTATGTGTCTGTCTTTCCCCATTTGCATCAGAGATTGGCTAGTTGTTGCCCAAACAGATTTGCACCTTTTCCTCCCAGTTGCAAAGAGATACTATAGTTAGATATGACTGTAGGTTGATACGAACCAAGCAGGAGGGTCCACAATCCTCTGCATGCTCTCTCTTCCCTTGTCTGCTAGCCAGAAACAGAGAGAGTGGAGGACTCCAAGGTTCTAGGGATGGTAGAGCCTAGGTCCCTGAAAGTCTGCTTGAAAGCGTACCTCTCACTATTGACCCATATTGTTCTGGGGCTTCAGCAAGATACTAAGATTTGGGGGAGGTTTTTGCAGTAGCTAGCCTGCTATATGCTCCAAGGGTGACCACAGCATATTCATATACTCACCAACTAGCAGAGTATCTAAAAAATAGCAGGCACTCAACATGTGAGGAATGAAAGCCTCTTGACTTTGTTGATCATATTTTTCACAAGAAAAGCCATCAAACTAAATCTTTCCCATTTGCAATTGCACTAATTGTTTTTTGATCAACTAAACAACAAATTTGATTTTTATTCTTCCAAAGAGTTCTCTTACTAGCATTCTATACTCTTTGGGCTTAAATTTAAATAATCAGTTGAACTGGAATAAGCAATCAAATAGGGCCCTAGAATGTGATCATTGTGATCATTGAAGTCTCCATCCAGGTCGGTACTCATCTATTAACCAATCTCTTAGATATTCAGCAAGCAATTAAACTAGCAATTATTCAACCAATAGTCATACTAGTTAACTATATTATCCTAATCCACATTTTCCCATTTTATAAGTTTTTGTTTAGTGCCTTCATAAATCTAGCTTTCTCATCTTCATTGCATCTCCTAATTTCCTAGCCTGGTACCTACATACAAAATGTGAATTATGGGGTTGCCTAAGTGGCTCAGCTGGTTAAGTGTCTGACTCCTCATTTCAGTTCAGGTCATGCTCTCAGGTCATGCTTTCAAGCCCCACATCAGACTTTGCATTCAGCACAAAGTTTGCTTGACATTCTCTCCCTCCCTCTGCCTTTTCCTCCACTCTCATCCTCTAAATAAATAAAATATTTTTTCTTAATGTGAATTACAGTTTGACTTGTTAGCTCTACATAGGGAGTTTCTGTTGATTCCTACATGTCATCTTGTATAAACTGCTCATATAATACATGAAAAATATGTTGGGAATCACCATCTAGTTTAGCAGCCTTGAATCCAGGGAAATTTTCCTCCTTGTGAAAAACTTTGTAGTTGTCCATCCCCACTGTTCTATCACATTCCTCATTGTCCATGGTTTCTCAAAGACGACTTACAGTGGTCCCACAATCACTTCAGTCAATTCTGGTCCTTTGGGAGGTAATTAACCTGAGTTTGACAAATGAACTAACTTCAAGAAATGAGAAAATATCTTATGTTTGTTTTCCGTTTCTCCCCCCCCCCAAAAAAAAGCTCTGTTTTAGGCTTTACAGTTGATCAGCCCTGACAGCTCTCCACTCCTTGTTAATTTGATACTATCTACCCTCAGATAGCTATCATGTCCCTTTCTCCCTCCTTCTTATATTTAGGTTGTTGATCCATTTGAGTTAATTTTTGTAAATGACGTAAAGTAGGATCAAAATTCACTATTTTGCTTGTGCTTATCCAGTTGCCCCAGCACCATTTTTGAAGAGACTGCTCTTTTCCTATTGAATGGTCTTGACACCCATGTGAAAAATGAATTAGCCATAGATACTTAGATTGATTTCTTAATTCTCAATTCTATTTCATTGGTCTATATATCTATCCTTATGTTAGTATCACATTCTTCTGCTTTGCAGTAAGTTTTGAAATGGGAAAGTCTGAATCCTAGAAGTTTTTGTTTTTTTCTTTTTCAATATTGTTTTAGCTATTCAGGACTACTTGAAATTCCATATGAATTTGAGGATTGGCTTTTCCATTTCTTTAAGATTTATTTATCTATTTTAGAGAAAGAGAGAGAGAGAACAAGCAAGGGGGAGTGGAAGAAGAGAGAGAGACTCTCAAGCAGACTCCACACTAAGCAGAGAGCCTGACACAGGACTTGATCTCATGATCCCAAGGCCATGACCTAAGCCAAAACCGAGAGTCAGAGGCCCAACCAACTGAGCCACTCAAGCACTCTTGCTTTTCCATTGCTGAAAAAAAAAAAAAAAAAAAGGCCATTGAAATCTTGAGAGCTATTGCACTGAATCTGTAAACTATTTGGGGGAGTCTTGCCATCTTAAAAATAGTATGTCTTCCAATCCATGAGCATGGGATGTCTTACAATTTAGTTAACTCTTCTTTAATTTCTTTTTTCTGATGTTTTATGATTCTCATTGTGCAAGTTTTATTCTTCCTTGGTTAAATTTATTCCTAAATATTTTATTATTTGGATGCTATTGTTAATGAAATTATTTTCTTAATTTTTTTTTTTGAATTGTTCATTGCTAGTGTATGGAAACACAACTGATTTTCGTGTGTTGATTTTCTACTCTACAACTTTGCTAAAGGTAATTGCTTGTTCTGGTAGAGTGTGTGTGTATGTGTATTCTTTGGAATGTTCATATATAGAATCATGTCATCTGAAAATAGTTTTACTTCCTCCTTCTTTTGTCTTGTCTTTTCTTTCTTTTTCCTGCTGAATTGCTCTTGCTCAGATTGCCAATGCATTAAATAACATTAGTGAAAGTGGTCATACTTATCTTGTTCTTTATCTTAAGGGAAAAGCTTTCAGTCTTTCACCACTTAGTATGACATCAACTATGGTTTTTCATAAATGCCCTTATCATGTTAAAGAAATACACTTTTATTCTTAGTTTTATAGATGCTTTTATCATGAAAAAGTGTTAACTTTTTTCAAATGTTTCTCCACATTTATTGAGATGCTCATGTAAGATTTTTTTCCCTTCATAGTGTATTACATTGTTTGATTTTTAAGTATTAACTCTATGTTATTTTTTCAGTGTTCCAAGATTCATTGTTTATGCACCACATCCAGTGCTCCATGCAATATGTGCCCTCCTTAATACGACCACCAGGCTCACCCATCCCTCCACTCCCCTTCTGTCCAAAACCCTCAGTTTGTTTCTGAGTTCACAGTCTCTCTCCCTTCATCTCCCCCTCCCATTTCCCCCAATTCACTTTTCCTTTCCTTCTCCTAATGTCTCCCATGTTATTAACATTGAACAATACTTGCATTCCTGGGATAAATCTTACTTAATCATGGTGCATAATATCTTTTAATGTGTTCCTGGACTTGATTTTCTAGTACTTTGTTGAAGATTTTTGTATCTATATTCATAGAGATATTAGTTTGTAGTTTTCTTTCCTTGTAACATCATTGTCTAGCTTTGGTATTTGATCTCTACTTTATTTGCTCAATTATTCTGCTCTGAAAATTTCATTAAAGGCCTTTTCAGTTGTCTTTGCAAGTTTTGCAATTCTCTCCTCATTCTGGACTTTAGCTTCCTTGCCTATTTCCTTTATATATCTTCCTATATGTATATTATGTATACTTCCGTCCCTCTACACATTCATCTTTATATATCTTTAAACATATTAAACATATATATCTTTGAACATATTAAGTCATCAGAGAACTCCCTGTAAGTAATATAGATACTTCCCATTTCTTCCTCTTCAGATTCTATCATGACTACCATCAGTGTTTCTTTTCTTTTTGTTTTCAGCATAACAGTATTCCTTGTTTTTGCACCACACCCAGTGCTCCATGCAATCCGTGCCCTCTCTAATACCCACCACCTGGTTCCCCCAACCTCCCACCCCCCGCCGCTTCAAACCCATCAGTGTTTCTTGTTTTAGAGCTCATCATTCCTATCCTACCTCTATGAGGGAAATAAATGTGTTTTGCTTAACACTGTGCATAGCCTCTTGTACAGTGCATAGCACATAGCAAATACTAAATAAATATTTTTCTAATAAATAATGACCAACTGACCTCTTACTATATGCAAGGGAATGTTCTAAGCAAATTGCATGAATTACCTCATTTTTTTTTTCCTCCCAGTGAGTTAGGAAAAGTTACTATAACTTTCCCAATTGACAGACAGGAAAATTGAGGTACAGAAATCTTAAATAGTTTATTTAATCTCACAAAGCTAGAATGTGGCAGAGAAATTACTCAAATCCAGGCAGTCTGACTCTGGAATTACTCTCTTAACCACTGTGCTTTACTGAATAGATTAAATAAATAAAGGGGACTCAGCCATGTGCTTATTCATACCTTTAAGCATTTTAGGGTCTCAATTCTATATAGTTCAAGGCACATAGCTGGTTATGCCTGCTGTTCTATGCTTTCATTTTTACAAAACCCTGTTCTAGCTGTATTTTCCAACTCTCTTAAGTACATTTCATGTATCTAGGAACTCAGATTTGCATCAGCTCCTTCCTCCTGCCAATATCTTTTTCCAAACCCCACTCAGGGTTGGGTACCAAGTTCTGGAAATCAGTGGTCCCAATTGAGTTAACATGATAAACTATCCCATCAATCAGCTGCAAAATAATTGATTAATGCTAATAATAAAATACCAGTGGTTATAAGTAATTTACCTTTTAAGTAGTATATAGAATAAAGGGGAGTACAAATCAACTCTACAGAAGTCATCATTCTCACTTATATGAATTCTGATTTTTTTTCTTTAATGCTACAGGAATAGAGGGACGTGAAGTTAGCAAGCTTGGAATTGTATATAACATTAAATATGTCCACAGGATTGAGTAATACAGTTGAACTCTATCTATAATGTGTGACAGCTGGACAGAAAGAGTAGAGAAGTGTGACTAAGGAATGAGTATCTACGTCTCTCATATTTATATCCTTTCCTTTCCATTTTCTTCATCACTATGCCTGGTTTGGGTTTAGACTATTTTGCTTCCTTGTTGATCTCTCTGTCTCTTCTCTATCCTCTGTCCCATCTGCAAACCACTGTTGACGTTGCTGTTGGTTGGTTTTCTTGAGCATAATTCTGATGATCCATAATTCTGAACCATAATTCTGGTTCACTTGATAACATCCTTCCAAGCTATTAGCATCACTGTGAGGTGCTCCCACCAGCTTTATCTAAAATGATTCCCCTCCTCCTGATCTGTATGCCAGCTAAACAGAATGACATTGCTTTCCCCCAACCTGCCAGGCCTAGTCCTGCCTCCATGCCATTCCTCTGAGATGGTTTCCCCTTCTTTTTATAAGACTACTTATTTTACAAGAGTCAGCTTGAAAGCAAACTCTAACGTTCTGTATGTACTGAAATGCAAAGATTTCTAAGATACACTGTTCAGTGCAAACAGCAATGTGTAGGAAATTATATATAATATGCCACTTCTGAGTAAGAAAGAGGAGAAAATAAGAATACATGTGTTTGCATTTTTTTTCTTCGATTTGCAGAAAGAAAGTCTAGAAAGACATGAGACTACCTGGTTTAGTTTGAGGGGGATGGATATGGTAGGGAAAAGAGGCAAGGGTGATACTTTTTTGCTAGATACCATATATCAGCCTGATCTATGACAAGATAGTATCTCATCAGAAGGATTAGTAAACAATCACCAAACTAAAGCAACTTCTAGTAGTCATTTCTCAACTTTGTATTCTATGTTTCATATTTTGCCTTGGGTTTTAATTACTTGAGTTTCTTTCTTGACTCTTGAAACACATTTTTAGAAATCTGAGCAGATCCTGAATTATTGTTTTATTCCCTCATCATGCCTGGCAATTATGCCTTACAAATGGCTGATGTTTAGGATATTTCTGAACTTGAAGAAAGTGGTTCCCTAACATTAAGAATCTGAGGCATGAGGGATTCAAAGGGAGCATCTCCTCACTATCTCTAGAGCAGCAATTGACTATATTCCCTTCTCAGTGTGTTCAGATGTGAGAGGGATCTTGACAAAAGATAAATAAGTCTTCTGATTCATTAATACTTCAGGCTCACTGGTTTTATTCACTCATCCATTTACTCACTCATTCATTCAATAAATATAAATTGAGCACCTAATTTGTGTCAAGCACTGTAAAAGGCACTGAGCATCTGCTGATGAGGCAGAAGAGGAATAAATAAATGTGGAACAAATTTACCAAGTAAAATCCAGGAGGAAAAAATGAGTAATAATGTTTCAGGATTTCTTTTCCTTCAGAGTCTGCATTCTTGTTCATGCCACTTTGAGGAACAAAGAGATAGACTAGAGGAAGAGTGGTAGGCAGCAAAGCAAAGTTTATTGAGCAATAGTATAAAGTTTCTAAAAAGAAAGGGGACCCAAGACAGTTGTTTGGGCTTCTAAGTTTAGGGGTTTTTATCAGAATGTTGGTGGGCTATTTTAATCTGATTAACCCTCCATGTGCCTGTCACCCAATCAGGTTTCTGTGCACAGGCTCATCTGTCTACCAACTAGTTGTTCACATGAGAAAAGGTGGAGCACTACTTCCCTGGTGGTGTAGAATAAGAGAATGAGGTCTTTTCCTTTAAAGGGTAATTTCCTCTTAAGACAGTGGCCCTTTGTCCCTGCCTGCCTTTCTTCTGACTATCCTCCATTATTAGTCGAGACTGAAGTTTTATTAACAGGCCTCCCAAGTCTCACCAAAGTGCCTGGTATTTTCAGATTACTTTTTTTTTCTTCCTGCTTAAACAATGAAAATTTATTTCTCATAGTTCTGCAGACTGAGAAGTCCAAGATCAAGGCTCCAGTAGATCCAATGTCTGATTAGAGCGCTCTTCCACTTGCAGACAGTTGCCTTCTTATTTCCTCACATGGCAAAGAGAGAGAGACTTATAAGGACACTAATCCCATTCATGAAGGCCTTACCCTCATGACGTAATTCATAACATAATTACCTTGCAAAAGGAAGATACTGGGGATTGGGATTTCAACATGTGAATTTTGGGGAGACACATTCAGTCTAACTTTCTTTCTCTTCCTTTTTGAATGCAAACTACTTTAATTCCAACCCAACAGCCCCCAAACTCTTAACTTCTTCCAGTATCAACTGCAAAGTCTAAAGTCCAAAGTCTCATCTAAATATCATCTAATCAGATATGGGTGATATTGAGATTGATTCACCCTGAGACAAACTGCTTTCCAGCTGTGAACCTGTGGAACCAGACAACTTATGTGCTTCCAACAAAATGCAATGCTGAGACAGGCATAGGATGGACATTCTCATTCCAAAAGGGAGGAGTACAGTACAAGGAAAGGGCAATGGGTCCCAAATAAGTCTAAAACCTAGCAAGGCAAATCACCTGAAATCTTAAGACTCAAGAATAATCCAGTTTCACTCAATGATCTACCTTCCAGATCCACTGGAATGGTAACCCAGCCTCCACAATAAGAAAGTGTGGTAGAGGAGGTAACAGGCAAGCCTGAAGCTCCAGGCAGCCCTGCTCCATGCAAGATCACTTTTTCTCTTTTACAAGTCCTTCTTCAACCATTCAAATATATAGATATATATCTATATTCATAAAGATATATTTATCTATATTTATAAAGATATATCTATATAGAAAGATAGTTCTTTTGTTGTAAATTCAAATAAACCTCTTAATGGTGGAGTCTTATCTAATGAAAAAGCACTGCAAATAAGGAAGTCTTAAGATCTAGAGGAAACTATGTGAAAAAGATTCAACTTAAATAAGTCCTCAAAATGGCTTCCTTTCCTCCTAGTTCTCCAGCCAATCCTAGGGGTGCTGAATACTATTGTGTAGAAGAAGTACTAATTACAATCTTTTACATGAGTTATACTTATCATGTATGTCTAATTTATGCATTTATTTATCTTTTAATTAGGTCCTTAACTGCTGAAGACTTGCATCTTGGGTAATAAGAGAACCATGGTTTTATAAGTAGGTGGTAAAAATGACAGGCATCTCTGTAAAGCAGAGATTTTTCAACTTGGGCTGCAAAGTAGTGTCTTCTGGGGAGATTTTTAAAAGTATGATGCTTAAGACCCACCTCTTATTTATTCTTATTTAATTGATCTGGAGTGAAAGAAAAGAATGGATAATTTCAAAAGGCTGCCCAACTGACTCTAAGGTGCAGTTAAGGTTGAGAACCACTGTTTAAAGCAATTTATAAGTGGAATCTTATGTCCTCTTGGGGTTTATGATCTACCACAAGACAGAATAGAATGAGAAATTTGGAGAAATTATGTTGATTAGAATTAGGTGAATGAAGAGTGATAATATTCTTAATGGCAACAATTACCATTTGTTACATTTATTATAAGTAATCACAACCAGGAACATAGACTTAATTTCCCTTTTGTACAACTGAGAAAACTGAAGGTTATTCAAATTAAATGACATGCCCTTGGTCACCAGACTGCTAAGATACTGACAAGATAAAAATAAAGATTGGGCAAAGTCAGATTTGTTTTTGCTTGACTTAAAGAAGTTATGGAAATAGCCAAGGTTAAATACAGAAAGGGAGCCAGAGTCATTGAAATTATTTGTAATTAAAACTTATGGGTTTGCAGTTCAGATGGCAGAGGATTAGGGGGACCTTAAACTTGTCTCATCCCTCAAACACAGCTGGATAGTTGTCAAATCATTCTGAACACCCAGAAAATCAACTGGAAGTCTGAAAGAACAAAAACTGCAAGTCTATGAGTAGAAAAATTACCACCTTTTGGAAGGTAGTAGGTGTGGAGATTTGACTTGGGGAAGATAGAACTGTGGCTATAGTGGTAGGGAGGAACACTGCTTATGGGGGATGCCTCAAAGTATTATAAGGAGCAGAGCACAAAATATGAACTTTTATAAGTCCACTACTGCAAGGAATGTGCCTGGCTTAAAGGTGCTCAGATGGTGAAGCTCAGTAGTGACTTCATGGTCTAAGGATCCCCTGGGTCACAAGAACGGGTAGTATCAATGTGCTGCATTGTTCCCAAGCACAGGAAGGAGGAGGCCAGCTGAAAACAGTGGGTCTTGGTGCCAGTTTTCTGCTCTATTTTGCCATAAACTGCAAACCACTGCATGGTCATGAGACTGCTTTCTTAGGACTGGCCAGAAAAGGGAAAAAGTTTAATTAGACCTTTCCCTGGAGGAACAGCATGGGTGTGTGCTATGGGAGTCCCTAAAATTTGGAATTTTAAAACTCAGTTACATGCCTGAGATAAAAATCTTAGACACAGTCAGAGTGAATACAGGGTTCAAAGGAAAATCAGGGACACAAGAGGGTTGTTCATCTGTAAGAGCTCACTTAAGAGTGTGGGGGGAGGCAAACTTTCAACTCCAAGGCTAGGGAGAAGTGTACCACCATATTTATCTGGCTTAACAATACTGAAAGCCTTCAGGAAGTAAAACCTGAGTTGCTCATATCAAGCCCCAACACCCCTGCACCATGGAGGTACATTTCCACTGAAACAGGTCAACATGAGAATCAGCACAGCAGGCCCTTCCCCCAGAAGACCAGCATAAACAATTCACTTGCATCAAGTCTACTGATCGTAGAGTGCTACAAATCTTCAGTTCTAGGGGAAATAGGATCTAGCTTCCTTTATGCTTTTACACATTTTTATTAATATTTTAAAATTTATTTCTTATCTTTTTCAATTATTTTTTAAATGTTTATTTTTTAAAATTTTTATTTATATATTTTTATTTTCATTTTATTTTGTTGTTTTGTTATTATTATTATTTCTATTATTATTCGTTTTGGAATCTAGATTCTTTTCACAACAGACCAAAACATAGCCGGGATCTAGAGGTGTTTTTAGTTTCTTTTTTTCTTTCCTTTTTTCTTTTCTGGACAAAATAATGAATTCACCCCAAAAGAAAGAAAAGGAAGGAGAACTCACAGACAAGGCTTTAATCAATACAGATATAAGATGTCCGAATTAGAATTTAAGAATTATAGTTCAACAACTAAAAGGATTACAGTTCAATGATTATATGGACACTAGCTGGGCTTGAAAAAAGTGCAAGAGACACTAGAAAATCCCTTACTATAGAGATAAAAGAACTAACATTTAGTCAGGCTGAAATTAAAAATGTTACAACCAAGGTGCAAATTCAAATGGAGGCCATATAAATGAGGATGGATAGAGCAGAGGAGCAAATCTGTGATACAGAAGACAAGATTATGAAAAATAATGAAGCTTTAAAAAAAAGAGGGAAAAAAAAGTAATGGATCACAAAGATAGACTTGGGAAACTCAGTGATTTATTAAAACATAATATCATTTTTTAAGATTTAATTAATTAATTAATTTGAGAGAGTGACAGAGCCAGAGAGAGAATGAGCAGGGGAGGAGGGGCAGAGGGAGAGGGAGAAGCAGGCTCCCTGCTGAGCAGGGATTGTGATGTGGGACTCGATCCCAGAACACTGGGATCATGACCTGAGCTGAAGGCAGTCACTTAATTGACTGAGCCACCCAGGCACCCCCATAAAACTCACATAATACTTGTATCAAAGGAGTCCCAGAAGATGAAAGGAGAGAAAAAGGGGCACAAGGTTTATTTGAATAAATTATAGTTATAAACGTCCCTAATCTGGTGAAGGACACAGGCATCAAAATCCAAGAAACACAGAGAACTCCCATTAAATTCAACAAGAGCATAACCAAGGCATATCATAGTAAAATTCACAAAATACACAGACAAGGAAAGAATCCTGAAAGCAGCAAGGAAACAAAAAGTCCTTAACCTACAAGGACAAGCAGACAGGTTCACAGCAGATCTGTCCACAGAAATTTGGCAGGCCAGAAGAGAATGGCAGCAAATATTCAAATTGCCGAATGGGAAAAATATGCAGCCAAGAATTCCTTATCCAATAAGGCTGTCATTCAGAATAGGAGAGATACAGAGTTTCCCAGATAAGCAAAAACTAAAAGAGTTTGTGACCACTAAACTAGCACTGGAAGAAATTTTAAGAGGAATTCTTTGAGTGGAGAAAGACCAAAAGCAACAAAAAGTAGAAAGGACCAGAGAACACCACCAGAAATACCAACTCTACAGGTAACATGATGACACTAAATTCATATCTTCGGTAATCAGTTTGAATGTAAATGGAATAAATGTTCCAATGAGAAGACATAGGGTATCAGAATGGATTAAAAAAAAAAAAAAAAACAAAACCAAGATCCACCTAAATGCTGTATTCAAGGGGCTCATTTTAGACCTAAAGACACCTGCAGATTGAAAATGAGTGCTTGAAGAATCATCTATCATGCTAATGAAAATCAAAAGAAAGCTGGAGTGCCATACTTATATCAGACAAACTAGATTTTAAAACAAAGACTGTAACAAGAGATGAAGAAGAGTGTTGTATCGTAATTAAGGAATCTATTCATCAAAAAGATCTAACAATTGTAAATATTTATGTCCCTAATTTGGGAGCACCCAAATACGTGTTAATTAATGATAAATATAAATAAACTCATTGATAATAATACCATAATACTAGGGGACTTTAATACCCCAATTACAACAATGGAAATATCATCTAAGCAGAAGATGAACAAAAAAACAATGACTTTGAATGACACACTGAACCAGATGGACTTAACAGATATAGTCACAAATCAGCCCTCAACAAGTACAAAAAGACTGAGATCATACCTTGCATATTTTCAGACCACAACACTATGAAACTAGAAATCAACCATAAGAAAAAAATTTGGAAAAACCACAAACACAAGGAATTTAAAGAGCATTCACTAAAAAATGAATGGGTTAACCAGGAAATAAAAGAAGAAATAGAAAAAATACATGGAAGCAAATGAAAATGAAAACAAGACAGTCCAAACCCTTTAGGATGCAACCAAGACAGTCCTAAGAAGGACGTATATTGCTATACAGGCCTAACTCAAGAAGCAAGGAAAGTCTCAAATACACAACCCAAACTTACACTACAGCTAGAAAAGAATAGCAAATAAACCTAAAGTCAGGAGAAAAGGGGGATGTAATAAATATTAGAGCATAAATAAACAATATAGAAAACAAACAAACAAGAAATAGTAGAACATATTAACAAAATTAAGAGTTGGTTCTTCAAAAGAATTAGTACAATTGATAAGCCCCTAACCAGATTTATCAAAAAGAAAAGAGAAAGGATCCAAATAAATAAAATCATGATAGAAGAGAGATCACAACCAACACCACAGAAATACAAACAATTATAAGAGAATACTATGAAAAATTTTATGCTAACAGGCTGGGCAACCTGGAGTAATGAACAAATTCCTAGAAACTACAAACTACCAAAACTGAACCAGGAAGAAATAGAAAATTTGAACAGATCCATAACCAGCAAAAAGATTGAATCAGTAATCAAAAATTTCCCAAAAAACAAAAGTCTTGG
Organism: Lontra canadensis; assembly: GCF_010015895.1. Classification (NCBI taxonomy): domain Eukaryota; kingdom Metazoa; phylum Chordata; class Mammalia; order Carnivora; family Mustelidae; genus Lontra; species Lontra canadensis. Next base: position 953,364 of record NW_022631159.1, read on the forward strand.
GTCATATTGTTTCCTAAGGAAATTCTACCAGACATTTAAAGAAGAGTTAATACCTATTCATCTCAAACTATTAAAAAACAAAAAAAACAAAAAAAAAAAAAAAAAAGAAAAAAGAAAAGTAATGGAAGGAAAACTTCCAAACTCATTCTATGGAGCTAGCATTACCTTGATTCCAAAACTAGATGAAGACCCCATGAAAAAGGAGAATTATGGGCTAATAACCCTGGTGAAAAGAAATGCAAAAATTCTCAATAAAATATTAGCGGGGGAACCTGGGTGGCTCAGTGGGTTAAAGCCTCTGCCTTCAGCTCAGGCCATGATCCCAGGCCCAGGCCCTGCATTGGGCTCTCTGCTCAGTGGGGAGCCCGTTTCCCTTCCTCTCTCTCTGCCTGCCTCTCTCTGCCTACTTGTGATCTCTGTCTGTCAAATAAATAAATAAAATCTTCAAAAAAAAAATTAGCAAATGGAATTCAACAGTACCTTAAAAGAATTATTCACCATGATCAAGTGGGATTTATTCCTGGGGTACAGGGGTAGTTCAATATTTGCAAATCAATATGATATACCATATTAATAAAATAAAGGATAAAAACCATATGATGTCAATAGATGCAGAAAAGCATTTGATAAAATATAGTATCCTTTCTTGATAAAATCCCTCCACAAAGTAGGGATAGCTGTAACATACCTCAACATTGTAAAGGCCATATATGAAAGACCCACAGCTAATATCATCCTAAATAGGAAAAAAAACATAGAACCTTTCCCCTATGGTCAGGAACAAGACAAGGAAGTCCACTCTCACTTGTTAGTTAAAATAGTATTGGCAGTCTTAGCCTCAGCATTCAGACAACAAAAAGAAATAAAAGACATCCAAATCACTAAAGATGAAGTCAAACTTTCACTATTTGCAGATGACATGATACTCTATATGGAAAACCTGAAAGACACCACTGAAAAATTCCTAGAACTACTACATGAATTCAGCAAAGTTGCAGGATATAAAATCAGTGTAGAAAAGTCTGTTACATTTCTATACCCCAATAATGAAGGAGCAGAAAAAGAAATAAAGGAATTGATCTCATTTACAATTGCACCAAAAACAATAAAATATCTAGGAATAAACTTAATAAACAGGTAAAGAATTTGTACTCTGAAAACTATGTATATTAAAGAAATTGAAGAGGACACAATGAAATGGAAAAGCATTCCATGTTCATGTATTAGAAGAACAAACATTGTTAAAATGTCTATACTACTCAAAGCAACCTACATATTTAGTGCAATCCTTATCTAAATACACTGGCATTTTTCACAGAGCTAGAACAAACAATCCTAAAATTTGTATGAAACCACAAAAGACCCCAAATAGCCAAATCAACTCTGAAAAAGAAAAAAGAATTTGGAGGCATCATGATTCCAGATTTCAAACTATATTACAAAGCTGTAGTTATCAAGAGAGTATGGTGCTGGCACAAAAACAGACACATAGATCAATGGAACAGAATAGACAACCTAGAAATAGATTCACAACTATATGGCCAAATAATCTTCAACAAAGCAGGAAGAATATCCAATGGGAAAAATTCTCTTCAGCAACATACAGAAGAATGAAACTGGACCACTTTGTACCTTACACAGAAATAAAATAAAAATGAATGAAAGACCTAAATTTGAGACAGGAATTCATCAAAATTCTAGAGGGAAACACAGGCAGAAACCTCTTTGACCTCAGCCATAGCAACCTCTTTCTAAACATGTTGCCAGAGGCAAGGGAAACAAAAGCAAAAAATGAACTATTGGGATCTCATTAAGATAAAAGGCTGCTGTACAGAGATGGAAACAATCAACAAAACTAAAAGGCAGGCTATGGATTGAGAGAAGATATTTGCAAATGACATATCTGATATAGGATATCTATAAAGAACCTATCAAACTCAACACTCCCCACCAAAAAAAAAATCTATAAAGAACCTATCAAACTCAACACCCCCCACCAAAAAAAAAAAAAAAACCAAAGCAAAACAAAGACAGAAACAAAAACAACAAGAAAACAAATAATCCAGTTGAGAAATAGGCAGAAGACATGATAGACACTTTCCAAAGAAAACATCCAGATGGCTAAGAGACACATGAAAAAATGCTTAACATCACTCATCATCAGGCAAATACAAAGCAAAACCAAAAATGAGATACCACCTCACACCTGTTAAGATGGCTAAAATTAACAACACAGGAAACAGCAGATGTTGGCAAAGATGCTGAGAAAGGGGAACGCCCTTACATTGTTGATGGGAATGCAAACTAGAACAGCCATTCTGGAGAACAGTGTGGAGGTTCCTTTAAAAGTTAAAATTAGAACTATCCTACATTCCAGCAATCACACTGTTAGGTATTCACCCTCAGGATACAAAAATACAGATTCAAAGGTGTACATGCACCCCAATGTTTATAGCAGCATTATCAACAATAACCAAATTCTGGAGAGAGAGCCCAAATCTCCACCAAATACACACACACACACACACACACACACACACACACACACACACAACATGGAGTATTACCCAGCCATCAAAAAAATGAAATCTTGCCATTTGCAATGATGTGGATGAAGCTAGAGTGGATTATGCTAAGTTAAATAAGTTAGTCAGAGAAAGACAAATACCATATGATCTCATTCATATGTGGAATTTAAGAAATAAAACAGACTAACATATTGGAAGGGGAAAAAGAAAAAAAGGAGAGAGGGAAATAAAGCTCAAGAGACTCTTAAGGATACAAAACAAATTGATGGTTGATGGAGGAAGGTGGTTAGGAGGTGAGCTAAATGGGTGATGGGTATTAAGGAGGGCCCTTGTGATGAGCACCAGGTGTTGTATGTAAATGGTGAATAACTGAATTCTATTCCAGAAACCAGTATTGCACTGTATGTTAACTAACTAAAATTTAAATTAAAAAAAAAAAAAGACTTATGGGTTCTACCTTTGGTCCTTGTGTGTAACTTTGAACAAAACTTTCCCCATCCATAAAACAAAATAAAACAGCAATATATCAGACCAAACTGTTTCAAGGATTCTGTGATGTTTATGGAATAAACTGTAAGGTATTTAGTGAATATAAAGTCCTGGAAGATGCTAAACAATAAAATAGTCTGGAAAGCTGTGAAATTGTATTTGTTTTTAGCAAACTAAAACCTGTGGAACAATACAGTGTGATTCAAATCTTTGTGAAAGGGGCTAAACATGTGCTTATACAAAGAAGCACATGGATTTTCTGTGTATAATAACAGAAAGTTGTCAAATATAAATATATAATATATATGTATACATGTAATATATACATACTATATATATATTTTTTTTTTCTCACTGGAGGTGTGCTTCTTTTTCAAAGTCTCTTTGGCATGGAGGAAACTTGAGTTATTTTTTTTGTAACTCTTTTCCACAAAGAAGGCGTGTTACTTTGTGACCCAACACTACCTCTCCCCCAGACATATTCCTCAAGACTGAAATGACAATTCTAGAAATTACATCTCAGGTCTTCATATCCCTGCAACCTTGTGCTGTGCCTTTTGAATTTGGGAGATGGGCACATGGTCAGAAGTGTAATGGGGATACCCATAGTCCTAGAGTAAGCAAGGATCAGAGTTACTCCAAAACAGAGGCAAAAAGCTTTTAGTCCAAAAAAGAAGTACAGGTATATTATGAAATAGAAAGAAACTACACAGAGCTAAAATGTGAGATTCCAAAAGAAAAAAAGAGCCCTTTTAGAGCCACTTAAGCTTGTGCTTTATGATTTCCCAGGAACTCTACTGCAGGAAGCATCTGAGAGTAGACCCTCCTGAGACCAGAGGAAAAGTGACAGCATTGCCATACCCTTCTCATCTATTCACCTCTACTTTGGACTTCTGTGCCCCTACCTGTCTTAGTTATCTCTTATGGAAAATGTGGGGCAAAGAAGGCAAGAAGAGTGCATATGTCAAGGACTGGGGAGGGGTGAGGACCTCCAGTTGCAGGGGTCCAGCTCTTAGGTTAGTGGGCTATCAAATCCTCTCAATGACCTCCTCCAAAGGAAGGTGATTTTCTTTACTTGATCTTCTGATTCAAATGGTAATCTCTTCCAGAAACACACTCACGAACATAGCCCAAAATAATCTTTAACCAGCTATCTTGGCATCCTTTAGCTCAGCCAATTTGACACATAAATTTACTACCACACACTATAAGAGATGCTCAAAAATATCTTTTAAAATGATTTTATTAGGGCGCCTGTGTGGCTCAGTGGCTTAAGCCTCTGCCTTCGGCTCAGGTCATGATCTCAGGGTGCTGGGATCGAGCACCGCATCGGGCTCTCTGCTCAGCAGGGACCCTGCCTCCTCCTCTCTCTCTGCCTGTTTCTCTGCCTACTTGTAATCTCAGTCTGTCAAATAAATAAATAAAATCTTTTAAAAAATGATTTTATTATAACATCTTTGAAAAGATGCTTCCTATGTGTACAGAGAAAATGGAGAAAGAGGTAAGAACATGGTGAATGCCCAGGTTTTTTTTTTTTTTCCTATCATAAAATTTGTGGTAGATGGCCATCATTTTTGCCTGCCTGAGACTTCATCTAAATTTTCCTTATGAAACTATCCCTTCTTTTCTCATTTCATGTGATTTGATTAGAATTGGTCATGCCTTAGCTCAGGGTGGGCCCTTGGTCTGAGCCTATGAGCATATTCATCCTGTTAGTCACAATTATTGGTTAAGGAATGGGCTGGTGAATCAATTTTGAACAACACACACTAGGTCAAGATTCTGTGGAACTGCAGGGGAAGAGAAATTCCCTTTTTAATGAGAGGATTCAGAAGATAAAAGCCATGAGTAGAGTTATTAGCAGCCATTCTGTCAACACAAGGAGCAAGTCTGTCTCAGTTTGAAACCATTGTAGAAGCATAATGGAAAGAATGAGATCAAGTCAGAATATATGCTCTGAACCCTCTGTATTTACCCATGATGAATGCATTGGGTCATTTTGATCTGTGAACCAATCGATCTCTAATTTAGCCAAGATTTTGAGGTTTTCTTGTTCTGTGTTATTTTGGTTTTGTCTCTTATAACTAAAAGAGTTATGACTAAAGCAACATTTGTAATTTTTTTTTTCATGTAGTTTGTTAGGAGATCTGTCTTCCTAAGAGGCTGAAGACTGGGGAAATCACATTTTTCTTTTTCTTTTTATATTTTTATTCATTTAACAAATATTTATTGAGTACTTACTAAATGCCAAATTTCCTGAAATACATCTATGAACAAAATAAACAAATAGAGATGCTTATATTTTGGGGTTTACTAAAAAAATTAATAAATGTAAAATAAAAGAAAAATATATGCCAACTTGCCAATAGGCAGATAATAGCCCACAATAAATACTAATAATTCAATCAAGAATCCAGTAGAGGCAAGAACTATCTAAAGAAATAAAGATAAATTTAGAGAAATAAAGGGAAGAAGCAATCAATATTCAATTTAAAAACTCAGGATGTAAAAATAAAATGCAGATTTTTACACTCTTTTTTTTCCATTTGAACATACATTTTCATTCTGTTTTCACCACAAGATCTTTTTTATTAACATATTGAACTTGAAAACTGTCAGTTGATTTTTAAATCACTGTGTCTAGCAAAACAGTTGCCATGTAGTAGGAGCTCATTAAATAATAGTTGAGTAAATGCATGAAAAAAATAAAGTACAATAGAATGCCTATACTCAAGGAACTTTTAGTTTAGAACTGATTCACTATCTCAACTGCAGTTTGGTTGTTGGCATTTGTTTTATCCTGATGGGTTAAAAGGCTTAAGGGAGAATTTGTTTCCAAAAGAGATGTAATTGATTCTCTTCTTTTCACTCCTGACCACTTTGCAACTTCTTTCTACCATATACGATCCTTATTAAATTTAAAAAGTCTCAGTATTTCCTAGTTTGAAAGCATACCTTGATGCTTTCAAATATAATTCCTATCATAAGGATTATTAGAAAAATTATAGAATGTATCCTTACCTTCGTCCCTCCACCACCTTCTTTTGAAACAATTACCTTTCTTCTTTAGGTTGTAATCTTGATTTCTCAAAAGTCTGCTGAAGTTTCATTTGATCTACAGTTTTGCATGCCCTTCTCCCCACACATTTTCTACCCCACTGTCAAATAATGCCTATGCAGCTTGACTCATAAACAATTGAAGTTTATTCACCAGAGATTATGACCAAAAAACACCACTAACTTTAAACTGTATCTAACCTCTTGTCCAATACACCTCAAAGATTGTTGAGTTGAGGAGTATTAATTTATTTATTCATGTCCCTCAGTGCCTCTAAATTCAGACACATTTAATTGATTATAGGGAAATTATAGTGAGAACAAGTTTTGGGTAGAATGGATTGAATATGAAACATTTAGGTTTCAAGGAAATGCTTCAAAGACTAACCTAACCAAGAACTCAATACCTTGGTTATTAAAAATTGAAATTTCAAACACGGGATTAGTGTTATTATTTAAACAAGCAAATAGATAAATGAGGAGACCCATTATAAGAATTACTTGAATTTTATAATAAAATGATCTCTGCTTCTTGTCTATATCCTTAGTTAAATTGTACAGAGACTGCCGAGTAGATGCTCAACAGGTACACTTTTAAACAGCCTTGATTACTATATCGATCACTATAACTATTTAGGCTTAGTCCTGAAAGCTATGCATTCCTTTGTTTATTAGTTCTAATCAGCATTCATTCTGAGTGCTATTATACTGCCTTGTAAACAATATTGTTTTGCAACCTTAAAGTCAGTAATTCCGTAGAAATTAAATTGGGTTTACAGTAAATCCATGATTACCATATAATCTGTGGAATCTAAATAATGATGTACTTAGCTGTAGAATTGCATGTAAAACACAGAGCGATGATTACATGGCTATTTGGGGCCTAGGAAAGAAAGCGACGCCAAATATTTTGATGGTTGAAAAGCTGAGAAATCTTTTTGTTTTTAATGTCTCAATTTAAATATGATCTTTAAACATCTTGATACTACCCTAGACACCTTAAAAATGGTCTTAAAATCTGCTACTAAATCTTATGCCTTATATCATCTGTCGGGAGTTTTTTAATAAATTAAGCCTTGTTACAAATAGGAAATCCATCTGATTTAAAGTGAAAATAGAAAAAACTAAGCAGACTTGCCTTTAGCAAATAATCTATCTCTCTTTTAAGAGGGTCTTTCATGAGAGTGTTCACTTTAAGCTTTAAGCAATGTTTCTGGACAAAAGAACAATTAGTTAAATGAGCATTTCACCCAAGGGCTCTTGCCTTCCATTTTGTCTAAAGGTCTCAGTCATGACTAGAGCTGTTCCTAATTAAGTTATATCAATGTATGTTGTTCTTCTAATACACCCCAAGATCTAAGCCATGGTAATTATTGAAATTTACAGTCAGAGTGACCCACAGAGGTGATATGATTGGTCAAAGCTACATCATTGCTTCAAGGCAGAGTTGAACCTAAAACTGGCATGTCTTAACTCCTAATTCAGTCTTACTAACTACATCAACCCCTGCAGAGAATATACCATGAATTAGATGCAGACCCCATTCACAAGGAGCTGCAAATCTAGTTGCAGGAGGCAAGAAGAGGAGCCAAGACAACACAATAACTCAAGAACAATGAAGCTATCACAGAGGTGGCATTGTGTAATGATGTTACTGGGATTTCAGCAGCCCAGAACTTAAGCCAACTTAAACCTAGTTGTGATCTCCAGCAAGACACTAATTCTAAGCCCCATTTTCCCCCCTGTAAAATTAACAAGTAAAGTTGTTGTGGGGATGAAGTGTGATAATCTATAAATTAAATTCTTAGCACATGGCTTCCTGGGTGGCTCAGCTGGTTAGGCGTCCAACTCTTGATTTCAGCTCAGGCCATGATCTCAGAGATGTGAGATCAAGCCCCATGTCAGGCTGTGTGCTCGGTGGTGAATTTGCTTGAGATTTTCTCTCACCCTCTCCTCCATCTGCCCCTCCCCTCTGTGCTCTTTCCCTGTTTCTGAAAATAATAGATAAATAAATCTTTGAAAAAAATTCTTAGTACAGTGGCTGGTACATGGGAAGAAATCAGTGAATGTTAATTATTATTGAATATAAGAGATTATGGGGGTGTCACAGGTGGAAGAGACCTCCAAGTTAGTACAACTGGGAAAGACTATGAGGAGACAGCATTTGTGAAGAGTGAAGGACAACCGGGACACTCAGAAAGAAAAGAGAGAGAGAGAGGGTGTCATTTTTAGCAGGACTAGAGTATGTAAAAATGGGAAAACAATGAGGAAGAAAAATAAAGCTCAAAGACAGGGCATGCTGAAACTTCATTTGAGGTGAATTCAGAATTAAGAAATAATAATAATTGTGCATATTAACCATGGGCTCACAGGACCAGGATGACAAAGATATGAAAGACCACAGTTAAAGACTGAGTTAAAGACTTTAACCAGAGTTAAAGACTTCTCATAGGGAGTCTTAAGTCCCAGGATGGGGGTGTCAAATGTTGGGGGAGCACTGAAAACTTAGGACAGCAGAGGTATAGCATAATTGGATCTGGACTTCCAAAAAATGGTTCTGAAAATGGTGGAAAGGATGCATTGCAAAAGAAAAGAATAGTTTGCAGCCAGTCCAGAATAAAGCACTCTGATCAGAGTTCAAGCGATGGAGACAAAGGTCTGAAATAGGTGATGGCTATGATAACCAAACAGAAGATATAACAGTGAGAGAGATAAGAAATGCAGTAGATTATCCTCCCAAGGGCTTCCATAACAAATACCACAGTACAGATAGCTTAAAACAAAATAAATATATTCTCTCCTAGTTCTGAGGGTAGAAGTCCAAAATCAAGGTGTCAGTGCCTTTGTGCTTCCTCTGAAGATTCTAGAGAATTATCTTTCTTTGCCTCTTTCCTAGTTTCAGGTTGTTGTCAGAAATCTTATCTTGCATCACTAAAAATCCCTGCCTCCTCTGCCTTCATATAACCTTCTTCCCTATGTGTCTGTGTCACTATGTCCAAATATCTATCTTCCTTCTCTTATAAAGGTACCAGACATTGAATTTAGGTCTCACTCTACTCCAGCATGAACTTGTCTTAGTTAATTACATCAACAACAATTCTATCTCCAAATAAGGCCATAGTCAAAGGTACTGGAATTAGAAATTGAACAATACAACTTACTATATGTAGTATCCACTTGAAATATATGAAGATGTGGGAAGTCAGAAAGTGGTCCTTTCCATTCTCCTGCTTCTATGATTTTTTTCAATCAAAAATAAATAAATAAAAGGAGAAGCAATCCATTGGATTGGATTAGTTGAGATCATTGAATAGGCTAGATATGAATGAGCAGGCTTCTGTAAATTGTCCTTCACTGAGGTCAAGCTAATGTGTACTTTCTTGCTCTGACTGCTTCTTTGGCTCTCCGGTGGAGAGAAGCTCTCCTCAAGAAGTTTAATGCCTGGAGAAAAAAAGAGAATGTGGATCCAAACTGGGTATCAGGCTTGCTCCTTTATATACCCATCTGAGCCTTAGTGTCCCAACCTGCAAAATGGACACATTGAGTTGATATAACAAATAGATGCTCTTATCTCAGTTCCTACTGCATACGTAAACACTATGACTTGATGTCATTATGATTATTATTCCTTTGTTTATTAATAGCCATCTTTTGATGATTATTGCTTTCATCAGACTACCTCTCAGCCTATATGGTAACTTAACTTTGTACTCCTGCACTGATCCTTGTGGGGAACCCTCACACATTTGTCACTGACATGCCAATTTTGAATGATTGCTTTAAGGCCACAGTCCAAAGGTAAATGCAGAAAACATAGGTCTCTTAACCCCTTGATCATTTTATGCCTCCAACATAGTCTGTAATTCCCTTTTCCATTCTCTCTGGGAAATTTTTTATAAGTAAAATATCTAAACAACTGAGAATATTTTTTAAAATGCATAGATCAACTCCATTATGACAAACTCCAGGAGACATTTGAAACACATTTATTGTACTGAAATTTTGTTGTACTAAATGTTGTTTGAAACCTAACCTGTGGCTATGAAATATTTTCCTGAATAGATTTTTATAAAAACAGTTACTGTAATGGAGGTTGTTCCATAAACATCACATGGAAAGATCTCATTGCTCCCTCCTCCCACCTAGTATATTTATTAATGTCATTCATAAGCATTTACTTTTAAAAACCATCCAGAAACAGTGCCCTTGACACTATGAAAAGCTTCAGGTATCTCAGTAGGTTGGTTGGTAGTCATCAAGGACAGGGAATGCATATCATTCTTTCTTGTACCCCCAGGTCCCTGCCTGGTACTTGGAGGGTAACCAAAAAAGTATTTGAATAACTAAATGACTAAATGCTGAATTCATTTGCATCAAATTAAAAGAACCCTCATGAGGCTGCACCTCATATCAGTTTATTTATAAACATTTACCAAAAATATTTTACATGTACTTAGTATCAAAGCAAAATTGGGGTCTTGCAAGAACAAAATGAGCTCAGAAAAATCATCTGAGTACTACCTGCAGGCCAATCAAGATATTGTGCCTAATTGGCATTCCTACAAGTAGTTAACTTTTCCCCTATGCCTGACTTGAAAACACTCAGGTGCAAAATTTGTTCCTCTCTTTGAGACTATCTTAATGATTACTCCCTGTCTGAATCTTGGAACCAGAATCCCCCCAATGATGGGTACAAATGAGGGGAAAATATTGTCAGCATACATGGGCACTGGCTTGCGGCAATGAAGATTTATTTGATCCAGCCAGCCAAGTGATCACCAGAAGCAAGTAATCAAGAGAATGAAATTTTAGGGTGGGTTCTACTAGCACCTCTTTTATTCAACAGTATGCCTCTGCCCCATCCACAGAGTCCAGAGGATAGTGCATTTGTTAACTCAAATCTTGTTTCAAGATATTGACCCTAAAAATATTGAGACGTTGGAGCTCAATTTTTGTTCCTAAATGACTTTAAACTTTTGTTTGTTGCTCAGTTGATGTCATTGGGATTTATTTGGCTGCTGGCTCTGAGTTGCTATTTGAAAAGAGCAGCACCATATGCAGCACATGCATATTCAATGGTGCAGTTCTTTTACTAGGGGGAGGGGGGAGTGCCAGGACTCATAGCTCACAATATGAATTTGCATCCCACTTTGCATAAATTTGCATGCAGACTTCATAAGCCTCTAATTTCAAGTATGTAAAATGAAACAAATCAATGCAATCTACTGCAATTGTTTTCCAAGGCATTAATCACATGAAATACATACCAGCTTTCCTTAACCAATTAATTTAATCATACCCAAGGTTAGGAGAGACAGGGAAGTGGTGAATAATGGCTGCCAAGTGCCTGGCCTAAGGCTGGAAGGATATATAAAGATTATACATTGCCCCAATATGTCTTCTTTCTAACCCCTGTGTCTCCTGTGGATATTACATTATGTTTTGCCCAGTATTTCATTTTTTCTCCCTTCAGTGAGTGGCCATTAGACTTACTCTGACCAATGAAATGTGGGTAGAAGTGATGCGTGTTCCCTCAAAGCAGCGGCTTTAAGACCTAGCACGTGGTTCAATATATCTTATTTTCTCTGCCATGATATAAGCAATGTGCCATTTAGAGACTTCTCTGTTTGCTTGAATCCTAGGGTGTTATAAGCTACTGATATTTTCAGGTCATTTGTTGATGCAGCATATTCTTGTCTATTCTGACTAATGATGCATTTCCAGACTGTTACAATGAATTCTAATTTGGCTTCAGAGGTTTGTGTGGATTTTGTGTACATAAGAACATGCATGCAACATTGGGGAGGAGACAAAAAATTAAATGATATGGTCTATGTGGTTAATAAACATATGAAGCAACTGGAGAAATAATCCATACATTCAAGATCAACTAAAAGTCACCATAATGAAGAATAAAGAGGATATATTATATCCTCCCTATTTAAGGGGGATGGGATGGGCTACTTATATTTCTTAAGATTAGCAAATCTATAAAATTTGGTCTGTATTTGAGAGACATGCCAACTTTCTCTTTGGAATTCATGTTTCATTATGGGAAAAGTCTCTATTAAATGCCAATTTTTAAACACCTTTCTTTAGTATCTTTTTATCCACTATTAATTTAAGAGTGGTGAATTATGTAAGACTGATGAATCACAGACTTGTATCCCTGAAACAAATAATACATCATATGTTAATTTAAAAAAAAAAGAATTGGGGCTCTGGGGTGACTCAGTTGTTAAGTATCTGCCTTCAGCTCAGGTCATGATCCCAGAGTCCTAGGATCAAGCCCCACATCAGGCTCCCTGCAGGGAACCTGCTTCTCCCTCTCCTACTCCCCCTGATTGTGTTCCCTCTCTCTCCATATCTCTCACCATCAAATAAATAAAAACCTTAAAAAAAAAAAGAATATTATGAGATATTCTAATTAAAAAAAAAAAGAGTGGAGGAATTTGAAACCACGGGAGGGTAATACAGTGAAGTTTCAAAAAATGAAATCTTAAATCCTGAATCTGAGGAACCAGATCTTTCTGTTTTCCAAAGTGCAAAAACTTCTGTAGTAGAAACTGAAAATAAAACAGGAATATAGATTATACAAATACAGAGTAAAACTTGCCTTCCAGCCAACCAAATCTTAGTGGCTTTGCTTTTACTTCCTCATAATGCTGTCCTACAAACTACAGGGTCGAGCAGCCTAACACTGACCCAAGGAGGCAAAAATGTCAACAGAAAAAAGAAACATGAAATACTAAAGATTATTTTTATTCTCATAAGGAAAAGATTAGAAATATATATAAGATAGTTTCAAATAGAGATGAAAGAATCCTAAATCAAAAACGTTTGGGTACTTATTTTTTCCCCAAGTGCACATAGCTGGGAAATGGCTGTGCCTTTTGAAAACTCTTCTGCAGTAAGGACATTATTATTTATGTTCTCCGGATTACATGGTAATCACCCTTGAATTGAACCTACCTCCTTCTCAGCATAATCTCTACATAATTAGTAGTTTGAAGGTTTCCTAAGAACTTTAACAGTCCTATAAAAGAATGGATTTTCCTTAGAGAAAGAAAAAAATATTTACAGGAATTTTACACTATATGAGACAAACCCCAAGGAAAAACATAAACATTTAAAGTGCCAAAACATAGGGAAAACAAAACAAAAACATAGAGGGATGGCAGTCTATCAAAGGATTGGAGGGTTATTTTACTTCCCCCAGTTGCTCCGTTTACTTGCATCTCTGATGCTTTTTGGACAAAGAGATCTTCCAGCAGAGCGAGATCCTCCTGGTGATTCTCATATTACAAATGCCACAAGAATGGTTTTTCTTAACTAAATCAATTTCTTGCCCATAGCCAGAAACAGTATGATTAGATGACTGGTTTTGAAAGTTATTTTCTAAGCTCTTTCCCATCTCAAATTTTTCAAAATCAGTCAGGAGTTGAACTTTTAAACCTGGCTTGATTCCTAAAGTAATAAACACCTGTTAACTCAGCTTTTGAATGAAAACTGATCCTCCGAGGTGAGGCATTTAAATCAGAGAAGGGGTGAAGTAGGGACATCATAAAGAATAGTCTTTCCAAATGAGTGTTTCTTTAAAAAGAAAAAAAAATCACAGGTCTCCTGATAAAATTGTGCTCTCCAGCAATCAAGAGGACTCTGTCTCACAGGGATAGTTACTGAGAGTATTCCAACAATTCTGTACTTTTAAAACTGTCCTTCAAGGAGAAAGAGACTTTCCTTTAACTGTCCCTTATACCTGTCAGTTGCCTGAACTTTGGTCGTGCAATGGCATAAACTGGGAACTATGGCGCTGCCTGATCCTTTATGGGAGGGGCAGAGGAGTTTGTGGGGTAAGGTCCAATCTGTGATTTGTGATTAACCCGACCTGTTCTTTTTTGGGAGGATGGAAAACACAGGATCCAATCTTATCCTCTCTTAGGAGTTTCTGCAGCTTCGTATTTCTATTTGAGATTCTGGTGTTCTGACCAGACCATGACTTTACTCAGATTCAGAGTAAAAAAAAAAAAAAAAGTTAGGCAGAAATGTTGAGACTGAGAAAGAATGCTAAATTACTCAAGACTCCCAGCCCCTTGGATCGACCTAGTCTTACTCATTCCTCCTCCTAGTCAAATGTATAGAAATTTCCCCCACTGTTCTTTATGTCTTTCAAGACTTTCCTGTAGCTTTGCAGTCAAGTTGGTGGTAATTTTCCACTGGTCTGAAAGGAAGCTTCAGATGTGACCTATGGTCTCAATGTCACCATAATTTAGCCATCCCTAATATGCCCATTCTTCGGAACGCCAACTTTTATTGCTATAATAATTCTCACATTATTTATAAATAATATAGTACCATAAATACTGACCTTCAGGGCCAGCACAAGAGCTTTTTAATCAGGCTTTTGCCTGGTTGAGGTAAGACTCCAACTCTTCATAACATTTTATTGCAGATAGTTGTGTTAAATTTTCTAAAAATGTCTGGAACATTTAGGGACACAGATATCGTGCAGTCCTACAGTGACATTATAGGGCACAGAAACAAGCACAGTGGAACCCTAATATTATATGACAAGGAAAACCCCTGTCATAGAGATTTTATACTAAGGAAAGAGAGCAGGGTCCTGTGTCAACAGTGGGTTTTATTTCTAGGGAGGCACTGATTTGACTCTCTAGGGGAACAAAATCCATGCCACTTTCAAGGAGGTACTATTTTACCTTATTTACCTCTGTGAAATAGGTAAGGTTATTTCCCTATTTACAAAAGAAAACAAGCAAATAAATGAATTTAAGATTTAAAAACATGGGTAACTCCGATACTGGGACAAAACTGAAAAATGAAATAATCTTGGTTGCAGGGAAACTCTCTATTCATGAGGTTCTGCTAAGAAATTCTGCTCAGTTAGAATAACATCAGAAAACAGAATTATAACAGATGGTTGAGATGAAGAGGTTTTAATGAGGGTACCATAACATTAAGAGTGGGCAGCCTAAGCCAACAAGTGAAGGATGTTGAGACACCCAGAGGTTAGCAAGAGTGGAAAGTCATTATTGCTCCTACATATGAAGGGGAAAAGTAAGGAAACTGTTACTGAAGTCCAGTGGGATTTGGACCTATCATAGAAAGGCCAATATCTACAGTAATGAAAGGGTATAGACATCAATATGAATTATAGCATAGAATAAGAAGCAGCAAGAAAGAAATGACCCCAGGTTTTCTGCCCCCCAAAGCTAAAATCTCCTGTTAGTGCCTTTCACTGGCTAAATCTAATGAGAAGAGAGTTCAAGGAGGACTGGATGATGTATTCCATATGTTCAGACTATAGGAGCTCAAGCTAGGGTAGATCATGAGTCAGGGGGAGGTGGGAGGACAAAAAAGGGAAAGCGCCGTTGTGCTGAGACAACCTATTTTCCACCAAATATTCTTTCTTCTATCTCCATCAGGGTTCCATTTTGGTTTTAGACAAGACCAAGGCCTACACAGCGAAGTGCAGTGGAAATATGAGACCTCGTGCTTGTCAAGGGATTATTTGCCGTGCCTCTAAGTGCACTTAGTCTTAGCTTGTCTATCATTGCTTAACATAAAATCATAGAAGCTTTTCTTTTTATGTCACCGATTTATGTTCTTTCCTCATGCCACTATTCCATTTCTCTCCCCCTATTACCCAAATTTATATTCTGCCTTTTTATGTACACCAATATCAGCTAACATTATAAGAGTGTCATCTTTATCAGATTTACTTATAAGGGGCACCATCATTTGAAACTAATGGCAAGAGATGCCAAAGAAAAATCCAGTTTCATAAGTGCATGGGAGAATATCATATTTTGGGATGAAGCATGGTTTGGATGGAGTAGGTAGGTGTGTCATAATAATATCACAAAGGCCTTCTCTCCAAATATTCCATCTCTATCAAACATGACATGCTCATGAGAGGGAAGAATGAAGGCAAGAATTTGAGTAAATGAGGGACACCTGAGTGGCTCAGTCGGTTAAGCATCTGCATTTGGCTCAGGTCATGATCCCAGGGTCCTGGGATCAAGTTCTGTTTCTGGCTCCTTATTCCTAGGGGAGCCTGCTTCTCCCTCACCCTCTGCCTGCGCTCCCCCTTCTTGTGCTCTCGCTGTGTCAAATAAATAAATAAAATCTTTAAAAAAAAAAAAGATTTGAGTCAATGAGCAACTTGGAGAAGAGGAAGATGACTTTGGAGTGGAAAGGGTACTGATAGCAGATGGGTAACTTCCAAGTAGGAAGAAAGTGGCATGAACAGAAGAAATAGGATGCATAGTTCTAGAGCCCCTGCGTGCTCCCAGGTATCAGGAAGCTACTTGGTGGTGGCCTGAGAAGAAAAGATCCTTGAAAATGGCACAGGAAGGAAACCCACTATTTATGGAGTTTACAATAGTTTAGGGCTCAGGTAATATCTGGCTCTTATCTTTCAAAGCTGTGAGACCTTGTATAAGTTATTTTACTCTTCTGTATCCAACAAATGGGAGAAATACCTAGCATTTAAAGGCTATGACAAGTAAATATGATAGCATGCATAAAGCACTAGACATATAGGAGGTATCCAAAGTATATTAATTTCCTTCTCTTCTTTTTAAAGTTTAAAACATTCTTGCTTTCTCTACAACATAATTTTGATATACTCAAATAGGAACCAACTATGTTTTCCCCTAAGTCAGAGGGGAAATTAATTTAGAGTCTGCATTCCTCTTGTTTATGTTTGCCATTTCAAAGTTCCCTTTTGTTGTTAACCCAACACATATCATAAAAATAATTAAAAGAGAAAAAATATGCACTCTTACAAAGAAAAAAAAAAAGAACAAAGTTCACAATATATGCCAGTGAAAGGAAACCTGCTAAGGGGCTTAATTTCTTAGTAGAGATGAAAAAGAAAGATCTAGAAAAAAGGGAGGGGGCAAAAAGAAGCAAAGATTTTTACAAATCTTGTAAGCATGTCATTTTATAAGTCAAAGTGAGGACAAGAATAAGTGCTATTATGGCAATTTTCAGTCTGTTTGCTATTTTGATTGCTGTGAATATGCTGGAGAATGGCATCCACTTTCTGAAATGGCATGTATTTATGTACTGATAAATAAAGCAGCAGGCAAATCTGGGAGCCTCAAAACCGACAGGGTATCTCTCTCCCTAGTGAGGTCTGTGAAGCAGTTATAGCAGATTTGAGGCCTTGCGTTAGCATCTTCTTAACAAGGGCAGGGTGTAACTATCATCAGGTTATATTAGCCGTGTATCAATTCCTATGGCTGCTGTAACAAATTGCCAAAACAAAATATTTGCTAGTAATTATCACTTAGTAGCTTAAAACAATGCATATTTATTTTATCTCATAGTTCTGGAAGTCAGAAATCCAAAATAGGATAATGGGACTTCATTTATTCTGGAGACTCTAGAAAAGAATCTGTTTCCTTGCTTTTTCCAGTTTCTCATGGCTGATTTCATTCTTCAGCTCATGGGCCCCTCTGCTCATCACTCTGACCTCTGCTTCTGTCATCCACCACCTTTTCTTACTCTGATCCTCCTGCCTCTATCTTCTAAGGACCTTCGTGATTACATTAAGCCCATCTGGATAATCCAAAGTAATTTCCCCATGTCAATATTTAGTTATCAATGTGAAGTCCCTTTTGCTGTGTAAGGTTTCAGGCGCTAGGACATAGACATCTTTGGGGGGGCATTATTCTGCCTCCCACAAGCTATTTCTCCAAAGGCTCATCTATCATCAATGCTACTGGTATGGTGGAACAGTGAAAAGCATGGCACTGGGGTCAGACTTCCTTGGCAAAAATCTCACCTCCTTCTGTCAACAGTTAGATGCTCTTGAGTAAATTATGCAGTCTTTCTGAGGATAATTATAGTAACTACTCCTCAGAATGCTAAGAATATTAAACAAAAAGAAGGCTTGAACAATGCTTGGGTCATAGTGTCCAGTTAACGTCCTTAATATTATTATTATTATTATTATTATTATTGTTATTACTATTAAACAATTAAACAATGAAGAAACAAAAGTATGTATGACTCATGGAGTCAAGATCAGGGAGAAGCTGTTTACTTATTTATATTTTTTATTGCAGAGCTTACTTTGGGACCAACTGAAAGTTTATTAAGACTTAGAAATTCAGATGTTAGTTTTGCAAGCCACAAAACAACCCTGCTTTCATTGACAATTCTATTGAAGAATTTGTTCATCCATCTTTTCAATTTCTCCTTATTGAGGAAACAGATGTTCTGAGCCTTTGATGTAACTTTTTTTTTGAATAAAAGTCATTCGTTCATTAATAACTTTATTGAGTCTGAAGAATTTTAAACAAAACAATCCTTATATTTACCTCCACACATGAAGCATGGATATCCATCTATTTATACACTCAGCATACCCGTATAAAGCACTTCTCTTGCTCTGGTTCTGTCAACAGACAAACTCAATGATGGAGGAAGCATGGACCTTAGCCTAAGAGTCCACAGTTTTGCAAAGGAAACACATATACATACATATGCAATGGACTGCAAGAATTGGCAAAGATTTCCTTTCAAAGAGTCTCTGATCTTCTGTCTACTGACCACAGGTTGTGCAAGGAATTTTAGGACTCTGAGGTGAAACTGAAGGCATTCCACCCTTCAGATGCCTAAAGTGAAGGGCAGACAGGCCTGTTAGTTACCCAGAGCACTCCTAGCAAAGCCTCCAGAGTTTCTACTGAAAAGTGGAGATGGTGCTTTTGCTTCTGTTGAGGAACTTTGGTGTCGAAACAATGCTGAGTGCATAGGTGTAAGAGCATGTAAAACCATGTTAGGGAGGTGGAAATCATTAGTAACCCCATGATAGCTCTATCAAAAGAGCAGTTCAACACCCTGCTAACCTGGGTCCCTTGAAACTCCACTTGCCTCTTCTCTTCACCCTGTCATCAGGGTTGGCAAAACCATAGCTGTGGGCTCTGAGGAAGGGACTGCCACTCTCCTGCTAGATTCCTTTGTGCTAAATGTCCACACCAGCAGACGGGCTGGCTTAAGATCAGATTCATGGAAAATTAGGGTGGGAAGGGAACTTAGCAACCAATAAAATCCACAATCTTTGTCTAAAGATGAAATTTACAAAAACAGTCAGTGATGGGCCAAAGTGACATAGCCGGTGCACACTAAGAATAGTATTCAGGTTTACGGGTCTACCAATTTTCAGTTCAGACTTTTTCTCCTATCTATGTCATGCATCAACAGAGAGCAGAAAGTACTGAAGTGATTTCAATACAATAATTTTTTAATGATCTGCCAGTTTTTTATTATTCATATCAATAGTCTCATGGATGAAGATGGTAGAAAGTCAAATAGGCTTCTTTGAAGGGCAAGGAAATACTCCTTAGAAATAACAAAATTACTTCCCTTATCTATCATGTGTAGATTTCTGGATGCCTCTTGGACTAAGAGAATCTCCTGAAGTAAGATGGCCTAGAGCAATGGTTCTCAATCTGTAGTTTCTAAGCTAGCAGCAGCAACAACCGCCTGGGAACTTGTTATAAGTGTCAATTCTTTTTTTTTTTTTTTTTTTTTTAGATTTTATTCATTTATTGTTGCAAAAGAGAGAGGGAAAGAGGGAGAGAAAGAGAAGAACGGGGTTGGGGGTGGGGGCAGAGGGAGAAGCAAACTCCGTCCTGAACAGGGAGCCTTATGTGGGACTCAATCCCAGGACGCCGGGATCATGACCTGAGCCAAAGGCAGATGCCTAATCGACCGAGCCACCCAGACACCATAAGTGTCGATTCTTAGGCCCACGCAGATTTGTCAAATCAGAAACTCTGCTATGCGGTCCAGCCATCTGTTTCAACAAATACTCTCTGTGATTAAAATGCAGGCTAAAGCTTGAGAACAATTAGCCTAGAGAAATCAGTGTAGACCTGGACTTTGCCTTGGAAATGGTCAATGGGCATTATTTAGTTTCAATGTAACAAAGTGGAAAAAATGTTTATTCCTCTAAAGTGTGAGCAATTTTTTCTCAAGAAGCAATTTATTCAGAGGCAAAATCTGATGTATATGTGTAAAATATACGTGTATGAAACATGGCCTTTAGCAAAAGCCTGACTAGATTTCTTTCCTTGACAAGACAGGCTTGCTGGGCCACTAACAGTGCTGGTAAGCACACTGTGTGGTTTGGAACTTAAGAAAAAAAAATGATTTATTAACTTTGAATCTAATTAAAGTACAAAAATATAGTATCCCAAAGTGTATAAGACACAGGAATAAAGCAGCCCATAAACACCAGATTGGGAACAAAAGCTGTAAGAATACCAGATATCACATTTTCACACCACCCCCTCTCACTATCAAATCCCCAGCAGGGTACTACAGAAAAATTGCCTGTCAACAGAATGAAATGAATAGTATGTGATCCCTGGTATAATTCCCTTGGAATTCAATTTACACTAAATACAGAAAGAACCAAGGAAAGGGGTGGAATGGGAACAAAGAATGGTCATGTACATTAGAAAAATTTAATTCTACAGCTTCCAAAAAGGAATCATTCATGGTCCAGTCTTTCATGGCAGAAGTGACTCTGCTGAAATTCCTAATGTGCAATTCTAGCAACCCCTCAGGAATGAAGATACCAAGTTGCCGTTCCATTTCCAATGCAGGCTCAGGCTTAGACTAAGGATAAGTCACCAGACTTTCTCTGCCTTAACCAACACTGCCTATTTCACCATTTACCTCTAAAATGATCCTTGTAAGGAGGTATGGAAGTCTCACTGCAAATTAGATTATGTTTATTTCTCTAATTGTTGGTGGTCTATCCAACAGCCATGTCCTTTCATTCCTTGCTAAGAAAATCTGAGTTAGCTCATAGAAAAAATTGAAAGTTTTTTTTGTACTTAGTTTCTTTTCCTTTTTTAAATTAACATATAATGTATTAATTATTTCAGAGGTACAGGTCTGTATTCATCAGTCTTACACAATTCGTAGCACTTATCATATCACATACCCTCCCCAATGTCCAACACCCAGTCACCTCATCCCTCCCGACCCCCTTCTCTCCAGCAACCCTCAGTTTGTTTCCTGAGATTAAGAGTCTCTTATGGTTTGTCTCCCTCTCTGTTTTTGTCTTGTTTCATTTTTTCCTCCCTTCCCCTATGATCCTCTGGACCAAAAGACTATAAAATATCTCCAAATTAAAACTACATATTATTTAAAGCTCACTCTCCCAAGTCATCTGATTCCATGCTATTTGTGACTTTCATTGTCTTTGAGCTATTTTACAAGACTGTAGAGTTAGAAGGTAACTTGTAGAAAACTAATATAAATAAACTAAATAAACTAATAAAACAAATATCTCTTTTCTATAGATATGCCAATAAGTCCTGTTTCAATGGACTTTCCTCCCCTAAAGTGGAAGAACCTAGCTATGCATTGATTAAATAAATTCATTTCAGCTATCATGATGATCTAACATATTTGTTTGGTCTTCGGAATCTCTTTGTACCTGAGTTTCCTACTTAATTCATTGTTAAATGTGATTTTTGACACCTTTCCATTTTATATCTTTATAAGTGTCATGATTAAAGTTTTAAAAAACTATATTTTAGCAATATATTCTACAACAGTATATCCAAGGAATATGGTCCCTTTCTAAATCTGAAAAATAAACTGTGAGAAATCTAATCTAACCATGATAACAATAATCTTATTCCCCTTTGCCCTGATTGGTTTGGAAGTAATCATGTGGCCACATTCTAGTCAATGAGAAATAAAGGAGAAGGTTCTGAGAGAAGCTGACCGCTCTGATAAATAAACTAAAAATAGTAAGGAACAGAAGTGAGAGGAGGAAGTTCCCCTTCTCTCTTGTCTCAAGATGTTGTCTTATGAGTACAGGATGTATGGAAATGAAAGCTGCCATCTTACAATAATAGCAGGGGAAAACCAAAGAGAATCTCAGAGTAGCCATCTCTGACCACTAACATTTGTTGAGCCTCTCAGTTAATCAATCAATCAACTCAGGAATTATTTTTTCCAGAGTTTTTATATAAGGTAATAATTCCTCGGTGTTTAAGCATTTCATGCTTATTTAGTTGCATGAACTTATAAGCATTCTAATAAATACAATCACAGATTTAGAAAGAAAAAGTACCCAGGATATCTGACATAGAGTGAGAGGTTGATAATAAGTCATCTCTACAGTGGTGGCAGTGCTGGGCAGAAAAGGTGATTGTGATGAGGTACACAAAGAATGGGTATCAAGGAAAATATAATGAGGGGGATGTGATAGCACTAATGGTAAAATCATTATACGGAGTATCAGTTAACAAAGAAATGTTATCCATTTGTCCATTACTGTGGCTAAACTACCCCTAATCCTTCTAGTCTCAATTCCCTACCTCAAATCACATTACAGCAAAGCTAGACTAAAATCTAGGCCTCTTATTACCCTTTAGACATTTTCCTCAACTATAAATGGCAACTAAATATTCCACATTGGCAGTGATCCATACCTAATCTCATCAACTTCATCATTACTATTTATTGAATGTTTATGCATCAGGAAATTTGATCAGCATGGTAAGTGCATTATCCTATTTAATGTATGCAACAACACCATGACTGGATGTGGTAGACTGTAGCAGTTACAGTGTTTTTTTGTTTGTTTTTGTTTTTGTTTTTGTTTTTAATCCTTGTATCCATGGCCTTGGATAGTCAACTCTCACAGTAATTCTGAGCTTGGCCAATGGGACAATAGAACTTGTATTCATCAGTGAGATAATAATGACACAAAGAGACTTGTAAAACACTTCAGCATTGGGGCTCACCCTATCTTTACAATCTTAGGAATCTTGGGATTATTGCTATATAAATATGCCCAAACTAGCCCCCTGAGCTACATCTAGGATTTCAAACCCAAGAGTCTAGCTGACTTCAAAGCCCAAGTCTTTGACAGGAACCCTCGATGTATCTACATATGGTACATTTGTCCTCATAAATAGCCAGCACAAGTTACCAGACATGTGGCCATTGTAGACCAACTAGCCTTTGGCCAACCCTCTAGCAAATATGGCCATTTACATGAGTTCAGGTGAGGCAAACAGGAAAACTGTTTACTTGAGCACAATAAAAATTGTCAGCTCTCAAAACCATGAGCTAATAAGTCATTTTTAAGCCATTAAATAATGGCAAAAAAGCCTAACTGATACACTGGAATATATAATGTTAATGTCCCTATTTTATATTTCTTCCTGGTTCAGTTGTGGTAGTTTATGTCTCTAGGAATGCATCCATTTCTTCCAGATTGTCAAATTTGTTGGCGTAGAATTGCTCATAGTATGTTCTTATAATTGTCTGTATTTTTTTGGTGTTAGTTGTGATCTCTCCTCTTTCATTCATGATTTTATTTATTTGGGTCCTTTCTCTTTTCTTTTTGATAAGTCTGGCCAGGAGTTTATCAATCTTATTAATTCTTTCAAAGAACCAGCTCCTAGTTTCGTTGATTTGTTCTATTGTCTTTTTGGTTCCTATTTCATTGATTTCTGCTCTGATCTTTATGATTTCTCTTCTCCTGCTGGGTTTAGGGTTTCTTTCTTGTTCTTTCTCCAGCTCCTTTAGGTGTAGGGTTAGGTTGTGTACCTGAGACCTTTCTTGTTTCTTGAGAAAGGCTTGTACCGCTATATATTTTCCTCTCAGGACTGCCTTTGTTGTGTCCCACAGATTTTGAACCGTTGTGTTTTCATTATCATTGGTTTCCATGAATTTTTTCAATTCTTCTTTAATTTCCTGGTTGACCCATTCATTCTTTAGAAGGATGCTGTTTAGTCTCCCAACTATTTGGGTTCTTTCCAAATTTCCTCTTGTGATTGAGTTCTAGCTTCAGAGCATTGTGGTCTGAAAATATGCAGGGAATGATTCTAATCTTTTGATACCGGTTGAGACCTGATTTAGGACCCAGGATGTGATCTATTCTGGAGAATGTTCCATGTGCACTAGAGAAGAATGTGTATTCTGTTGCTTTGGGATGGAATGTTCTGAATATATCTATGATGTCCATCTGGTCCCGTGTGTCATTTAAGGCCTTTATTTCCTTGTTGATCTTTTGCTTGGATGATCTGTCCATTTCAGTGAGGGGAGTGTTAAAGTCCCCTACTATTATTGTATTATTGTCGATGTGTTTCTTTGGTTTTGTTATTAATTGGTTTATATAGTTGGCTGCTCCCACGTTAGGGGCATAGATATTTAAAATTGTTAGATCATCTTGTTGGACAGACACTTTGAATATGATATAGTGTCCTTCCTCATCTCTTATTATAGTCGTTGGCTTAAAATCTAATTGATCTGATGTAAGGATTGCCACTCCTGCTTTCTTCTGATGTTCGTTAGCATGGTAAGTTGTTTTCCACCCCCTCACTTTAAATCTGGAGGTGTCTTTGGGTCTAAAATGAGTTTCTTGTAAGCAACATGTAGATGGGTTTTGTTTTTTTTTTATCCATTCTGATACCCTGTGTCTTTTGATTGGGGCATTTAGCCTATTAACATTCAGGGTAACTCTTGAGAGATATGAATTTAGTGCCATTGTATTGCCTGTAAGGTGACTGTTACTGTATATTGTCTCTGTTCCTTTCTGATCTACTATTTTTAGGCTCTCTCTTTGCTTAGAGGACCCCTTTCAATATTTCCTGTAGAGCTGGTTTGGTGTTTGCAAATTCTTTCAGTTTTTGTTTGTCCTGGAAGCTTTTAATCTCTCCTTCTATTTTCAATGATAGCCTAGCTGGATATAGTATTCTTGGCTGCATGTTTTTCTTGTTTAGTGCTCTGAATGTATCATGCCAGCTCTTTCTGGCCTGCCAGGTCTCTGTGGATAAGTCTGGGGCCAATCTAATATTTTTACCATTGTATGTTACAGACTTCTTTTCCCGGGCTGCTTTCAGGATTTTCTCTTTGTCACTAAGTTTGTAAATTTTACTATTAGGTGACGGGGTGTGGAGCTATTCTTGTTGATTTTGAGGGGGGTTCTCTGCACCTCCTGGATTTTGATGCTCGTTCCCTTTGCCATATTAGGGAAATTCTCTCTAATAATTCTCTCCAATATACCTTCTGCTCCCCTCTCTCTTTCTTCTTCTTCTGGAATCCCAATTATTCTAATGTTGTTTCGTCTTATGGTGTCACTTATCTCTCGAATTCTCCCCTCGTGGTCCAGTAGCTGTTTGTCCCTCTTTTGCTCAGCTTCTTTATTCTCTGTCATTTGGTCTTCTATATCACTAATTCTTTCTTCTGCCTCATTTATCCTAGCAGTGAGAGCCTCCATTTTTTATTGCACCTCAGTAATAGCTTTTTTGATTTCAACTTGGTTAGATTTTAGTTCTTTTATTTCTCTAGAAAGGGCTTTTATATCTCCCAAGAGGGTTTCTCTAATATCTTCCATGCCTTTTTCGAGCCTGGCTAGAACCTTGAGAATCGTCATTCTCAACTCTAGATCTGACATATTGCCAATGTCTGTATTGATTAGGTCCCTAGCCTTCGGTACTGCCTCTTGTTCTTTTTTTTTTTTTTGTGGTGAATTTTTCTGCCTTGTCATTTTGCCCAGATAAGAGTATATGAAGGAGCATGTAAAATACTAAAAGGGTGGCAACAACCCCAGGAAAATATGCTTTAACCAAATCAGAAGAGATCCCAAATTGTGAGGGGGGAGAAAGGGGATAAAAAGAGGTTCAGAAAGAAAAGAAAAAAAGAAAAGAAAAGAAAAGAAAAGAAAAGAAAAGAAAGAAAAGAAACAAAAAAAAGAAAACGAATAAAGAAAAAGTATAAAAAAGAAATATTTTTTTTTTTTTTTATATATATATATATATATATATATATTAGATAAACTAGTTAAAAACGTTAAAAAAGAAAAGGGTAAAAGTTAAAAAAATTTTAGCAGAAGAAGAGAAACAAATTTAAAAAGAAAAAAAATTAAATTAACTGCAAGACTAAAGAATCATGGGAAGAAAGACATGAGTTCCATGCTTTGCTTTCCCCTCCTCTGGAATTCCACTGCTCTCCTTGATATTGAATCTGCACTCCTTGGTAGGTGAACTTGGTCCTGGCTGGATTTCTTGTTGATCTTCTGAGGGAGGGGCCTGTTGGAGTGATTCGCAAGTGTCTTTGCCCCAGGCAGAATTGCACCGCCCTTACCAAGGGCTGGGCTGAGTAATCCACTCAGGTTTGCTCTCGGGAGCTTTTGTTCCCTGAGCGCTTTCCGTAGAGTTCCAGAAGATGGGAATGAAAATGGGGCCTCCCAGTCTCTGGCCTGGAGGAACTGAGAGCTCAGGACCCCACTCCTCAGTGCACCCTCAGAGAATAGCGCCCAATTACTCCCGTCTCCCTGGCCTGCAGCCGCGCACTGAGCTCACCGAGCCTGCGACCGGTTCAAGGTAACCCCAAGTTTAGAGCTCACTCCTCAGCTCTGTCTCTGTAGCCGGCTGCCCCGTTCTAATACCTGAAAGCTCTGCGGCACTCAGACACCCCTGATCCTTCTGTGACCCTGCAGGACCTGAGGCCTTGCTGACCCCGCTGACCCCGCTTGGGCTTCACCCCGGTTTAGCCTCTGCAGCGATGTCCCTCAGTGGGACAGACTTTTAAAAGTCCTGATTTTGCGCTCCGTTGCTCCTCAGCTTGCTGGGATCCGGCCTTTCCCCCTGCAGTCTATCTTCCCATCGCTTTGGATTCACTTCTCCACCAGTCCTACCTTTCAGAAAATGGTTGATTGTCTGTTTCTAGTATTGCTGTTCTTCTTCTCTTCGATCTCCCATTGGATTTATAGGTGTTTGCAATCTTTAGATAAGCTATCTAGCTGATCTCCCGATACCTGAAGTAGTCTCAGCCTGCTACTTCTCCACCATCTTGATTCCTCCCTCCATCCCTATTTTATAGACAAGGAAAAGCAGATTCTCAAAAATCACCCAAGACCACCCAACACTAGCAAAAGCTACACCTAGTATTCAAATCCAAGTCTATCTGACTTCAAAGCCCATGTCTTTTTTTTTTTTTTTTAATTTGACAGAGAGAGAGAGAGAGAGAGAGAGAGCACAAGTAGGCAGAGAGGCAGGCAGAGAGAGGGGGAAGCAGGCTCACTGCCGAGCAGAGAACCCGATGCGGGGCTCGATCCCAGGACCCTGAGATCATGACCTGAGCCGAAGGCAGAGGCTTAACCCACTGAGCCACCCAGGTGCCCCAAAGCCCATGTCTTTGACAGCAACTCCAAACAATATATTCTGAGCAAATCATTAACTGCAAGGGAACAATAATGTACCCTTAAAAACTTCCCTTTAACCTACAGGATGACTGTGTATGTATTATCACTAGCCTTTTTCACCTCTTATGGAAAAAAATTTTGTAAACTTATGATCCACTGTGAAATGTTGCATTACCCATTGTTTTTCCTTTTTGTCATGAATTCATATTTTTTTTAGATTTGTAGAGTTGGCCAATTTCTAGCAAACTAGGATTCTGTGAAAAATTCCATATTCTCTATAACTTTGTGATTTCCATATACCTGTGCATTTTCTTAGGATGTTTCCCCTACCTGGAATATCTCTTTCATACCCCATTGCCAACCATCTTCACATAAAAAGACTCATTTTGGTTCACTTCCAATCCCAGGCTTTCTAAACAGAGTTATTTCCTGTCCTCTGGGTTTTATGGCATTTTGTACATATCCTTATTATTGTACAAAACATTTACTCTCATAATTGTCTTCTCCACTAGACACATCGCTTATTCAACCCTCAACATCTAGTATGCTATCTGGTATATAGCAGGTGCTAAATAAATAAAAATCAATCCATCAATCAAATATAAAAAATTTCTCAACCCACTTCTTTAGTTTTATCTCAAAGGATTTCTTATCTCCCATCCTCTATTTCAACCAAACTGAATTACCTCTTCATTTAGACCTCCCTGCCTGTGGAAGAGATCAGCTAGTTATTCATTCATCAAATTTATTTATTCATTTATTTATTCTCACTAGACTTTCATTTCCCAGTATACCTTTCAGGTAAGTGTGGCCACATGACTAGGTTATAGTTAATGGAATATCATTAGAAGTAATGTATCACTTCCAGACCCAGCTTGCAAAAATCTTCCAAACATTTCTTTCCATTTTCTTTCTTCTTTTATCACCTGAATGTAGGTGAGTACTGTGACCTTGGAGATCTCAGAGTAGGTGAAGGCAAGAGATGGAAAGAACCTTGTTATTAAATCACCACTTATCAGATGGTCAGCTATTGAACAAGAATGTCCATTTTGGAAGCAAGAATTAAATTCCTATTCTGTGAAGCCACTGAAATTTGGAATTTATTGGTTATACTGGTAAACATTCCTTTAACTAATATACTGACATATCTTTGTTCCTTCTAGTCCCTCTATATCATATGCCCTTATTTTTAATATATGAACATTTGATTGTACTCATCACCTGAGATACAGCTTTTATCTATAATTGCCTCCCTGATCCTTCCAACTGATATTGTTCTTCTTCTGAAATATTCTGCTTTATCTGCACATATCTTAGACATGTGCAGTGTTCTGTTTGCACTATTGATATTTAACTTATTTTTCTAAATTTAAGCACACTGTAATGCATACACTCCATGACATGAATTTTGTCTTATTCATTTCTAGCCCCCCCCCACATCATTCTACATACAGCCTTACACTGAGCAGACATATAAGATGTTCTATCATATAAGACTTTGTGCTCATTACTTTCATCATGTTTTCAACTTCAAATATATCTATCTTTATCTTTCTAGGCAAGAACATTGACTTGTTTTTGTTTTATTTTGATTTCAGTCTTCCTTTTTCTGTTTTTTCTTCTTCTTATTTTCCCTTGCCATTCCCTAAATTGTTTCCAGTGCCATTTGCTCTCTCTTGAGGGCCCATGACCAGAATAACCCCATGTCCAATATTCTCAATGTGACTTATTAATTTTGGGGCAACACTAACTGCTGGGTTTTTGATGGCTCTTTATGGGAGATAACACAGTGATTTCATCTTTCTTCCCTAAACCCAAAAAGTCTACCATTTTGGAAAAAAGTTAAATCATCTATCTTTGGTTGATGAAGTATAAATTAAAAGTTTTATGAAATAGAACCACTTCTGAGGGTTGGCTTCATCTACTTCATTTGGGCCACAGAGCCCTAATGGGAGTCATTTGAGGTTGGAAAAGCTAAAGGTAATAGGTTGGTGATTTCCTGAATTACACTGAAGACTGTAACACTTAGAAACAGAAGTCAGAACATTAAATTCTCTAGAAGGAGGAAGATTTAAATTCCTTTAGAGCATTTCCTTTTTCCTTTTTTCCATTTTAATCCCTTAAATGGAAATGAATTTATGATAGTCTGTGCCCAGTGGAGACTGGGTTTTAGTTTTCAATAATCTATACATCTAAGCCTTTCAAAGGCTTTCTGATTTTATTTTTAAGATTTTATTTATTTATTTGACAGACAGAGATCACAAGTAGGCAGAGAGGCAGGCAGAGAGAGAGAAGGAAGCAGGCTCCCTGCTGAGCAGAAAGTCAGATGCGGATGCAGGGCTCAATCCCAGAACCCTGGGATCATGACCTGAGCCAAAGGCAGAGGCTTTAACACACTGAGCCACCCAGGTGTCCCAAGGCTTTCTGATTTTGGATCATGAGCAGAAAGAATGAACTCTTTATTCCTAAACAACACATAAATCCTGTTTTAAAAATTCCAATTTTGATGTGAAACCTAGAGGTTTACTTTTCATTTATGTGGCCTCCTCTCTTCCAAGTCCCTACTCAGGCTCTACCAGAGACTAGGACAGAGATACTATGGAATGGGAAACAAAAGAGACTAGAGGACTGTCAACAGGCTATAGGAAATAACGGCATAGTGCATTCAGGTGCATTAGGAAGTAGGTGCTAAGCAAGGTTCAATGCTGGTAGAGTTCAGTAAGTCTCAAGACAGACAGTATGCAGTGGAACTATTTGATAAATGGAAAAGGAATACAGAATAGTGATCAGGAAATAGTTCCATGGTTATGGTAGGAAAGTCCCAAAGCCTTCAGCTGAAATGTTTGTGACTGAAAAGGACAAGAAGCTGGAATATTGCTGCAGGAATACATGGTCTATCAAAGTGAAAACAACTTCTGAAAGTTTTTTCAGGGAAAACCAAGTTCAGAAATCTTATCCTGTTTTTCTCTTTCTTGCTTTGTTTCCCTTATCACCCTTGCTTTCTTAGCAGCAATCAGTCTAAATCACTTCTGTGAAGTGCTTTCACTGTGGTGAAAGCACTGTCATCAGGCCTGATTATAATTCCACCTCTGCTATTTAATCAGGAGCTCTGTGACCTTTGGCCAGTACTCTCACCTATCAGGACCTCAGTCACCCAAGGGTTAGGTTGGTTGATCCCTAGAGTGCTTTCTGGTTCTCAAGTTCTTGGATTCTCTGATTCTGGACTTCAAAGACTCTTTCTACCACCATTTACCTTTTTTTAGTGTCTGTTTATCAAAGGTGAAGTCTATATAGATTTCTCAGATCTGCCAGGCCCCAGAATTCACCACCCAATAGAGAGAGCTTGCTTATGAGTCGATGAAGACCTTTTGCTATGGTAGCCTAACTTGGGAAGAGTTGGTATAAATTTTTTAGATGGTCTCTCTGCCCCTTGGTGAGCTGAACCCTCAAAGCACCTCAAGGTTGCCTAGGCACTGGAAATTTAATAAGATTAATACTTTTAGATTAATACTTTTTAGATTTCATTAGTCCCTCTCAGACTTTATAAAGTAAGATTGACTTTTTCTCCAGATCACTATTAAAAACATATCATCAGTATTAATACACATATATTATTATATATTATATACAACTATGCATAAAATTGAGTCTAAAACTGCCTTGAGGTAGGTTATATCTACTGATTCAAGTTAGGTTTGGGGAAAGATGTGAAAAAGAGCTATGTAGGAGCTATGTAAAAGGAGCTATGTAGGTTAAGTATGTATGTAATAAGATTAATACTTTCAGAGCCAATGAATTATTTATTATTTTCAATAGGCATATCTCAGAACCAGCAAGATTTGATGTTTCACTTTAAAGAAATCACATTTGTGCTCAGGGTGTCATGAAAGAGGTTGGTTTCACTTGGTGGAATTTTCCTGGTTCACTGATCATGGTCCACAATGAGAGCTGAAACCCTGTAACCTCAAAAATGTGAATTGGCAACAAACCTAGCATGTGTCTAAGCCTTTACATGGATATTGACCAGATTCTCAGAGATTACTACATAAACTTGGATATCAGTTTTATCAATTTATAGGAACATGTATTCTGGCCAGGTAGGTAGTATGATTCTGAGTTATTTTCAAGATAAACGTAAGTAATAGGACAGGCATACATTATAATGGCAGAAATCACTCAGAGGTGATTGTACACAACTGTGATAGTACACAACTGACTTATGGGAAATACAGGCTTGGAGAATGAACCCCTACCCACTACTCAGGTCATTCTCATTTTAATACAGGATCTCACTTAAACTTAATAACAGCATTGGGAAGTTGATACTTTTAATCTCCGTTTTAGAGATGAGAACACTGATAGAATTCTATGCCATTCAGGATTTGGAAATGATTCAGGATATCCTCTATCAAATTTGATGTACATTCACTGAGACATGCTCCTTTCTTCTTGGGTAGTGTTGGTTTTGAGCTCTCCTTTTCCTGCACATTTATGGTTAAACAATCTCCTTTGCTTTGATTCATTCATGGTTCAGATGTGCTGGTACTATCAATAAGAATTTTCTCTCTCTTAAAAAAAAAAAATGTTCTCTCTGTCCTAAAAGTCACTCTGTATCTTCAAGATGATTTCCTATATATTTGGCTTTATTTGTCAAGTGCTGATTTTTATCATCTAATACTCAAGATTCATTCATATTTTCAATTTTTTGTGTAGCAACTCAAAATGTCTTCCATGGACTGGAAGTTTAATCTCACCTAAATCAGTTGCTTATCTAAGGCAGATTACTGATGGCAAAACTCCAAGCAAATCTTCACACTTGCAATTCTCTCAGTGGATAAAAATAACCTATCACAATAATATCCATTATAATGATCACTTTATTCTTTCTTTTTGTAATAAGAACTTGTTACTGAGCCGAGGCTTTGCACGCAATAAGAGAAGATTGGCTCTTAAGAATTGAAGTCATCAATAAGTTTGATCTTATGGTCTTGGAAACCTTGGGGTGACTTACTTTAATTGGGAAAGAGATGCTGCTGACATAAATCCAAACAAATTGAGAGGCAAATGATTAAAATAACCCAAGTGTTTATATCCACAAACAAAAGAATCTGGGGACAAATAATTCTGCACTAAAGGGTAATAAACATTTAAGAGAAATTACAAAAATCATACATGGCAGAAACAATTTGTCCAAAAAAATAGAATTGGCAAGTGAGCTTATTAAAGAAAAAAATGGTGAAGAAGTCAAGTGCAAAATAGGAACTAAGATTGAAATAAAGATAAAAATTAAATTGGTCATTTTTTTCTTCTGTCTTTATTAATCTTTCTTATTTGATATATAAAATCTGTACTGCAACTGACTTTCAGATTACATTACTGGGAGTAATAAAATGGCATATACCTCTCTGGGCAAGTCTGTTAATCCACTGGACTCATCAATAAAAGTGAATAGTATAGTAGCAATAGTATAGTAGCAGTAAGAAAAAGATGTTTAATCAGATGACCAGAAAACGGGAATAAGATACCAATTTTGCCACTATCTTATTGTACTAAAATATGTGAGTTACTCTCCTGGTATATTTCAATAGTATGTATGTACATCATATGTATATATATATATATGTAAATCTGCATATTCTATTATTGTTTGTACCCTAACTATGTCAGAATCCCTCTCAGACTTTATAAAGTAAGATTGACTTTTTCTCCAGATCACTATTAAAAACATATCATCAGTATTAATACACATATATTATTATATATTATATACAACTATGCATAAAATTGAGTCTAAAACTGCCTTGAGGTAGGTTATATCTACTGATTCAAGTTAGGTTTGGAGGAAAGATGTGAAAAAGAGCTATGTAGGAGCTATGTAAAAGGAGCTATGTAGGTTAACTATTTAGTGTAGAGAAAAGCTCCAGGGACACTCCAATCCTGTAAGATTATTGTATACTCAGCTTGAAGCCAGTCAAGGGAGCTGGATGATTTTGTCTTTTTGAGATTTCAAGGCCAGACACACCCATTTCCACTCTAGGTAGATAAAGGTTAAGTGGATGCCTGAGCTAGCTGGATGGGGTGCTCTCCTGTGGATAAGGCTGGAGACACAGTGGATTATATTTCCTCTCCATTTTCCCTTTTTCTATTTTTCATGAAGACTGCCACCCTTCAGTTACCATTAGTTTTTCCACTTCAGCCAGGCAAGAAGCAACATTATTACTCAGGTTAACTCTTTCTGAAATTGTGCCATAGCCCTGAGGACATGTGTTGGCCATAGCAATCTGCAAAGTCCCCTCAGCAAAATAAATATAAACCATCTGAGAATGAGGCATTTCCACATGTGGAACATGCACCCTGCATGTGTTCTCCTCCCTCTCTTGGAGACTTACCTGTTCCAGATCGTTCCCCTAAATTCTGAGACCACCTCAGTGAAGCCACCTTTAGGTCTTGGAGAATTCGAGTAGAAATTGGAAGCACTGAGCTCTCTACTGATACCCCCCAGGAAATGCCATGGGGAAGCATTGAACTTGAACTTTGAGGGTCCTAGTTTACATAAGATGCTTATTGGGTGTGTGTAGGTGTGTAGGCTGCAGGCCTGCCACAAGGCAGGAGGAGCATTCCCTAGGATCTATTTGTGAACTGTTCTGTTAACTTTCATTCATTGCTGTGCAGAAACCTCAAGGATTCTCAGCATTGTCTAGAACTAAATGGAGTTTAAAGCACTCTCAGGTTCTCAGGATCTTTGGTTGGGCAATGGACTTTATCTTGTATTCCAAAGGGTGGATCTTCATTGTTACTGCTGAGCCAATTCTCCTTTGTTGCCTGAGGAGGCAGAGATGAACCTAGGGAATTCAGATTCCACATGTAAGGATGATACTTCCCCAATAAGAGCAAGTTGTCATCTTATAGTCAGTCATTACAACTGAAGAAAATAGAACACCTTCATTTCCCTTCCACAAGTATCTTTTGTAGCAACATATTTGGAAGCTGTCCATGAATCTGTTGCATTCTTCCATCAGAGAGGAGATTCCTGCCCCTCTCCAAATTGATCTCCTGTCATTTCCCCTTACTCATTCTCATTTAACTACAGCCATGCTGTTAATATCTCCCGTAGATCTCATGTTTTGTTATTCCATATAGCACTTATCAAGTTTTCATAGGATGTATATGTTTTCTCATTGTCTAGCTCCTCTAAATAGAGTTTAAGTTTCATAAGAGCAGGAATTTTATCTGTTTTATTTCTTGCTCTATTCCAAGCATCTAGAACAGTAGCTGGTATATAGTAAACATTCAAGAAATATTTCTTGAAAGAAACAATGAATGAATCTCAGTTTGAGTTTCCAGTGTGGTACATTGATCGACACCAGCAGTTCCTTCACCTAGGTATTCATCAGCACCACTTGGAGGACCTTAGATACCAGGGCTCTACACCCGATCTACTAAATCAAAATATCAGAAGGAATATGTATTTTTAATAAGCCTGCTGGTGTTTCTTATGTGCAGTAAGACCTGGGAACCAGTGGTCTAGGTCACAGTTTCAGGAATGTGGAGGAAACACAAAGTTAGCATGTGGATATTGAGGTCAGCTTGGATTTGATGCCCAACTTTGCCATTTACTTGCTATTTAGATTAATAAATCTTTCTGAGCCTCAGCTTTCTCATACTTAAAATGAGCAAACATCAGCCTCATAAAATATCAGAAATTCCAGGTTCTTGGGCCATGGAAGAGTCAGAAAAACAGCTTAGCTTTCCCATGGGGACATCCCATGGAGGTTGTAGGTGTAGGATTAGGACTATAGAACATTAACACCAACACTACTGTATAATTCTAGAGCATCAGCTCAGGGATAGAGCACAGATTATCACTGATCCCCTTTGTTTAACAGCAAGAGATCCATAATATAGTAGTCCAGATGGTTTTCCATTGATAATAAGCAGGGCAGAAAGCTTACAGGTGGATGGAGTTAGGTCTGAATCAGGGACTTAACAGTTGAAACATACAGATGGATCTTCTTCATGGACTACTCAGGCTATGGAATAAGATCCTCTGACATACTTGCCCATGGCTGTGTTATTTGAGCTGGAACATAATGCAGGAAATGAACTTCAAGTGTAATTCACAATCCCAACATACCTTTCTTCCAAGTTGAAAGCCTCAGGAAGCATTTTATTTTTTATTACTACTTGATAGAAAGTCTCTATGAAATCTGTTCAGCAGATTATTGGGGGTGTGAGCACCCCTGTCTAGCCAATAATGACAACAGTATTAAATGTAACTAATGCATTTGGTATTAGTAAGTATAACACCAATGTAATTCCATAGGAATCCTCACATTCTTTTCTATTAAAATTCCATTGGATTTCCATGGATCAAGCCTTAGTACAGTATTAAAGGTACCTATATTACAGATAATATTTATTTCTATGAATACACAGAGTGGAAGAGTCTGGGTTGCTTCCTGCTAGTGTTTTATTATTATTATTATTATTATTATTATTATTATTAATCCCATGTGCTACATATTGCAATTCACATTTGCACAGTGAGCTGTTTCTGGTTCACTGACTTTCCTAAGGATTTGGAGGTGAGGGGAAATCCCCTCTGAGAAAGGGTGAGTATGTCCTGTCACTCACAAAATAGACTCCAGTGGTGCACCAGTTATACCATGGTCATTTGTTAACAACTGTGTTAACTGTGTCATATATGGTTTGCCTTTTTTCCCATTGCAGTATAGCTTAACCACAAAAGAGGCACCTAGGAATGTTATCTGAAATTTTTAGAAGTGTATCTAGATAAGAAATTACTAGAGACCAGAAAAATACATTTCTAGTGACCCAATTTGAAACCAGCAATTAATTAACTATGCATAGAAATGTCATTTAAAAAAAGATTTTGTCAATATGCTGAAATTTCTTTTATAGATTTGTGATTAACTACTAATTATAGACTAATTACCCTCTTTGTTATCATTTAAGATCTTGAACGTTGATGCAGAATCTATAAATGCTGCCAAGGAGACAAGTGTGGATATAATATGCTTCCATGTTGCCTAATGTGCTTCCTCTACTACAGGAGCAAAGGATAAAAGGGGGAAGACTGTCCCCATGTTACTCCAAGAGCAAAGATGGCAGCCTGAGAATCCTGGTTGAAAATGCAGGGATGGAATTTTCAACAACCAGGAAAATGACTCTGGTAAACTGCTGATTTTACTTCAAAGAGAAGTTTAAGGTGATCGATAAGAGGGAGAAAATGGCTTTGTTTCTAGTTAGCAGCTTTGAGATAAATTCTGGAAGCTCCTGGCTTGAAGTAATGTGTGTGTGTGTGTATGTGTGTGTGTGTGTGTGTGAGAGAGAGAGAGAGAGAAGGAGAGAGAGAGAGAGAGACAGAAACTGAGACACAGAGACAGAGAGACAATGCCCATGTGTGCTTGAGAGTTTGCCAGTGAAAGAAAGAGATTACTTTTGTTTCCTCAAAAAATGAAATGAAAAAAGTTCAATAGAACAGAAGACAATGTTATTGCTACTGAGGGAAGGATTCAATCATATTTGGTGGCTGCTTTCTAGTTACTTGCAAGCTACCTTGATAGATCTAATCTCACTACTCTACAGATACACTTCCTTTTCCACAGTAAATAATACCATCAGCCACTTCTGCTCAACTTTTATTATCACTATAAACCTGAAAGTCACTTCTTGTGTTATTTAAGTCAAATAGAAAGACAAAGTAGCCAGCTGTGTTGTGTTTGACCCAAGAAAGCAAAAAACCTTCAACTCCCTTGGGTCTCACAGTAATGTATTGAAAACTTCTGGTAAAGGATATATACCTATTCACTATGTAGTCAGGTGGAAAGTCAGGTGTTACCCACCAGAATGTAAGTTTCCATAATGGCATATTTTCTAAAGTCTGTTTTATCTCCTGCTTTATGCCATTACCCAGTGCAGAACCTTGTACACAAAATACTTTTTTTAGAATAAATGCATTATCCTGTGTTTTTGATCTGATATTTCTACTGAGTTCCATCATGCAAGGGAATTTTTCTTCTGTCTACAACAAAAATTTCTATTTTCTCTCTCTGCGTCTTTCTTTCTCTCACCTTTCCTCCATATCTCTCTCTCTTTGTGTCCCTCTCCTTCCTCTTACACACACACACACACACACACATACACACACAGAGGCACATTCTCAGCTGTTATAACATAGAAATTATGCTGTAGTTTTATTTGTCAAGAACCCACAATTATTTTTCTGTTGTATTGACAGGAAAATATATGAAGTCTTAAAAAGAATAATTATCATAATGATTTATTAAAGAGAAGTCATAGAAGGGAGTGTCATAAAAATTACATCTAAGAAGGAAACTTATGGTCTCTTTCTCCAGATGGTCACTATTTATTCTGTTCAAGATACTGTAAGGTTACATTACCTTGTATGTTTAGAAACCAAAAGCTTCTCGGTAATGGGAACATGGAGATGACCAGTGTTTGGGTCACCCAGGATTTTATAACCTAAAGTATTCTTAAATTCCATCAGCTTTTCCATCCCTCCTCTGATCTTCCAGAAATTAAGAACCCATAATCAGGGCATATTGTAAATATTCAAAGGATATTTACAATGGATATTTAAGGATATTGTGGCTTGTAGCTGCAAGGTCTGACAAGGCCCTGAAGTCCCCTAAATTCTCAGGCTAATCTCATATCTTCTTTGTCTCTATTATTTGTTTACTGATTTCATTTCTATAAGAATCAAACAGCAGAAATTTCACCATTATAAGATAAAGTGTATGGGCATTTGGAGGTATAAAATGATGCTTCTATGAGACTATTAATGTTCATAAGCAACACTTCTCCAAGGATACCGTTTAAGAGACAGAATGCACAGTCTGTTGTGAGCCTAAATGAATGATCATTACTTGCCTCTCTAATGTAAGCAAATGATAAAATTCCCACTGAAGTTTAAAAGAAAGATGCTGGATAAGTCAAGGATTTTCCCAAGAGAACCATATACAAAGTTGACGAGGTCATCATATTTCAGATTATACCTCCAATCTGAACTCTGCATCCTTGTTGACCAGGTTGACTCATAGCCAACTCACAAGACACATTTTAGTAGAATTCTAGTTTCCTCTGGCCTGACACTTGGAGCCTCTGCCCTGCACATCTCTCTGTTGGCAAGTCCCACAGGAAGCCTAATTACAACCACAAAGTTGCTTGGTAAACTTGGAGTCAGCTGAAGGAAAGTTAGTTATTTAATTCAAATGAGACAAGAATTTTATGTGCTCTGTTCTTTCCTCAGATCTTCCACTAACCCTATTTTACTTTATATTCAGTTGATGACTTTTCATAAATTCATTGAAAAATAGAAACCATTAAATGAGAACATCATCTTCCTATCATTGACTCTTGAATTCCTCCCTGTCTCTTTAATGTCCTTGCTAGTGAAGATCAAGTTCATGTCCTTCCCTGTCTTCTCAAGAACTTGTTTTTCTAGATACCCACTTTCTGTTGTGCATCAAAAATCTCTCTCCAGATCCTTTACCTCTTTGGTTAGGTTTATTCCCAGGTATCTTATGGTTCTTGGTGCTATAGTAAATGGAATCTGTACTCAAGGAACTACAGAACACTCATGAAAGAAATTGAAGAAGACACAAAAATATGGAAGACCAGTCCATGCTCTTGGATCAGAAGAATAAACATTGTTAGAATGTCTATACCGCCTAGAGCAATCTATACTTTTAATGCCATTCCGATCAAAATTCCGAAAAGATAAACTCAAAATGGATAAAAGACCTCAACATAAGACAAGAATCCATCAGAATCCTAGAGGAGAACATAGTCAGTAACCTCTTCGATATCAGCCACAGCAACTTCTTTCAAGATATGTCTCCAAAGGCAAGGGAAACAAAAGCGAAAATGAAATTT
This sequence comes from Lontra canadensis, assembly GCF_010015895.1. Taxonomy (NCBI): domain Eukaryota; kingdom Metazoa; phylum Chordata; class Mammalia; order Carnivora; family Mustelidae; genus Lontra; species Lontra canadensis. Next base: position 992,571 of record NW_022631159.1, read on the forward strand.
TGGGACTTCATCAAGATCAAAAACTTCTGCAAAGCAAAGGAAATAGTCAACAAAACAAAGAGACAACCCACGGAATGGGAGGAGATATTTGCAAATGACAGTAGAGACAAAAGGTTGACATCCAGGATCTATAAAGAACTTCTCAAACTCAACACACAAAAAACAGACAATCATATAAAAAAAAATGGGCAGAAGATATGAACAGACACTTCTTCAATGAAGACATACAAATGGCTATCAGACACATGAAAAAAATGTTCATCATCACTAGCCATTAGAGAGATTGAAATTACAACCACATTGAGATACCACCTGACACCACTTAGAATGGCCAAAATTAGCAAGACAGGAAACAACATGTGTTGGAGAGGATGTGGAGAAAGGAGAACCCTCTTACACTGTTGGTGGGAATGCAAGTTGGTGCAGCCACTTTGGAGAACAGTGTGGAGATTCCTCAAGAAATTAAAAATAGAGCTTCCCTATGAGCCTGCAATTGCACTACTGGGTATTTATCCCAAAGATACTGATGTAGTGAAAAGAAGGGCCATCTGTACCCCAATTTTTATAGCAGCAATGGCCACGCTCGCCAAACTGTGGAAAGAACCAAGATGCCCTTCAATGGACAAATGGATAAGGAAGATGTGATCCATATACACTATGGAGTATTATGCCTCCATCAGAAAGGATGAATACCCATCTTTTGTAGCAACATGGATGGGACTGGAAGAGATTATGCTGAGTGAAATAAGTCAAGCAGAGAAAGCCAATTATCATATGATTTCAATTATTTGTGGAGCATAACAAATAACATGGAGGACATGGGGAGATGGAAAGGAGAAGGGAGTTGAGGGAAATTGGAAGGGGAGGTGAACCTTGAGAGACTATAGACCCTGAAAAACAACCTGAGGGTTTTGAAGGGTGGGGGGTGGGAGGTTGGGGGAACCAGGTGGTGTGTATTGGGGAGGGCACGTATTGCATGGAGCACTGGGTGTGGTGCAAAAACAATGAATACTGTTACAATGAAAAGAAATTAAAAGTAATAATAATAATTTTTTAAAAAAGGAAAAAAATCTCTCTCCATCCACTTGCTTATTCCTCTCAGCACACAAACATGTTTTTCACCCATACATATGTTCACAAAATACCTCCACTGTCCACATATTCCCTGCCAGATTCTGCTCCATGTATATGTCGCCCATCATTACCAAATTTCTTGAAAGTTGTCTGCACACAAATGAATCTGTACTTCCTATTATATTCACTCTTCAATTCATTGCATTCTACTTGTGATTTAAATGTTCACAAGTTAAATGTTCTTTCATCTTGTCAAGGTTATCAGTGTTGGCCAGTCCAAAAGACAGCTTCTGTTACACTCAAACCCTCTGCATCATTTAAGATACATGTTGTCCCTTCTGCTCTGGAACCCTAGACCACAGCCTATGCCATACACCTGATTACCTTCCTCCTTCACCAACTACTCTTCTTCTGTTCCCATGGTTTCTGCTTCTCCTCCATCTGACATCTCACCATGCCAGCTCCCCAGGGCTTCACCTTGGACTGTCTTCTTGCCCTACATATATTCTCCATCTGTATTGCAAATCATTTGTCTTTAAGTATCATAAGTATGTTAATGATTTGCACATTTATATCTCTGGCCCAGACCTGTCCTTGAACTCCAGGCTTGTATCCACATCCAACTTTTTTTTTTTTTTTAGATTTTATCTATTTATTTGACAGAGAGAGAGATCACAAGTAGGCAGAGAGGCAGTCAGAGAGAAAGAGGGAGAAGCAGGCTCCCCGCTGAGCAGAGAGCCCAACGTGGGGCTCGATCCCAGGACTCTGGGGTCATGACCTGAGCCGAAGGCAGAGGCTTTAACCCACTGAGCCACCCAGGCGCCCCTCCACAATTTCAATTTGACAGCTCCACTTGGATAATTCCCAGATATCTGAAGCTTCCATACACAAAATGTATCTCCCAGTCCCTTTGGCAAAATTATTTCCTTCTCACTTCAATCTTCTCCATCTCAGTTGGAATGGTACCCCATCCACCCAGATACTCAAGCCAAAAGGCCCCCCATATTCAATTTATTTATAAATTCTATCTATAGTTCCATGTATATGGAACTATAGATATATATATTCTACCACCTTATTTCAGGCCTTCGTTAGCTCTCATCTGGGATATTGTATCTTTCCATTTCCAATCTTGTTCTTCTTAAACCCATCCTCCAAATAAACCCAAGCATGGCCTCTTTAAAGACACATCAGCTTATGTCACTGCCTGTCTAAAATTTGTAATTGTTTCCATCTCACACAAAGTCAAATCAAATTCCCTACTATTGCCTGTAAGACTTTCCAGGAGTGAAACCCTGCTATGGCCCCTGAAACATCTCATAACATGGTATCTCTTGACTATTCTAATCACACTGTCTTCTTTCGATTCCTAGAAATTCTACTATCTGCCTCAGAGCCTTTGTGCATGCTGTGCTCTTTGCCTGGAAGACTCTCCAGGACACCATCATTTTTCACAAGTCTCCTATTCATTCTGTAAGGCAGTCTCAGCTTAAATGACTAATACCTTCCTTCAAGTAACCTACCTACAGCAACCATCTCCCTTCACTCCACTCCCCGGTACATCCTATAAGCTGTCTCAGCTTTTGGCTCCTTTCTTTAGTAACATTTAACACAATTTGCAATTCTTTTGATACACATGTTAAGTGTATTTACTTACATTGGACCATCTCTCTCCCTGGAATTTTCAGTGCATGAGGGAAAGAACTGTATCTGACCTGTTTACTCACCATTGCATTCCTTATAAGAGCGTTTGGCATGTCTAAACTTCTCAAAAACATGTTTCTTGAATTAACAAATAAATGACTATTATTAAATAAATACCCAAGATATCCCCGCATATTCACTACAATAACCATTTCTTAGGTGATGCATTTTAAAATGGAAAAAGCGTACAGGAGATTTAAAGTTCAAACCTAGGCCTTCATTAGATAAGCCTTCCAGATTTTCCAAAATTCTCTGGGTTTGTGCCTGGGGAGTCAGGAAAGAAGCATGAAGAGGCATGTTTGAAAAATGGTGAAGAAAAACACAACCTTCTCAAGGGAGGCATACATTTTCCAGTTTAGGGAGACATACAGAGGATCTGCCTTTCTTCAAAAAAGCTCTTATTTCTCCCAATGTTTCCTTTGCTTCTGTCCTTCCCCTTTTTTCTCTTTTTCCATGTAACTCCCAAATTAGTGGCCACAGAAAAAGCAATAAAACAGTGGAAAAAAACCTGCCAATTCATCTAGCCATGAGAGGAGAAATAGCAAGCAGGTCAAGAGAATAGAAATTCAAAAGAAAGTCAATGCTAGGTTGCCAAACCTAAGGTTTCTTTCTTCTTTAATTCCATACTTTGTAGAAGGCATCAAAATTTCAAAGAAAGAGCATGAGCATGTTCCTTATGGCTGCTATAACAAATTACCACAAACTTAAAGCAATACAAATTTATTATCTTAACAGTTCTTCACAGTGTGGCTGAGCTAAAATTAAGGTGTTAGCAGGGCTGCATTTCTTCTGGATACTCTGGAGAAGAATTAGGTCTTTGCCTTTTCCAGCTATTAGAGGCTTCCTGAATTTCTTGTGGCTGCATCACTTTGAGTTCCCCTTCATCATCATATCACCTTCTCTGACTATAATCTTCATGTCTCCCTCTTTAATAGATTTTTTTTAAAGATTTTTATTTATTTATTTGACAGAGAGAGAGATCACAAGTAGGCAGAGAGGCAGGCAGAGAGAGGGGGAAGCAGGCTCCCCGCCGAGCAGAGAGCCCGACACGGGGCTCGATCCCAGGACCCCGAGATCATGACCCGAGCCGAAGGCAATGGCCCAACCCACTGAGCCACCCAGGCGCCCCCATGTCTCCCTCTTTAAAAGATCCCATGCCCTTACCTTAGATTTACCCAGATAATTGGGGATAATCTCTCTAGCTGAAGAACCTTAATTTAATAACTCTGCAAAATCTCTTTTGGCATTCACAGGTTCTGGGAATTAGGATATAGACATATTTAGGGGACCATAATTCATCCTACCACAGTAGGTTTCAATTTTGCTTTTGTTATTTATTTACTACCCTATGTAAGGCACTATGCTAGGCACTTCGCATGTTATTTCATTTAGTCTTCACAAAAACTCTCATCTGTATTTTATATGTGGAGAAATTATGCCTTGGCAATGTGAAACTGGTGGCCTTATAGTCCTATGTTGGGAGAGCAAAACTGCAAATTCATTTCTACTGAACTCAAAAGCTTATGTACCTGGCTGCTGTGTTAATAAATCTTCTGCACTAACAGGTTTGAGCACACAGAAAATGCTCAATAGATGGTAGTCATTACTGTTGGTACAGTAAGTTTTACCCAACTTCAAACAGTTATGTGACTCCTCTGAGTTTTTGACTCCTCATAGGATTAGGCATTTAGTCCTTCATTTGACAAATATTTCTGAAGGTCCAGTAGTCTATTAGGCCTTGTTCTAGGAAATGAACACTAAATAGTACATGTTCTTGTGCAATTTCAATGAAAGAGTGAGAAATGTCTGTTCATGTCTTCTGCCCATTTTTTGATTGGTTATTAGTTTTTTGAGTGTTGAAGTTGAGAAGTTGTTTATAGATCTTGGATATCAACCCCTTATCTGCAGTGTCATTTGCAAATATCTTCTCCCATTCTATGAATTGTCTCTTTGTTTTGTTGATTACTTCCTTTGCTGTGCAGAAGCTTTTTATCTTGATGCAGTCTCAAGAGTTCATTTTTGCTTTTGTTTCACTTGCCTTTGGAGACATATCTTGAAAGAAGTAGCCAGTGTTGAAAAGGTAACTGCCCATGTTCTGCCCTAGGATTTTATTGATTCCTGTCTCACATTGAGATCTTTCATCTATTTTGAGTTTATCTTTGTGTACGGTGTAAAGGAATGGTTCAGTTTCATTCTTCAATATGCAGCTGTCCAATTTTCCGAGCACTACTTATTGAAGGGACTGTCTTTTATCCATTGGATATTTTTTCCTGATTTGTCAAGGATTAGTGGACCATAGAGTTGAGAGTCCATTTCCAGAGTCTCTATTCTGTTCTATTGGTCTATGTGTCTCTTTTTGTGTCAACACCATGCTGTCTTGGTGATCACAGCTTTGTAATTTAGTTTGAAGTCAGGCAGTGTGATACCCCCAGTTTTGTTTTTCTTTTTCATCCTTCTCTGGGCTATGTGGGGTCTTTTTTGGTTCCATACAAATTTTAGGGTTTTTTGTTCCAGCTCTTTGAAAAATACCAATGTTATTTTAATAGGGATGGCACTGAAAGTGTAAATTGCTCTGGGGAGAATAGACATTTTAACAATGTTTATTCTTCCAATCCATGACAATGGAATATTTTTCCATCTTTTTGTATCTTCCTCAATTTCTTACATAAGTGTTTTGTTGTTTCTGGAGTATAAACCTTAACCTCTTTAGTTAGATTTATCCTTAGGTATCTTATGGTTTTTGTTGCTATTGTGAATGGAATTGATTCCTTAATTTCTCTTTCTGTAGTTACATTGTTAGTGTATAGAAAAGCAACTGATTTCTGTGCATTGATTTTGTATCCTGCCACATTGCTGACTAATAGACACATGAAAAAATGCTCAACATCACTAGCCATCAGGGAAATCAAATCAAAACCACAATGAAATACCACCTTACACCAGTTAGAATGGCAAAAATTAATAAAACGGGAAACAACAAATGTTGGCAAGGATATGGAGAAAGGGGAACTCTCTTACACTGTTGGTGGGAATGCAAGTTGGTACAGCCACTCTGGAAAACAGTATGGATATGGAGGTTCCTCAAGATGTTAAGAATAGAGCTACCCTATGACCCTGCAATTGCACTTATGGGTATTTATTCTAAAGTTACAGATGTATTGAAAAGAAGGACACATGCACCCCAATGTTCATAGCAGCAGTGTCCACAATAGCCCAACTGTGGAAAGAGCTGAGATGCCCTTCAACAAATGAATGGATAAAGAAGATGTGGTACATATACACAATGGAATATTACTCAGCCATCAGAAACAATGAATACCCACCATTTGCATCGACATGGATGGAACTGGAGGGGATTATGTTAAAAGAAGTAAATCAAGCAGCAAAAGACAGTTATCATATGGTTTCACTCATATATGGGACATAAGCAATAGCACAGAAAACCATAGAGAAAGGGAGGGAAATCCAAGTTGAAGAAATCAGAGAGGGAGATGAACCATGAGAGACTCTGGACCCTGAGGTAACAGGGTGATGGGTATTGAGAAGGGCATATGATGTGATGAGCACTGGGTATTATACTTAAGTAATGACTCATTGAACATTACATCAAAAAGTAATTATGTACTATACAGTGGCTAACTAAACATAATAAATATAAATAAATAAATAAATAAATAAACAAACAAACTGTTTTACACAAGAAAAAGCAGTTTTGTAGTTCAAACAAATATGGGAAATCTACATGTAAGCAAAGTCAATTTGATTTTATTTTTTTTACTACAAGATATTTCTGAACCATTGATGTGTAAATATGCCTCCTGTATTTATTCATTCTATCAACAGCTAATTATTAAGTGCCTACCATGTACAAGGTATTATAGACACTCTGTTGAGTACAAGCAGGCATAGTTCTTGTCCTCATAGAGTTTACAATCTACTGGGGAAGGTAGACATTTATCACAAATAAAACAAAATAATCATTACAGTACTGCTTTGGAGAGATACACAATGATAAAGTGTGCACAAGAGGAAATTTCAACCTGGTCAGGGAAGATCAGGAGAGATAATAGCACCAAGAAGGAAAGACAAGTTTAGGTGAGGAGAAAAAGGGAAGAGATTTCTAGGCAAAAAGAACATGTTTAAAGGCCCTGTGGTGGCCAGGAACATATGAAGGACTAGAAAAAATCTCTAAAATTGAGATGCAGTAGACAATGTTTCTCTCATTATTTGCTCTTGAAACTCTTCCCCCTCCTCCTCCTCTTTCCCCCTTCACTTCCTCCTCTGCTCTGCTGCCCCTTCTCCTTCCTCTCCTTTCTTCTCCTTCTCCTTCTTGTTGTTGTTGAGATTTCTGATAAAGCTAAGATTATCTTCTGAAATGGAGATAATTACAATAAAAATGAACTAAATAGGTCTTCTGTAGTATAAAAGGCAACAATCATTGTAGTTATCATTGAAGTGATATCATCTTTATAGACAGAATAGTCTTAGATTGGGAATATTTTCAGTAACCAAAATAAAATAGAACAAAGAAAAGCTATAGTGGCTTAAAAATAGGAGTTCATTTCTCTCCATCACAAGAAGACTGAGAGGTAGGCAAATGCTGACTTTGGTCTAGTGACCTGACAATGTTTCTATAATTTTATTTTCCTTTTCTCATTATCAGTAGGTGGGTGCTGCAAATCCAGTTATCCAATTATTATATATATATATATATATATATATATATATATATACACACACACACATACATATATGTGTATATATATATATAGTGGCATTTAATAAATTTAATATATAAATATAAATATAAAATATATAATTTTTTTTCTTAGATAGGAAAGCAAAAGTTTTTCCAGTAACCATCTCCCACAAATTTCCCTTTACATCTTAATTGTCCAGAAATGGGTCATATGACTACCCCCAGCTGTAAAAGAGACTAAGAAAGAAGAGACAGGATAGTCAAAATTGACTTGGACCAATCCTAATTCATCATCAGAAGCCAAGCACTTTGTTGCTCAGTGAAATGGGGTTCCATTAGGAAGAAAAGAGGAGAAGGGATGTCGGGAAGGCAAATAATAGTTTTCTTCAAAGAGAGATTTTGCAAAGTTTGTTATTGCCATTCCTGGTGTTATTCTTCACTTCATTTGTTTGCTACTTTAGTCTGGTCCTGGAGAAGTTGTATGTTCAGACTCAAATTCAGGGAGATTTCATCAAATCATTCTTTTTGGTTGGATGCAAAATGGACTCTGCAACCTAGCATTAAGGCAATAGTTCCCATACAGTTCCTTTCTAGTGTTCCAACAGCTGGAAATCCTGGCATTTAGGGAGGACTTGGTCTGGGGATTATGAGAACATAATGGATATGTAAACCCTTCCTCCCCTCCCCCCCACTACATTAAAATAATTTTCTATTGTCCCTAAGCCTTTATGATAATCTTGTGAGAACTTGGTCTTTGTCATGCTAAGGGAATAAAGATAGAGTCTTGGGCCAAAATTTGGGGAAAGGCAATGTAAGAATAAAGATCTAGAATTTGGGGGAGACAGCCACAGTCTGGTGCCAAATAGCTGGCTAAGGTGTCAAGAGCAGCCTGGATAGATTTGTGAAATGTGTACACATCTTCAGGGATTCTCAGAAAAAATCTAAGGCATAGAATCAGGAAAAACACTGGACTTCTTTGATTAGGTACGATGGAGGCTTAGATTATTGCTGATTGGACATTAAAGGAAAACATGATCCTTGAGGACAGGAGATGTATGGATACCTGGATTATGTTAATATTTATTGACTATGTATAAAGAAAAAGAGAAAATGAAGAAACATTGAATGAAAGCCCATTTTGTGAATACACAAGCTGGGTGACCACAGAAAGCAGGTATCCATTGGTGCTAGTGAAGAATATGGACTTAGATTAAATAGGGATGCCTGGATGGCTCAGTAGGTTAAGCATCTGACCTCAACTCAGGTTGTGATCTCAGGGGCCTGGGATGGAGCCAGCATCAGGCTCCCTGCTGAGTCTGCTCCTCCCCTCCCTCTGCCTCTCCCCCCACTTGTTCTCTCTCTTTCTCTCAAATAAATAAATAACATCTAAAAAAAAAGTTTAAACAGATATTTACTGCTGCAAATGCAATAAATGGTAGACTGCTTTTGAGACAAGATCATTTATTCCAAAACCATTGTTCTTCTCATAACATCATTTGCCTGTCTATATATATATATACATATATATGTATATATATACACACACACACATACACATATAGACATACATAGAGAGAGACGTGTCTATAGACATATAGACATATGTATGTGTGTGTGTGTGTGTATATATATAAAATATATATATCAACTTCTGTCAAATTAGAAAGTGACACTGGTGAATTATTAGAATCTAAGCATGAGATCTTCACCACCTATTTCTATCAGTCACTGAAACTTGTTCTGTTTGTGCCAGCTAATGGTGAAAGCAACTTCACCAACCTCTTTCCCATTGTAGTCAAGCCTATGATGGATATACTTTAAAGTATCCTGAGAGATTCTTCTGTTCTTAGAAAAAAAAAATGAAGGAGATTGAAGATAATGCATCAGTAAGTGGCTCTGGGACTTCATGACCCAACAAGAACCACACAGATTATTAGACAGTTTTAAATGACTTGACCATGACATGGAGCCCCTAGAGAACTAGAAGATCATTGTCGCCACTGTCCCAGAGGATGAAGCTGAGTGACTTGAGTACTCTCCAGCTCTCAGAGAAAATGAAAGGGGAAAGAAAGAAAATGGTGTTTATTTGCCTGGGCCACTGGGCCAATTCAGCCATTGTGAATTCTCTAAGGCATCATCACTGTAAAATATGTTTGCACACATATATTTGCTTTGTGGAATAGCCAAGAATCCCAGAACAACTGGCTAAGTTGCTTATGGAGGAACAGGCTAGCCACTAAAAGCAAGGCACTACTCATTCCCCCCTTTACACTGTCTCACCTAATCACTATCTCACTCATCTCTTTATACTCTAAATAAAAATTGTGTGAGTTCAGTACATACCAAGAGCAGATATAACAAGCTCGGTTGTGCTGCTGTAACAAATAACCCTAAATTCCAACAGCTTAGAATAATCAAGGTGTTTTTCTTGCTTCTGCTGTGTATCCATTGCATGTTGGCAGTGGCCTTTGCTCCATGTCATCCTCATTCAAGGAACACAGATGATGGAGTCACCACCACCTGGAATTCCACAGATCAGTATTGCAGATTGAGAGAGAGGTGGAGAATCATGCATATTATATACCATTTAACTTACATTTCACTGATCAAAGAAAATCAAATGGCAACTAACTTGAAGGGTTATGGGGAGTGTAATTCTTTATTTTGTCTAGAAAGAGAGGGAAATGGTATATCAGTGAAAAATAACAATGTCTGCTACAAAAATTGATGTGCTACTACAAAAAAAGGCTGTCTGTTAATTTGATCCAATGTACCACAAACTGGAAATGGCCTCAGAGATTATATATTTACAAATGAAGCTTTTCCTTGGTACCAGTGCACCTAAGCTGGAAGACAAATTTTTTCAGGGACACTCTGTAAACCACTGAGTCCAGAAACTTCTTGGCAGCATCAATACCCTGACATTTCTCCATCATTATTCTTCTCATGCTTAACTTGATCTGAGACACAACAGCCATGTGAAAATATAAAATCACTGGTTTCTATCATAATTAATGTCTTTAAGGACTTCTTCTAATTTTTTTATCCCCAAATTATACCTGAGCTTTACTCCATCCTGATACGTTCTCCACAAATGGGGCTCAATGATGCTGTGAGACTCAGCACAGAGTGGAAGCTCATTTTTTATGTTACCTGGTGACTTAAAAATAACTTGAAGTTTTACTGCTTGTTTCTAAATTAAAATTTTCCAACGCAGAATAGGTAAATCAATATAACTTCCTTAAAAGAATTAATTGACGATTTCTGCACAGGAATTATGTGCCTTTTCCTTTATCTTCAGTCAGTGAGGGGTTTGGTTGGGACTAGAATTGCAGTGAATTAGGAGATGGGATTGAGCTGTAGCATGCCTTATGTCCCACACTCATAGGCTGAGGAGCTTAGAGACCTATATATGAAACCTACTATGTGCCAGAGTTGATGCCAAGTGATTCTTGTACCTAGGAGATCCAGGGGTTGATGCCAAGAAGTTCATGAATCTCTATCATGGAATGCAAGAATGTTTGCACTTATGAATATATCTGTTCTTCTTGGAAGAAGCTTTGCAGTTTTCATCAAATTCTTAAAGGGATCATGATCCATAAGATATCAAGAATCTCAATATTAAGCTAAATAAGAAAGTCTATGCATTCCAGAAATTTATACAGACCTGGGGTTTTCTGAAGGATAAGTGCAAGTTGCTTTACATAAAAAAAGTATTTCTAAAAGTCAGATATGAATCACATAATATTCAAACGGTGGTGGTCCTTACATAAACTAATCCTTGATGATCATGGTCTCTTTTATTAATTTTGTGTAAGTTCGAATTTTGCAACAGGGAAATATATAAGGTATTTCAGAAAAAATTGTATTTCCTAGGTAGTATCAAATTACATTTTAAAATTCATAGGAAATAAACATATAAATGCATGCACACATACACATATGCAGGCATGCATGTGTGCACACACACACACACACACGCACACACGCACACACACATCTTTCATGTTCCCAAACTTACAGGTCATGGAGATCAGGTCAACATACTCTTTACATTATACTTCCCTTCCATGTCCATGCGATTTCCTTGTGCCACCCTCTCCCTGTAGTCTTATAGTCCAGTATATTTTGACAATTTTCTTACCACTTCTCTCAATGACAGGGCCCCTTGTTCAACACTATGACATGCAATCATGCATAAATAAAGCTTAATTTCTACATGACAAGGATAAAAATGTATGAGCTTAATTCAATACTAAGGATTCCATCTTCTTTTCACAGGTATCTTACCCCAGATGTAATTTCTCATTCTCTTTTAGAAGTTTAAGTGTAATGATCATGGAATACTAGAAAGAATGCAACATTTACAGTCAAGAAACCTGGGTTTAATTCCCAGCTCCACTCTTAAAAAAAAAAAAAAAGGATTTTATTTATTTATTGACAGAGAGAGAGAGAGAGAGAGAGAGATATCTCACAAGTAGACAGAGAGGCAGGCAGAGAGAGAGAGGGAGAAGCAGGCTCCCTGCTGAGCAGAAAGCCCAATGAGGGGTTGGATCCCAGGACCCTGAGATCATGACCTGAGCCGAAGGCAGAGGCTTTAACCCACTGAGCCACCCAGGTGCCCCCCCCAACTTCACTCTTTATCTGTTTCACGTAACCAAGTCACTTATCTTTTCTGAACATCTTTCCCTATCTATAGAATGAAAAAACAGTACCTAACTAATAGTATAAGATTACATGAAAAGTTACCATTAAAGAAAATAATGTATGAATAATAATCAATGAACCTAGCATGTGGGCTGGTAAGTAGAAAATGTTCAGGTACTTAATGAATGTTACTTGGATCTGATCACAGCAAGTAAATTCAACCAAAAGATGGAATATTTCACATTAGATTCGTTTCCTAATATTTCCATTTGAGTCTAGAAACAGAACACCTGAAGAGCCTATTTTCAGATTTTCCTCAAACTTTTTTGAGAGTACATTTGAATAGTTAGCAGGGATACAGAACTAAAACAAGATGAAAGTCTTCATCATTTGAATCCTATTCACTTGCTATTGCATTGCATAAAATTTTCTTATATGAGAAGGATGTTTCCATATTGCATTTGAGTTCATCAGTTATTTAAAATTATATACTGAAAATACATAAAATATACCTAAACCTTTTTCCCCCCCTCTAATGGTCAAGAAATTGAGGAGTCCTTAAAAGTTCTGTTATGATTATCATGTGATATTAGCATTTCACATGGTTCAACATACTTCATGAGCATACAAGTATGGTTTTGAGATGCGACCAGGGAGAGAGAAAAACCATAAGAAACTCTTAATCTCAGGAAACAAACTGAGGGTTGCTGGGGGTGGTGGGCGACTAGGTTATGGATATTGGGGAGGGTCCCAATAATACACAATTACACATTGTGAATTCTGTAAGACTGATGATTCACAGAACTGTACCCCCAAAACAAATAATATATGTTAAAAAAGAAAGAAAGAAAGAAATAGGCATTTATGATTCCAGATACTCTGAAGTTAATTGTGACATTGAAAATACACTATTCTCCACGCTTTCCACAAAAATAGATGAATGGAGGTCACTTCTCCCAGACTTATGGATGTTGTCCTTGATCTCCACTTCCCTCCCTTACCTTACCCACATGTACAGCATGATTCCCATCTGCCAGCATGTTTCAGTTGCCTTCTGAGAATCCAGGCTCTGGTTCAACAGTCCTCCTTGCCTCCACATTTCCATTACCAACCCTGGGGCATTTCTGCCACCAGCGTTTTCATACCCCACTTTCAGCCAACAGAGAATTTCTGTTGGATCCATGTTGATTGGATCTAACAGTCTCTTTATTTTTTTAATTCAAAAGAGAATAAAGATTTTAAAAATTATTTCTCTTCCATTTAAAAAAAATCCTCTAAGATAGCAACAGTCGCATAATTAGTTAGCAATTATTTGAATTTCAGTATCAACTTTACCGTATTTGTTGCCTACTATTGTTTTCCTGTAACACATATTTTTCTTGTACAGATTATTTGTTGATTGATTTTGATAACATAACTTTATTTTGTTGTTTTGTTTCATTATTTAATTTGTCATTTTAACCATTTTTAGTTGTATAGCTCAATGGCAATAAGTACATTCACATTGTTATGCAACCATCACCACCATCCATCTCCAGAACTTCTTCATCTTCCCAAACTAAAACTCCATATTCATGGGGTGCCTGGGTGGCTCAGTCCATTAAGAGTCCAACTTCCTTGATCTCAGGGCCATGTTTTCAAGCCCTGCATTGGGCTCCATGCTAGGCAAGGAGACTACTTTAAAAAAAGGGAGGGGGGTACTCTTCTGGGAAGATAAAAGTTCATATCCATTAAACAATAACTTCCCATTTCAATTATTGGCAGCCCCATGGAGCCACCATTCTACTTTGTTCTTATGAATTTGACTTAGACATCGCATAAGCTAGAGTCACACAGAAATCATCCTTTTGTTGCCAGCTTATTTCACTTAACATGACATGTTCACATTTCATGCATAATTTGCAGTATACTACAGGATTTCCTTCCTTTTTAATACTGAACAGTATTCTATTATATACACACATACTGCATACATATATACATACATAGATGTATATATATATGTGTGTGTGTGTATATATATATATATACACACACTACATCTTGCTATTCATTCACTCCATCTTTTATTTTATTTTTTTAAATTTATTTAACAGACAGAGATCACAAGTAGGCAGAGAGGTAGGCAGAGAGAGAGGAGGAAGCAGGCTCCCCACTGAGCAGAGATCCTGATGCGGGGTTCGATCCCAGGACCCTGAGATCATGACCTGAGCTAAAGATAGAGGCTTTAACCCATTAAGCCACCCAGGCACCCCCCATCTTTTATTTTACTAAACACCACTTGAATACTTTTTTTTTTTCAAAAAGGACACATAAACAATGAATTCTGGAACACTGAAAAGAAATTGAAAAAAAATTGTTTTTAAAAGTACATGTATATTAAAAACAAACAAACAAAAAAGGACACATGACTCATATATTTCTAAATAGTAACATTTCTTTCTATCTTTTACCACTCCTTCTGGGTCATTTACTAGACAGAAGTTTCATCTTATGATTGTCTTAATATTTGCCTTCGGATTTCTCTCTATTTGTCAAAGTTAATTTTATATTAAGGGTGACTTCTAATTTTTTTCATGATGTAATTTACTATGTGTGGGGTGTTTTTTTGGGGGGGGTTAATTTTCCTTTTTAATAATATATTTTTCTTATTTCTTGACTTGAGTACCTTCTCATGTTTGCAAGTGTTATTAATTAATTTCTTCAAGGTTTTTTGTTTTATTTTGTTTTGTTTTGTTTTTCTGTTTCTTACATTGTCTCTGAATTCTTCTAGCTTTCTTCCTTTATTATATACATTTTGGCTTGTGGTGTTCATGTTACATCTTTTCTTCAAAAATCTGACAATTCTTCCTTCCTTTTCATATTTAAGAGTGAGGCATTGACAACTTAGTAAATGTCTCATGGACTTCACTAAAGGATGCTAAGATGGTGAGCAAACATCTTCAGGGAACTTCATAGTTTTGAGTGCCTGCCTATATTTTCCTCTGGATCAACTGGTTACTCTATAGAGAAATTCTCTAATCTTCATGAGCATATGTAAGTCAAAAGGTTGAGGCATGGTGAGGCCAGCATTCTGGAAGCTTGAGGAGAAGCAGGACAGTTGATGATGCATCATTTTTACATATTCTTCTAGTTTCTGGATGGTAACTCACCCCTGTCCCCAACTATGTTTAGGAGTCCTTAGGCCAGAGCTTGTCTGGGTCAATTTCTCATAAAATTAAATGTCTACCTTCTGTCTGGTTAGGAAAGTACAAATCCCTACTAACAAGAGCAGAAAAGTATATTTAGGGTTTCAACCATTCCTTCAACAGACTTTTAAGCAATCCTAGTTTCAGCCCTCCTGTTCAATCCAGCCTTCAGAGGCTTCCAGTGACTCTTTTTTCTGAGCATTTTCAGAGTTCCATGGAAATAAACTGGCTCCCCTCTTGTTCATTTTTCACTCTGTGGTCTTCGGTTTCTGCTTTCTTTACTTGGATTGGTCAGTTACTACTGGTCAATCGGGTTCGACCACTAGTAACTGTAGTAGTTATCAGTAGACGTTACCAGTAGTAAATGTCAACAAAGACCTTCTACTATCTTTCCCTCTGTGGTTTTTGTCTTTATGGGTTTAACTTTTTATTTGCTTATAGTCATTTTGTAAAGAAGCTGTGATAAATGCTTGTGTTCTTTCCTCCTAACTTAACTGAAATCATTGATATAACTTTTTCCCATTTCCAGAATTTCCTTTTGGTCAAGATATAGTCTATGTTAGTGACAAGGAAAGCATATTACCTCCTTTCATATATTCTGTCCGGCCTATCTTAAATCATTAACTTTGTTCACTTCATTAGACTTCTAGTTCTACAGAGGCATGGGATTTCAGAATTGGAAGAACTTTTAAGTAGCTAGATTTAGCCCCTCCTTAAATAGATGGACTTTCCATTGTCCTAACTACATAAGGTTACCTGCATTTAAAATCAACATTTGACACACACACACACACAAAAAAAGATGTTTCTCTATAGATTTCATTCTGATCTCTCCCCTTTCACTCACAATCCACATCCAAAATCTGCCATTCCTATTCTTTTAAACTCATAAATGTTCTTGAATGCAGCTCATGTCACCATTCATGCCTCTCCCATCTTTTTGGCCCTTCTTCTTTACCTAGAGAACTGCTCTTCATCTTTCAAAACCCAGTTCACAAAGTCATCTCTTCTATAAGATCTTCTGACTACTAGCTTCTTTGCCTTCCATGGCATTTTTTCATTGGTCTTTGTAACTTTTATCACATGTTACCATGAAATTTTTTCATGTCATCTCCTTTCCCCATTAAGATCATGGTTTCTTCCCAGGCAACATTAACATCACTTCTACCTGTGGCTGAGGGTGATTTCAGGAAGTACTTTGTGAAATTGTGCTGTGTGTCTGAAAAAGGACATCCATGACATGGCAAGGAAAAAAATGTAATATTTATTAATAAGGATAAAAGAGTAACAGAGATCATTCAAGGAATGACTTTCAAGTAATCCTTACACCTGATCATGAAACTCTAGATGAATACACCTATATTTATAACTGTATATGTATAGATTTTATTCTTATAATCTCTTCTGTACATATTAAAAGCAGCATTAGTACAAATCCTGATAACTTGGACTTTTTTTTTTTTAAGATTTTATTTATTTATTTGACAGATAGATCAGAAGTAGGCAGAGAGGCAGGCAGAGAGAGGAAGGGAAGCAGGCTCCCTGCTGAGCAGAGAGCCCGATGCGGGGCTCGATGCCAGGACCCTGGGATCATGACCTGAGCCGAAGGCAGAGGCTTTAACCCACTGAGCAACCCAGGCGCCCCCAACTTGGACCTTTAATTACATGAATGTTTTTACTAAGCACAACTTCAGAAGACAGGCTTATACAGATGAATAAAAAATTTTTGGATTAAGAGAGTTGTAGGTGGTGGTAGTTTTGGTGTAATTAGATGTTAGATGCAGTTACTATATCTTCTTAAAATCTGGGTGGTTTTAGCTTGAACTCCCATTTCATGCTTTGTGGCAAGTATGTTCTCCTTGGGATTTCTTTATATTTCCAAAGATGGAAAAGTACAAGAGTATTGCATTCCCAAAGTAATCCACAGCGTTGATATTTGGCTCTAACAAAATTCTTGTACCTGTGGAGTTGAATTTTCTTGAATTTTGTGAGTTACCAACGTCTACTGATAACTACTGATACAAAAATTCATTTTGTAAATTTTGTGAGTTAACCCTATCATTCTTTAGTAATCAGACAGACTCAAGAGACAGATGTGGGAGGTGGGGGAAGAGATTGATTGATTGTCTGATTTTAATGAATTGGCTCATGAAATTGTGGAGGCTGGAAGTCCAAAATCTGCTGGCAGAATTTCCTCTTCTTCTGGAGAGGTCAGTCTTTTTTTTTTATTATTTTTTAAAATCTAATTGGCTTTATTAAATGATTCATGAATTCTGCATTTTCCTATCTAGCCCCATAAGAGCATCAGTCTTGTGGCAGGAGAACGTTTCAACCTATCCAGAAAACACACATATAAAACAGGAACATACTGGTAACCCCTACTAAGTGCCAATTGAATAAAGTCCAGCTGCAGGCATTCAACAGGTCCAGAGGGAGGAAGTTTGAGGCTTCTAGGGACAAAAATAGTTTTCCTAGGATTATGGACCTGAGACAACTCTTAAAATACCTGGGTGGAGCAGGGGGGAGTAGTCAGAGCTACAGGAAACCCAAAATGGCTGCTTGGTTCTTCCTATTCCCCTAGGAACTCCATTTTTCTGGTTTTACATTCCTTCACCCACCACAGGGCATTAAAGATGACTCAAATTATGAATAGACATTGGTGGAAGACTTCTATAAAATTGGAAAAGTCAGTCTTTTTCTCTTAAGACCTTCAATGATTGGATGAGACCCATCCACATTATGGAGGATAATCTGCTTTATTCAAAGTTTACTGATTTAAATGTTAATCTCATCTTAAAAGTACCTTCTCAGCAACAGCCAGATTAATTTTTGACCAAATATCTGGGTATCATGGCCTAGCCAAGTTGACACATAAAATTAACTACCACACACTCCAACGCGGAGCCATATAGTGGAACAATTAAAAGCACAGGCTCCAGAGTCAGGCTTCCTGGGTTCTTCATTCTGGCTCCTTTCAGAGAAAGTCACACAGTCATTTTCTACTGTATGACTTTGAGCAAATACCTAACTTTTCTGTATCTCAATTTAGTAGTATTTGATCAAACACCTTGCATCTAAAATGGTTTATTGTTCATGGCACCACAAGGATAATAATTCACTTACTACACTATTCCATGTTGCAACCCACTTACCATCTATCTTTCTCTTCATTCCCCTTCTCCATCCTAAGATGTCCCCAACTCTGAACAAGATTCATAATCCCAGTCTTAGTCATGTCATTCCTGAACCTATCTGCATTCAGAATGAACTGGATGTTTATTTAAACTGTGGATCCTTGCATGCTCCCTTTACTAAATTAAAGTGTGCATACAATGCAAGAATCTCCTTTCTTAAGCACCCCCAGGAAACCCTTATTCCAAATAAGGTTGGAATATCCCTGATCTGGTTGCCTTCATAAAACCACTCCAGGTCCACCTACACATATAAAATCAGAATGTCAGCCTCTCTGAGCAAGACCTGGGCCTCGTCAAGGTTATAAAGCACTCCAGGTGATGTTCATGTACCAGGATTGAGAACTTCTGATTCATTGACAAACTGTCCATTTAGATCTCTCTCTATAAATCTCAAACCTTCCAAGGTACACAGATCATCCATTCTTTTAGCAGCAAAGGTGTGGACAAGATTCACTTTTTTTAGATAGAGGTTGGATTTTTTTTTTTTTGAGGTTGGATTTTAAATAACATTTTCTCTCCCTCTTACCTGTTTTTTCTTTCACATATTTCTTCTTTCACATGTTTCTTGTTTCAGGATTTGCTTCTCTAGTGACATGCAGTTTGATGATACTTCTACCATTTTACCAATTAGCTGCTCCTTTCACTAATAAGTGGCAGAAGTTGCATCTCTAATGATTCATGAGGTTTGCCCAGTATTAAGTGATGTCTATGCTGGGTCCATCTAACCTCCTCAGCAGTTGAGTGGAGAGCAGAGGCATCAATCATGCACTTAATCCACACCAACCAACTGCAGAGGTTTGTTTCTTGTAGAAAATAAAGCTCTCCTTGGGGAACTGGAGATTGACAACCACTAAGGCCAGATGTTGAGAAAGGAATTCAGTGTTTTATATTGTTTTTTGGTTTTGTTTGTATAACTCCACTAGGTCAAACACTTGAGAATGACCAACCTCTCAATCCTTACATGCTTAATGTTGAACCAATGGAACAGACACTATTTTTTAAATATGAACTACAGTTTGGGGGTAGATTGTTTTGTTGATTTTTTTTATTTTTAATGCCATTATTTTGTTTCTTACTTTTCTTGAGACTTATGATTTTAGAAATGAAGATTGAAGTGATTTTCCAGTGTGATAAAGTTTTTCAAACAGCAAGATCCATCAGAATTGTCACAAAGAATCAGCCTAAAAACTTCATCCTGGGTTTCCTGATCTCTATCTTCCTTGAGTCCATTACACAAATCATGAGGCAGGACCCAAAACCAGGAGAGGATTCCACCTGCCAGCACTGCTTTGTACTATTCAACAGTTCCTAGAAGGGAACTTGGAGACTGCAGAAAAAAGACAATGAAGTCTAGAAAGGTCAACTGTCAGCCTGTCTAATTTCACCCAGACAGCTAATTACCGACTCAGGGCCTAATTCACGAATCCTAATTCCCTATATATTATTATCCCACTTTATTGTCTGGGTAATAATTACTCCAAAATCTTTCTCTCTCCATGTCCAACCTCTCTTCTTAATGATAGATGTAAATTTCCATTTGTGTGCCAAACATCTCTGTTGGTTACACCCCAGGTCCCCCATTCACAGCATGCTCCAAACAAGATGAGGTCTTCTCCACCTACTACTTTTTCTCCCTCCTAAGTTCTCTAGACTATCAAATAACAGTATTGACTTAGTCTCACAACCTGCAATCCTTTATTTTCTCTGAATCTTCTTTCCCCTTCAACCCCCATTTCTAGTGAATGCCTAATTTATCATTTGATTCTCTAAAATATTTTTAAAACCCCTCTATTCCTCCTCTTTTACCCTCTACCCATACTTAACCTTGAACACAGTCCCTGAATCTTACTAGGCCTCCTACCTTCCTCCAGGTCCTCTTCTAAGCCTCCCTTTAATTCAATGACAAGGAATGGTTTTGGCAATCTTCCCAAAATGGAACGAGTCTGCTCTCTGGACTAGACCCAAATTGTGATTCTTTTCATTGTAATGAAATGGTTTTTCCAGGAAATCAAAGAATAGTAACCAGTCAATAGATTTACTCAAACATTTTTATTTCCTTTTAAATGCAATGACTGATGTATAATGAGATATTTCCCAAATTGCTTTCAGCCTTTTGCCTAAAGGTAAAAAGAAATTCAAGTGTCCATATTTCCCCTGAACACTTGCAAGCTAGCACAGACCAGATATTGAATAACACAGAGTTTATGATCAGAAGTAGTCCCTGTGGCTGTCTTACTGGTCTCTAGCAGGGACCAAAATCCCCTAAAAGAAGAGGATTTGTAGACATTCTTATTCTCCCCAGGGCAAAAAAAAAAAAAATGCAGATATCTTACACAAACAAACAAAAAACAGTTTGACAATCTCACTTAGGAAAAACAGTCAAAATATAGTATTCTTCTTCATTATTATTAAAACGCAATTTTTTATAACATGGGGTGATATATGATTTAGGCCCCTCTGTAGGGACCTCACTGGAATTGCTCTACAACATATTGCCTATAACAAAATTTAAATTCTATCACCGGGAACCTTCATAATCATTATAGCAAAATATGTTGGCTTCGTCTTTCATATCTCCTATCAGCACTTACTCACTGTTTTTGCACTGGTCTACTAACTAATGGCAGAAATATACTATGTATTTTATGATTTTGTTCCTTTGTACAGGCTGTTCCCTCTGCATAGGAACTATTCCCATCACAACATTTAGAAACCCTGTTTATTCTTTAAAGCCCTTTATCCTCATTCCCCATTAAAAAAAAAAATCAATCTTTCCTTTATGTTCCAGTAGTATTTTGTTGATACCAGTGATTTAACACTTAATATTTTGCCTTGGACTTGTCTGTGATAGACTGGGAGCTCCTAAGAGGCAAAGCCTCCTTCTTTGTCTCTGCATATACAGTACTTGGCACAAAGGAGCCAGTCAGTTTGTGCAACTGAACTGCATTATTAGCCATCCCCTATTTGTCAGGTCTTATGGTCTGAATAACACTAATCACGTCAGATCTGAAAGACTGGCATAATCTATACACATTTAATATTGTCTCTGGGGTTTCACAGTGCAAAATTTAAAAATAAATAAATAAATGAAATGAAACAAATGAGAATGAATTTGTGAACAGGAAGCAAAATGAACAATAAAGTAAGGTGTAGGGGCGCCTGGTGGCTCAGTGCGTTAAAGCCTCTGCCTTTGGTTGGGGTCATAATCTCAGGGTTCTGGGATCGAGACCCGCATTGGGCTCTCTTCTCAGTGGGGATCCTGCTTACCCCTCTCTCTCTGCCTGTTTCTCTGCCCACTTGTGATCTGCCTGTCAAATAAAAAAACAGAATTAAAAAAAAAAGTAATGTGTAATTATTATCAGAATCACCCTAAAACTACAACCGATATTCTTCACAGTCAGTAAATAGTAGAAGGGACCAACTTCTCTGATGATGGACAGATACAGCCTGAAAATGAGGGCCATCTGTTTAATCTTTAAAAAAATAAATCTCCTCCACCCTCAATGAATGCCTCTAAGTGGGGTAAGGAAAAAAGAAAAAGGGAAGAAAAGAAAGGATAAATACAGTTAGAGAAGAATAAAACTGTTTGAGCAGAACAGGATGTAAGAAAATACCTGGAAGAAGAAAAAAACAAAACAAAACAAACAAAAAAATACATTGAGAAACACAAGAAGCAACAGAGGGATGGATGAAGAAAGAAAGGGGTAAGAGGAAAGAAGGAAGAAAGCTAATATATCCATTGGGTGTTTGCTTTGTATTAGGCAGTGTGTTTCTTTTAACTAGGTAAAGAAATAAAAATGGTTGAGGGAAACAGAAAAGCGACGGTAGGTCATACCGAGTTGAGAATCCTCTGGGTTCATTTAGGTCTCAGACATACTGCTCGGGCATCTCCCAGATGGGCATGGTCAGTGATCTCCCTTTATGAGATCTCATAGTACTACCTAAAGAAAAGAAACATAAATGCAGTAGGAAGGATTTATTATTTATTAGTAATGTTGTAAATAAAATATCTTTCCTTTTGCTTGAATGATCTCAGTAGATTTGTTTCTTGGTCTGTCATTAGGCAGGAGACTCCAAACAGAGTCTCTGGAGAGCACTTTAAAATAGGATCAGCCATACATCTTTCCCTGGGCACCACTAATTTAGACAAAGCCCCAATCTGGGTTGGGAAGAAGTTAAACTTTTTTTTTAATATGGTCTTTTTGATAAGGCCCAAGGGACAGAAATATATACATATATACATATATATTTCAAACCAAATAGCATGCTTTCTCTGCCCAAGAAGTCAGCATTTTTCATGTGTCTTCCACGAGAAAGGGGCTCCCACTTTACAAGTTGTGAACCTTTGCCCTGTAGCAGCCATTCACACAGCGGAGCTTCTTTTGACAGCCTGCACCTGGTCCAGCCTGTGTGTGAACTGCTCAGTTAACAGCCCTCGGCGTGGCCTACTTGATTTGTGCAGATTTGCCTTTCACAAATGGACTTTTTTTCCCCTCTCTGAAATGAGTTCCCTCCACTTCAGAATCTCAGTACTTAAAATCTTAGCATATTTTTAACAGAAATGAAGGATTTTGGAGTTAGAGACTACTCGAGAGAAAAGGAAAGGAAAACAGCCAAAGATCTTCAGATGAAAATAAATACAGTAAACTCACATGAACACAGAAATGCCTTTCACACTCTTGACTGTGCCTTGACCCCTTGAAATGCCTTTGTTTCAGAAAGGGGAATAATAGTAGTTGACATTTATTGAGCATTTCTTACATGCCAGGCACTGAGGTAAAGTCTTTCCCTACATGTTCTCATTTCATCTTCACAACAGAATGTGGATATTATAATAATTGCAGTTTTACAGATGCAGAAACTCAGGCTCAGGGAGGTAAAAGAACTTGCTCAAGGTTATAGGGCTAATAAATGACAAACCAGTAATTAAACCCAGGTCTCCCTAATCACTGCAATAAGCTGCCTTAGGAATAACTACTAGAAACACAAGTTATTTTAAAGGTATTAGATTCTCCTTTTCTATACCAGGGAGGCAATGCTTCCATAAGATTTTCTAACATCCTAAGATATACTATAGCAAACGCTTATCTATATACTTCCATGATTTTAGAGCTTTCTCACAGGCACCTCATTTTATTCTTCCAACAAACCTATAAAGTTGTTAAAAGAGAGGGTTCTGAAGTTATTTGATAGATCCGATAAATGAGCTTTATTTGGTGAATATCTCAGCAGATGCTACAACAATTGCTAGCACTACACAGAACTTTGGCACATAGTAGGTGGTCAGTAAACATTGGTGTGATTAATGAAAGACAACCTAGGAAGTGATCCAGTCAGGGCTTCCTTGGAGATCTTCCTGAAGTCAATGAAGAACCACCAAAGCATTAAATACAGAGAAAGACATGTTCCTGTAAGGAACCTGCTAAAGGTATCCAGATAGGAGATGGGGGCTTCCTAAAATAAGATACTGTTGTGGGAATGGAAGGAATTAAATGACTTTGTGAAACCGTAAAAATTTAGGAATGACAGGATGTGGTAAATTACAAGTGGGGAGGGAGAGGAAATACTCATGGAAATGCATGTCAAAGGTTTTGGCAGAAAAGGATGGATGGATGGTTCCTTCCCTGTATGCTTTATATATATTTGCCTATTCCCACATACAGCAATCATCTTATGATACCTAAATGGTTTTTTGCAAGTTCACCTCACCTATTAAACTGTAATGTCTTGAAGGTGGGGAGCATTCTAACTCCCATGTCCTCTAATGCTAAATATTTGTTGTAAGATAAGTAAGAATGCAAGAATAAATTAGATATGACTCACCATCAGGCCAGGTAGACATCAATCCCTTCCTTTGCGATTCGTTCCCTAGGCCACTTCCCTTCGCATTACTTCCCTTAAGCCTGACTTAGACTTTTGCAAGAGCACAATCCCTTCTGGTTAGATTCTGCTCCAAGGAAATAGTTATCATTTGCCACACAAATGAGTACAGGTCTGGAGGCCTGAGGCATAAGTAAAATCAGCCTATGTGCAGATACTAACCTTAACTTGAGTTGAGATACAAGGCCTGAGTTGGTGCTATACTTCCCCAAGCTCCTGAGAGTCAGCACCTTCCAATGCATCATTGCTATGCCATGAATGAATAAGGCAAGGTCTGGGAGAGAGCTGCAGATGCGTAAGAATGATAGGTATCTAAAGAGGTTTTTTCTAACCTTTCTGTAAAGTGAACTGAACCAGCCACCTTTCATTGTCCTGAGATAAATGAAAGCTGTGACTCTGTGTATATGTGCATCTGTGTGCCTATACCCCAAGGCAGAATAAAGAAAATAGGAAATTAGATTTCTTTAATTTCCCATTTTTGTAATTCCTTAATTTCCCTTAGTGTCACCATATACATATGTATTCATATACATATATATTCAGATCTCCTTAAATAGAAAAAAATTTGAAATTTTTCTTTTTAAAGCTTGAAAGTGTCATACTCTCAGTTTAAATTTTGCACAGCCTTTATTTTTTTCACAATGTAACAAACAGCAGCTCAACAGAACCAAAAAATTGCTTCTGTTATATGGGGACTTCAATTTCTAATAACAGTACAATGGAAAATAATCATTTCCCCCTGTCCATTGAACACATTTACTGAACAAGGCAAGATACCAACCAGTGCTTGAAACTACTTATTCAGGACTAGGTCTAGCCACACAGCAAGAGGCAGGTCACAGAGAAGATACGAATAGTGTTAATCATCATTCTTTTCTCCCACTACTATCCCCTGTCCCTCACCTCTTCCTTCTACTCCATTTTACTGCAAACTAACATTTATTCACTTCTGCATTTGACCTAAACAGACAATGTTGCTTTATGGGAATTGCCTACTTTTTTTTTGGCAAAAGCCTCTTACTCGGAAAGGGGATCACTCTCTACTCTAGACAGCTCTGCATATTTACACTAATTTTAAGCACACTGATTTGAGTGTGCCAGAAGACACTTTGAATAAAAGAAAATATCAACTAAGATATCACTGAGCAGGCACACAGTCACTGAATATTACATAATATTACTGATTGAGGGTTCGTGTAGAGACTTTGTGTCAGATAGACATGGGCTCAAAAGCACTAGGTCTGTGACCCAGGGAAAGTAACTTAAACTTCAAGAGCCTCAATATTATTATTTGTGAAACTGCATAATAATGGTTTCCTGGTGTGTATTTGACTATATATGACACAGTATTTGGCTCATATTAGATATAACATCATCAATAGCTAACATTAATACTGTTATTATTATCATTATCGTTATTAAATCAGAATCTTCCATTCACATTAGAGTATCTATTATTGTCCACCGTTGGCATATTTCCCTCCCATGGGCAGAGACAGGTTGTTCATCTTTGTATCTTCTTTTAGCCAGCATTCACTCCTAGCCACCAAGAGTACTCAAAGTTCTCCTTTTATAACATGGAATTCACAAGAAGACTCAAAGTCCTTGTCCTCAGACCCCAGCGATTACATCCTTCTTAGGGAACCCTAAGATACTTCCCTTTGCACTTAGCTCCATCATGTCTAAGTGGCAAAATCTCACTCACAACAGGGTAAGAGTGAGGTTTTTGTCTCTTCACTGCTAGCTGGAAACTGTCTCCCCTAAGATCTGCTTTTTCAGCTCATATATCCATGGTACAGCATGGAGTTTGACATGTGATGAATACTCAGTAAATTTTGAATTAATTGATATTTTAAAATGTTTTCCCTAAAGTGTCAGCCTCCTTAATTAAGAAGATAGGGAATAATTCAGAAAAAAAAAAAAAAGTATGAGATCTTGGTAGGGAGTACGGTATTATCTCCTATATCATTTTACCCACAGTTTCCTAAAGGACCCACCTCATTCCTTATTCTTTTACATCTACAGCAATTCTGGCCATTACAATCATGTGCTATAACCAACAAGCCTTTTAGGGTTGGCACAGTGGAGTTATTTATTTCCATCCAGAGGCTATACTGGCAATTTGTTGGAGCTGCCACCTGGTGGCGCTTGATTTATGGCTTCGCATCCTGAAAAGCCTAGCTCCCCACAGGCATGGTTAACTGAATCACAAAGAATAAAACGCATTTGCAACACACTTTTGAATTAATCTAGGCTACTTCTTTAAAAATTAAGACAGAACAGCAAAATTAGATTTCTATTACTTTATATTAATTTACAATCATTTAAGCTGTTATCATTTAAGCTATACTCATGATAAATGACACCAAAGGGACTCAGGAGAAAATTGTGAAACCACTTGAATAAGAATTTTGGAATCCTTCACTGTTAGTTCCTCTTTGGTAAATTTGGAAAATATTACTTGCCTAACCTACCTCAGAGACCACTTGTGAAGATGCAGTGAAATAACAACATGAAAGTCTTTAGAACCTGTGAAGTGATATACAAAAGTGAGTCATTAATGTTATTCCTACAGTCCTTCCTAGAGCAAGACAAGAGGCCTCCAGAGACCATCTTCTTCAGATAGAAGAGTTTTGATGTTGAGTCCTATGTACTAATAGAGCACACATGAAAAGACATGCAGCTCACATGACATGGGGCATGAAAATGTTAAAGAATGAACATGCATACTCTCTGGGCTGTTGCAGCCAGGAAAGAGGAGACTGTCTAATAGTATTTATCTACAGAATGTCAAAGTATCACAGCATTTGTATTTCTTCCCAAAGTAGGGAAACAGTTTTCAATTTGAACTTTAATTAGGAAGTGATTCTTTCCTCTAAAGGGAGTTTAAATCACACTGTCCTTTGCCATAGCATGTTGAGAAGAACGTATGCACACCCATGGAAAGCACCCAGATTAAGAAAATGACAATATGGTGTACTGCTGGTTCAAAAAAGAAGACAGAGACTCTGCTTCCACTTCATTGAGTTACTACTACCATTGACCCACTATCCCACCAGAAACAACTAGAAAACTCAACAAAACATGAAACAACAGCTTTCAGACATCAGACCACATGCAGCCTCAGACTGGTTGCTGAGAGAAAAGAAACAAACCCTACAAAGTCATTGACTTTCCACCTGGAGGCATCTTGCAGGTGTGGATTGAGGAGGGATAACCCAGGCAGAGTATACCCATCTTACCAAATTGGGAAGAAACCAGAGGTCGTGAAGGCTGAGGGGGCTTGGAATTTGAGGATCAGAGTACTGAAGACGAAGGAGATAGAAAAAGAAAGAATCCCAGAAACCTGCACATGGGGCCCTTGCAATCTCCACACATTACCAAGCTGCTTGTGTGGGGTAACACTTCACAAATCCATCAAAGAACTGCTTCTATCAGGAACTGTAAGCTGAATAGTTCCAAGAGTTTCCATAAGATAGAAAGTGAGGAGAGAGAGAGAGAGAGAGAGAGAGAGGTTGATCGAGAAAGAGAGAGAACTAGAAACAGACAGATGAGAACCAAGCACATATACCCTGCAGCACACTGGTGTGAAACAATAATGATGAGATCCAGAAAAATATCGATGGAGTCTAAACCCAAAAGAGAGACAGTTTTCTTGATATGATGGTTACATTAAACTAGGACTCTGTTATATGTGATTCATAGCATTGCAAATCATGGGATCAGTGATTCTCAACAAATCCCTGGGTGGCTTTGAAAGGTCCTAAGTTATAAAACCATTTGGGTTCCCGCTACAAATACAGACTTTATGAAACCATTCAGGCAGGAGCCAGAATTACATGCCTAGAGTGGGGAAAAAAAATGAGCACCAGTAATGTTAACATGCATCTGTATCAGTAATGTTAACATGCATGCATTTTGAGCTGCTGAATCTTCCCCCAGATCAACTCAAATGTCTAACCAACCTGGATTTTCCTCAGGACCTCTTGAATCTGCCTGTAACCCAGAACCTAAAAGATTAAGGCATGACCAAGTGAGAACCCTCAGGACTCCTGACAGTTTTGAATACTTGCTGTTCATGCTGTAGTTTTGCTATATATTTTTAGTATAACCTCTACTAACCAGTAACTTTACCATAGCCTTAGTTACAATATATTTTCTTCTGGACATCCTATACATTAAAGACATACAATATGTTGCTAAGCCAATGTCATTTTCTAAAGAGATCACAAACTAGCTTACAGCAGGGAGCTGGCCTATCTACTCAAAGATTATGTCAACAAAAAAGAGCCAGACCCTTAACTAGAGTTTCCTGTTTGGTAAATATTTCCTTGTGGAAGAGACTACTAACAAGGGAATAGAAAATCTGATTAGTGTAGTTAGCATGCTCCTTCCCAGCACCAATATGGTCTAGAGTAATGAATGCCCAGTCTCCTTTGGTGCATGTGAGAATCGGAATTGCCCTAGACTTCTTTTATTCATTAAATATTTACTGAAGATACATTATGGACAGATAGGATGCCTGGGTATAGGAAAAGAAGATAAAGTCATACATATTTAATTTGCCTTCTTTAATAATCTTAATATTATGTATATGACACATAGTCCTTAAATTATCATCGTTAGGAATTTAGGCAAGATATCAACAAAGATAAACAAAGCCACTGAAGTACAGTTCTTGTAAAAACAAGGACCTAGTCTGGCTTTTAGACAACTTTATCCTCAGCACATATCATAGTTTCTGTCGTGCAGTAGGTGCTCAATAAAGTACATTATTTTCAAGCTCACTTTCTCCATCTCCATCCAGGTCAGTAAGTCTGTGTTATCCATTCATCCATCCATCCATCCATCCATCCATCCATCCATCCATCCATCCCATCTACCTGTTATTGAGTGCCTTCCATAACCCTGGCACTTTTCATTGTATATATTGTATCTATGTCAGCTAAGTTTCAACCAGGGAAGCAAAATCACTAAAAGATGTAACCCTGCATGTGTATATTTAAAAAATTATAGAAATTTAAGTTATGTAGCTGTAGGAGCCAATTAAGCAGCCTCTATAAAGCTGCTGTTTTCAGGTCTTATGCTGAAATTGAAGTCCACAGAAAGTAAAGTTAAGAGCAGAAAATAGAAGTAAAGTGAAGGAGAGCATGCACAAGACAATCTAGAGCCTGCCAAAATAGACTGGAAATTGTTAATTGCTATTGCCTCTGATCTTGATAATAAAGATGTCCTCCAGAATCTTGGGCTTTTCCTCACAGAGCTAAATATATGACCTAGATCAAGAATCTGAAAAACTGAAGGACCCAAGGGAAGGGAGCACTTACAGAGCTGGACAAAGAGATAGCAGATAAGCAACAATATCTTTGAGCTATAAAATGGTTTAAATTATACTACTACTTCTCTTCCATCCTCCAAATCTCAGTCAATCATCTTTCTTGTGGTCTACCCTATCCAGAAACAGACAAGGAAGAAAATTCTGAGAAAAGTAGTTGACAGGTTACAGAGCCACCACAGCATCCTACTTAATCTCCTAATCTTAAGAAGTTAGTGTTATTATATCCATTGTACAGAAGGAAAAATTGAGACTGGAGAGTTTATGACCTCATAATTAGTAATGGACACAGCTAGGATTTAGTTGCAAAGTTCCCTCCCACTTCAGGGTTCCCGGGCAGGGGGGGAGGACAGAGATGTTAATTAGAAGCAGAATTGGTGGACCGTGGACCAATACACTGTTTCAGAAGACAACAGTAAACATTAGTAGACATTGGCAAAGAGGGGATCCTGCTCAGGTACAGTTGTAGCTAAAAACATAGCTAGTAAAGCAGACTTTGGAGATACTTCTAGTAAGACACAAAAGCAGTTATACAGAGGTTTCTATACCAAGTCCTGCTTTGGAAAAACAGCATCAAATTGGCTGCAGGAATCAAGATATCCAGAGCTACAACACAACTGCAGGGGGCATGATCCATTCAAAATATAACGTAACTCTGCTCACCAGAATTGTATTACACAATGGTTCTGAAGTTAGCAGGCCATATGCTACTGTTCAGCAATGTATACATCACAGAGAATAGCACCACTTCTAACAAGTTGAGACAATTCAATGAGTAGATAAATACTCTTGAGAGACTATGCTTATTTACAAAGAGTATTCACCTGTTAATCAGTCCTTCCCATCCAAAAATACACATGCACACACGCACATGTGCACACACACACGTGCACATGCACAGGAAACTTCTTC
Organism: Lontra canadensis; assembly: GCF_010015895.1. Classification (NCBI taxonomy): domain Eukaryota; kingdom Metazoa; phylum Chordata; class Mammalia; order Carnivora; family Mustelidae; genus Lontra; species Lontra canadensis. The sequence goes on from NW_022631159.1 coordinate 1,023,204, forward strand.
ATGGGAGAGAAAGTTGAGAATTGAAATGTCACTTGAGTTTGTTCATATCCTGGTTACTACTGCTGTGCTAGTGCTGTCATACCTGTGTTTGGCAGTCTGTCTAGAAGTGAATTTTCAGATGGCAATTGATCTTTCAATGTTTCATCTCATACAATTTTGAAAGTTGAGTCTCTTAATTGCATATGACTGCATATGATGGTACTACATAGCTGCAGTTATTAGAAACTGTCCATCTCCCATTCTAAGTAAGAACAGGAAGGAAATATCTATCATAAGAGGAAGAGCTGTTCCATTTATGAAAATGATGAATAGCTTCAAAAAAGTAGGGTCATTTATAACAATAGGTGTCAGAAGGTTTAGTACATGAGCAATAGACTGAGGCTGATAATATTCAGAAGAAAAGGCCAGCCTTTTCTTTGTAACAAGAAAGAAGATGGCAATATGGAGTACTCCTGGTACTCCTTTGTGACAGGAGTACAGTCAGTCTTCGTAATGTTGACTTATTAAACACTTCTTGTGCCAGACAAGCAGACTGTTTATAGTTGTGAGCTCTGGAAAGACCCCTCTCCGACTTCACTGTTGCCAGGGTGAAGAAGCAAAGTGGGAAGGGGAAGGGTGGAATCCTCATTTCCATCAACACATACCTGCTCCACATGGAATAGACAACCCAACCCACTGGGGGGGAAAAAAAAAAAAGATAATCCACTCCATTCACCTCTCATGCACTCTTTTTTAAATTTCTTCATACTTAAGATTGGTATTTTTTTTTTTTGGTATAGTGTTCCATGATTCATTGATTGCTTGAAATAACCAGTGCTCCATGAAATGCATGCCCTCTTTAATACCCATCACCAAGCTAATTCATTCTTCCAACCCCCTCCCCTCTAAAACCTCAATTTGATTCCCAAAGTTCATAATCTCTCAGGGTCCTTCTGCCTCTGATTCCCCGACCCCCTTTATTTTTCCCTTCCTTCTCCTAATGTCCTCCATGCTTTTCCTTCTGTTCCACAAATAAGTGAAACCATATGATAATTATCTTTCTCTGTTTGACTTATTTCACTTAGCATAATCTCTAGTTCCATCTATGTTCATGCAAATGTTGGGTATTCATCCTTTCTGATGGCTGAGTAATATTCCATTGTATATATGGACCACATCTTCTTTATCCATTTGTCTATTGTAGGTATATTGGCTCATTCCATATTTTGGTTATTGTGGACATTGCTGGTATGAACATTGGGGTGCATATGGCCCTTCATTTCACAATATCTCTATCTTTGGGGTAAATACCCACTAGTGCAATTGCTGGGTTATAATGTAGCTCTATTTTTAACTTCATGTTGCCTGATTTCAATCTATATTACAAAGCTGTGATCACCAAGACAGCATGGTACTGGCACAAAAACAGATGCATAGATCAATGGAACAGAAAAGAGAGCCCAGATATGGGCCCTCAACTCTATGATCAACTAATTTTCAACAAGGCAGGAAAAAATATCCAATGGAAAAGAGACAGTCTCTTCAATAAATGGTATGGGAAAATTGGACAGCTATATACAGAAGAATGAAATTCGACCATTCTCTTACATGATATATAAAGATAAACTCTAAATGGATGAAAGACCTCAATGTGAGACAGGTATCCATCAAAATCCTAGAGGAGAACGTAGGCAATAAACTCTTGGACTTCAGCGACAGCAACTTCTTTCAAGACACATCTCCAGAGGCAAGGGAAACAAAAGTGAAAATGACCTTTTGGGACTTCATCAAGATAAAAAGCTTCTGCACAGCAAAGGAAACAGTCAACAAAACAAAGAGACTACTCTCATGCACTCCTATCTGGGATAACCCATTTCACTTTTTTTTTTTTTCCTTAAGTGCTTTTTAAAATTTGACTCATCATCCTTATTTGGACTCTTCCTGAGGTCTATCATTTTCCTTCAAACTATTGGGCACAGAATGGTAAGATATTGGTCTGAATTCTCAGAGTGAAACATTATTATGGTGGGGTCAGGAAAGGAAAACAAGATTCTCCCTCTGAAAACCAGTCTTCAGATTTACCTCCTCAGCTTTACAACTAGTGTATCTTGAAACCAGCACTGTTAATCCTCTGGGAATGCCCTTTATTTTACCTCAAGAAAATAATTTCAGATGTTCAAAGAAGACTGGAATAATCTATTCTGTCATGGGGATAAACAACTCCTCCAGTATGAGAATCATTTTAATTTTATCTATTGTAGCTTATAATGATTGAAAGGGAGAAGTCTCATTAAATACACTGGACGTTAAACTAATTTAGCTTTATTTTGCTTTCCAAAATTGGCCTGCATTTGAGAATGTAAATAACATGAGGATAGCACTGCATAAGCTGTCTTGAGAAACTAGAGTGAAGCATGAAGAAGAGAGAAGGGCTCTGTTGAGTATTTATTAATGAAGCTTGGTACAGGCTTGCTACAACATCTCCTAGTCCCTAACTCATTCTACCACTGGATTATTGATAATTAGATAATTGCAGAGGAGATAATCTTGTACAACTTACTCTTTTCATGTATGCAGTAACTAATAATTTAGGCCAAGTAACTTAGTCAAGGAAACCCAGAAGTGTGGGAATCCCAAGCTAGGGCCCCCCCTTTGGTGTGTGCCTGTACACTAGGAACCATAAAAAGATGGAGGTCTTTAAGATAAAGAAAATCTTTTTCTTAGGAGGACTTACTAAGAAAAGGTCTTGATGTAACACACTGAACACACTTTTCTACTCTAAAGTCATTTTTCCTCATTTCTATAATGTAATTTTTCAGATATTTATTACTCCTTTCTATTGGGTTCTGGTTAAAGGGGCTGAAGAGTATACCAGTGATTCAAAGTTACATTCTTTTCTTCATTAAGAGAAATATCTTTAAAACTACTAGCTTTTAGTTTAAAGGCTCAGGAGACAACAGCTCAGACTGTTGTGTCAGATCCCAATATAAATTGGAGAGCTGAGTTTTATAACAACTACATTTCACGCCATGCAACATGCTTCTGATCTGTTTCCTGTTCCTATTCTAGTTCTCCTGACTTCTAATCAGCAGTTGCTAAATATCTCTAGTAATAGTTTAATCTCACAATAGGGTGTTTGGAAAATTCAAATGCCTGTGTAATAAAAATATGGAAAATTATATTTTAACATCTTCATTAAGGTTTAATTGATATAAGCTGAATGCATTTGAAGTATACAACTTGGTAAGTTTTCACATATTTATGAGTCTCTGAAAGCATCAGCACAACAAAACAGTTACTTTAGTCTGCTTCTGCTGCAGGATAGTGATTTCATTCCTATTGATTATATACCCAGAGATGGATTGCTGGATCTTTTGAGGGTTCTATTTTTCATTTTTTGAGGAGCTTCCATAGTTTTTTCCACAGTGTGCCAATTTACACTCCCAACTACAGTGCATAAGGATCCCTTTTCTCTACAAAGCTTACTAACACTTATCTCTTTTTGATGACAGCCATTCTAATAGATGTGAGGTGATATCTCATTGTGATTTTGATTTACATTCACCTGATGCTTAGTGATATCAAGGATCTTTTCATGTACCTGTGGCCATTTGTATGTCCTCTTTGGAAATATGTATATTTAAATCTTGTGTCCATTCCTTATTCAGATTTGTTTCTGTTTTTGCTTTTTGCTATTAAGTTGTATGAGACCCTACATATTTTGGGTATTGGCCCCTTATCAGATAGATTATTTTTAAGTATTTTCTCCCATAACATAGATCACTTTTTATTTTGTTTGGAAACCAATGAGAATGAAGACACTTTGGTCCAAAACCTATGGGATACAGCAAAGGCGGTCCTAAGGGGGAAATACATAGCCATCCAAGCCTCCCTCAAAAAAATTGAAAAATCCAGAACACAGCAGCTGTCTCTACACCTTAAAAAACTGGAGAACCAACAACAAATCAAACCAACTCCACACATAAGAAGGGAAATAATCAAGATTAGAGCTGAGATCAATGAGGTAGAAACCAGAGATACAGTAGAATGTATCAATGAAACTAGAAGCTGGTTTTTTGAAAGAATCAATAAGATTGATAAACCATTGGCCACGCTAATCCAAAAGAAAAGAGAGAAAGCCCAAATTAATAAAATTATGAATGAAAAGGGAGAGATCACAACTAACACCAAGGAAGTAGAAACAATCATCAGAAGTTATTATCAACAGTTATATGCAAATAAGCTAAGCAACCTAGATGAAATGGATGCATTCCTGGAAAACTGTAAACTCCCAAAATTGAACCAGGAAGAAATCGACAACCTAAATAGACCAATATCTAGTAACGAGATTGAAGCAGTTATCAAAACATCCCAAAAAACAAGAGCCCAGGACCTGACGGATTCCCTGGGGAATTCTACCAAACTTTCAAAGAAGAAATAACACATTTTCTCCTGAAGCTGTTTCAAAAAATTGAAGCAGAAGGAAAACTTCCAGACTCTTTCTATGAAGCCAGCATTACCCTGATCCCCAAACCAGGCAAAGACCCTACCAAAAAGGAGAATTTCAGACCAATATCACTGATGAATATGGATGCTAAGATTCTCAACAAGATCCTAGCAAACAGGATCCAACAGCACATTAAAAAGATTATCCACCATGACCAGGTGGGATTCATTCCTGGGCTACAAGAATGGTTCAACATTTTCAAAGCAATCAATGTGATAGAACAAATTAATAAGAAAAGAGAGAAGAACCACATGGTCCTCTCAATTGATGCAGAAAAAGCATTTGACAAAATCCAGCATCCGTTCCTGATTAAAACGCTTCAAAGTATAGGGATAGAGGGAACATTCCTGAACTTCATCAAATCTATCTATGAAAGACCCACAGCAAATATCATCCTCAATGGGAAAAAGCTTGCAGCCTTCCCATTGAGATCAGGAACACGACAAGGATGCCCACTCTCACCAATCTTGTTCAACATAGTATTAGAAGTCCTAGCAACAGCAATCAGACAACAAAGAGAAATAAAAGGTATCCAAATTGGCAATGAAGAAGTCAAACTCTCTCTCTTTGCAGATGACATGATTCTTTAAATGGAAAACCCAAAAGACTCCACCCCCACACTACTAGAACTCATACAGCAATTCAGTAACGTGACAGGATACAAAGTCAATGCACAGAAATCAGTGGCTTTCTTATACAGTAACAATGAAAATACAGAAAGGGAAATTAGAGAATCGATTCCATTTACTATAGCACCAAGAACCATAAGATACCTGGGAATAAACCTAACCAAAGAGATAAAGGAACTGTACTCGAAGAACTACAGAGCACTCATGAAAGAAACTGAAGAAGACACAAAAAGATGGAAGACCATTCCATGCTCTTGGATCAGAAGAATAAACATTGTTAAAATGTCTATACTGCCTAGAGCAATCTATACTTTAAATGCCATTCCGATCAAAATTCCACCGGTATTTTTCAAAGAGCTGGAGCAAATAATCCTAAAATTTGTATGGAACCAGAAGAGACCTTGAATCGCTAAGGAAATGTTGAAAAACAAAAATAAAACTGGCAGCATCACGTTACCTGATTTCAAGTTTTACTACAAAGCCGTGATCACCAAGACAGCATGGTACTGGCATAAAAACAGACACATAGACCAGTGGAACAGAGTAGAGAGCCCAGATATGGACCCTCAACTCTATGGTCAGTTAATCTTCGACAAAACAGGAAAAAATATACAGTGGAAAAAAGACAGTCTCTTCAATATTTTGTTGATTGTTTCTGCTCCTGTACAGAACCTTTTTAGTTTGATATAGTCTGACTTGTTCATTTTTGCTTTGCTTTCTTGGACTTTTGGAGTCATATCCAAAAAACCATTGCCAAGACCAATGTCAAGAAGTTCTCTAGCTATGCTTTCTTCAAGGAGATGTACAATTTCAGGTCTTAAATTCAAGTCTTTAATCCATTTTGCATTAGTTTTTGTAAGTGGAGTGAGATAGGAGTCTAAGATTTTTTTCACGTTGATTATCTAGTTTCCCCAAATGATTGATAAAATCATCCTTTCCTCATTGAATTTTCTTGACTTTCTTTATCAAATATCAGTTGACCATTAATGTGTGATTCATTTGTGGGCCCTTGATTCTGTTCCATCTATGAGTCTGTTTTTATGCCAGTGCAATACTGTTTTGATTATTAATAATAGCTTCACAACCAAGAATTGTGATGTTTCATTCTTTCTCAGGATTACTTTGCTTATTCAAGGTCCTTGTGGTTTCAGACAGATTTTAGGATTGTTTTCATATTGCTGTGAAAAATGCCATTGGAATATTCAAAGGAATTGCAAAAAAAGATTATGGATGGCATTGGGTTTGGTACTATGGATGTTTCTAAAATATTAATTCTATCTATGAATGCTAGATGTATTTCCATTTATTTGCATGTTGTTCAATTAGTAGCATTCCAGGGATAAATTCCTCTTGATTATGGTGTATGATTGTTTTACTGTGCTGTGAAATTTGGTATGATAATATTTTGTTGAGAATTTTTGTCTATGTTCATCAGAGATTTTGGTTGTACTTTGCTTTTCTTGTAGTGTCTTTGTCTGGTTTTAATATTAGGATGATTCTGATCTCATAAAATGAGTTTTGAAGTGTTCTCTCTTCTTCAGTTTTTGGGAAGAATTTGAGAAAGATTGGTATTATTTTTTCTTTAAATGTCCAGCAGAATTTACCAGTAAAGTCATCCATTTTGTCCTGAAGTTTTCTTTCTTGGGAGGTTTTTGATTACTGATCCAGTCTTCTTTCTAGTAATTTATCTGTTCGAATTCTCTAATTTTTCATGACTCAATCTTGGTATATTGTATGTTTCTAGAAATGTATCTATTCATTCTAAGTTATTCAATTCTTAGCATGTAATTCTTCATAGCAATATCTTATGACCTCTTGTATATTTTGTGGTGTCAGTTGTAATATCTCCTCTTTTGTATCTGATTCTATTTATTTCAGTTTTCTCCCTCTTTTTGCATAGCTAATTCTATTTATCAATTTTTTTTACCTTTTCAAAAAGTAGCCCCTGGTTCCATTGATCTTTTGTATTATTTTTTCTGGTATCTTTTTCATTTATTTCTGCTCTTACCTTTGTTATTCCCTTCCCTATGCTAACTTTTGGCATAGTTTGCTTTTCTTTTTCTAGTTCTTTGAGTTAAAACAAACTCAGAATGGTTATTTGTGATCTTTCTTTTTTCTTAATGTAGGCATTTATGGCTATAAACTTTCCTCTTAGAATTTCCTGCTACATGCCATAAGCTGTTTGTTTGTTTGTTTGTTTGTTTGTTTCCATTTTCAGTTGTTTCAAAATATGTCTTGATTTCTCTTTTAATTTCTGCTTTCACCCATTGATTGTTTAGAAGTGTGTTTAATTTCTTTTTTTAAAGAAGTGTATTTAATTTCTAAGCACTTGTGAATTTCCCAGTTTTATCACTTTAATAATTTCTGCTTTCATTTCTCTGTGTTTGTAAAAGATACACAGCATAATTCAATCTTCTTATGTTTGCTAAGTTTTGTTTTGTGACTTAACATGATTTATCCTGGGGAATGTTCTACATGCACTTGAGAAAAAAATGTGTCTTCTTCTGCTATTGCTTGGAATGTTCTGTATGTGTACATTAAATGCATTTGGTCTAAGGTAGAGTAAAAGGCCCTTGTTTCCTTACAGATTTTCTCTCTGGTTGATCTACACATTGTTAAAAGTGGGGTATTGAAGTCCCCTACTATTGTATTATTGTCTGTTTTTCCCTTCAGATCTATATTTTTTTAATTTAACTTAATTACCTCTTTAAAGTCTGTATCTTTAAATACAATTACATTTTGAGGTCTTAGAGGTTAGAACTTCAAACATAATAATTTTGAATTAAGTATCTTGAAATAAGAAGATTATCCTGGATTATCGTAGTGGTCCCATATAACCACAAATGCCCTCATAAGAGGGATTCAGGAGACTTTAGAGTCAGGAAAAGGCCATTTAGTGATACCAAAGATTGGGGTGATACAGCCATGAGCCAAGGAATGCCAGACTTTAGGCATTGGAATAAACAAGGAACGTATTCTTTCCTGGAGCTTCCAGAAGAAACCAACACGATTCACACCATGATTTTAGGACCATATGACTAATTTTGGACTTTGTCCTTTGGAAATATAAGACAATAAATTTGTATTGTTCTAACCACTGAGTTTGTGGTAGTATGTTACCCTATCAACAGGACTTTAATACACCTGGGTAGCCATGGGTCATAGAAGCAAATGGCTTTCCCCTTTCTGTTGGTCATCAGTATTGACCTAGTTGTTAGGTGCAGGTCTGAGGTGGCACCTAGAGGCCTCAAAAAACTCTCTCTCTTTTTTTTTTTTTTTTAAGATTTCACTTATTTATTTATTTGACAGAGAGAGAGATCACAAGTAGGCAGAGAGGCAGGCAGAGAGAGTGAGAGAGGGAAGCAGGCTCCCTGCCGAGCAGAGAGCCTGATGTGGCACTTGATCCCAGAACCCTGAGATCATGACCTGAGCCAAAGGCAGCAGCTTAACCCACTGAGCCACCCAGGCACCCACAAAAAACTCTTTTGACAGGAGATTCAATTCCATGCAGCAAATCTCCATGTTAATAATCTCTTCAGATCTATATTTTTTTTCAGCTCACCTTCAGACAGCAGCATTACCATGCTTTCTCTCCGGCCCCACCGGAGTGGTCCCCACCAAGCTGCAAGGTTTCTTTTCTTCCCACTTTTGTCTCAATCTGAAGGCCTAGAAGTGGTGAGATCCATTTTCCACAACTTTCATAAACCAAACACAGAGAAGTCTTGGGAAATCCACCTGGCCTTATCCCTAATTCACCTCTCCACAACACTCTTCTTTCCACGAGAGTAGCATTAGGATGTATGAGCAACACTGGGGTCTTGGTGCCAGCCAACTGAGGAGTGAGTGTGTCTCCTCTTACAGAAGATATCCACAAACTCTGAATGTTTTTACTTGCTCATCAACCCCAAATTCCATTTGACTGAGGGAAAGGGACCAAATGAGTGCCTTCCTCCCTTTTCCTCTCTTCATCAACACCATTCCCCTGACTCTTCTGCTCTCTCATTTATTGCTCTCATTGTCAAAGATCATCAAACAAGTTTAATTCTGCTCACACCAGGATTGGAGTGTAAACCATGCATTCTTTTTAACTCAGGCTTGGAGAATTTAATAGCTTTGTTCTCCACAGGATAGCACTTCCGTAATCTCTGCACTCCTCAGTATTCTATAAAGAAATAAAAGATCTCAATCAGTATCTTGTGTTATCCTATTTTACTCTTATATAATCAATCTATAATTATATCTAAACTATCACTCAAGTTTCAGATACCTTTAAGATGTCTCTTCTGTTCCCCCAAGTGACTATTTAGCTTGACTAATCAGATAATGACATACGTGAAACCCAGTACTTGAATCTAACCCCCTTATTCCGATGACCTTTCTGTCACCAAAGTGTCTCAAACTTTGCTCTTCTTGGCCATGGAGGGGCCAAGTAAGCTATCCTGAGTAAACAAATGCAGATACTTGTCACTACTATAGAGAACAATTCAAACATAGCATAAGTTTTAGCTGATGGCTGATGATGACTAAGTGGCTGAGTTGCTCCTATGATGAGCAAAGCTATGTATTTTTATCTCTCTCAATTCACACGTAATTCTGAAACAGGTGCTTTTGTTTATCCTTTCTCAATCCCCTCAGTCATGTCACCACATGCTTGCAAACATTTGATGGAATAAAAAGGCCTTATGAGTATCTAAGAATTTAGAAGAGGTATTTGAAAAGTACACTTCACAACCACAACTAGTCAGTTCCTATGCCCCACAGATGCCTAGTAAATGTTGTTGATCATCTAAGAGTTTAAAGTATCTCTGGAGACTCCTTAGAAAATCTGGCCCATGAATCTTCACTTTTATATTGACTGGAGTGCTTAGCACAAAGGTTGGCACAAGATAGGCACTTGAGAAATGTTGGTTGTGTTGAATGGAATTGTTTATATATGTATGTCTGACCCTATGCCAAAATCCTGGTGGGCTGAATTAATGGATGAAAAAAAAAAAAAAAGCAGGGGATGGAAGAGGTATCTAAGTAATGGCTGGAGGAAGAAACAGTGACTTATGTTAAGTGAAGGGCAAAGTGATGAGTTAGGGTAATTATTGGCTCTGAAGTCCCCTAATGCTCTTAGTGTAACACTGGCTTTAATTTTAGGTAGAAAGTAAGCTTCTGTTTAGAATGAGTCATAAAATTCCCTTTTTCTGGAGAAACTTGGTATGTTCACAACCACCACTATAGTGTGTGTGTGTGTGTGTGTGTACAGCACTGATATGATGATGAGTGTCAGAATGACTGAGGATTCTAATTTAACACATTCCCTCATTTAACAGATAACACTGTTTTGACAAGACAAGGCTTTCTATCTGCACATCCAAATGTAAATGCCAAAGGATGAAGTTTTAGAGTTAACAAGGCATGACTTTCTAGATGACTGTTGGTATCAAGACATATGTCTGTGTAATATACACACATTCATATGTACATATATTCAAACAGGCACCAAGACAACAGAGGAAAAAAGAGAGAAGCCAGAAAGAACAACCTCGTTTCTTATACTTATCTGAAGGAATGGACTCTGTTCTATTGTAGATGAAATCATTTGGCTATGGTAACAGAAAACTTCCCAGTGGTCCTTCACACTATACTTCATCCAGAGCTCCCTGTCAACACTCCTGTATCTTGGATTGAGTCAGGAAATGTACCTAGTGCAAACAAATAACATTCCAGTCTGAAGCCATGCATATCTGCACAATGCAAACCCATCCATGTTTATTCCCATGAAACCCACCAAAGGATGATAGCTTAATACAGTTCTCTGTATGAGATAAGCACATTTTTATCTCTGGCCAAGATTTGACCCTGGGATGAATTTTCTTTTATTTTTCAGACCCTCGGTTCTCTATTTGGCCACTGGATTCCACCTTATCATTCACTTCAAGTACATTATGGAAACCATTAAAGTAGAATTCTTTGAATTTTTACTGGTTGAGAAATTTCAAGAAATTTAATTGCACTGGGATAATTAAAAATGTATCAGAAAGTAGGGTAAGGAATTGAGAAAAGGGGTTATATAATGAAATAAGTAAGCCAATTCATAGGTCAATTTTGAGTGTCCAATTGTTTTAGGTGGATGAGTTAGTGTAAACCATTAGTAAAAATCATAATATAGAGAAAGATTTTCAACTTAATGAAATTCACTTCCATGCTTCTGCAACTTGTCTTTGTTCTGTGATAAATGTATTCTGTGGTGCACCATTTTGTTTACAAAATGACACACAAAAACAACAACACTAGAGAGCAAAAGCCAGGAGAGCCACAACCTTGAACCTGAAAGTGAGCTTTGAATGGACGCTTCTTGGAATCTGGCCAAAATCTGATGTAGTTTTCTTTCTTTTCAATCCAGTACATTTCCTCCAAAATATGAAAGCAGGCTACATGTTGAAAAAAAAAATGGAATGGAGAGCCCCTGAAAGTGAAGACTTAAACCTTCATTCTTTTTGACTATTGTGACTTTTATCCTCAAGAAAAATCTCAGGTACCTATGGTTCAAAAAGACAACGTCATGACCGCTTCAAATAAGCCAAATGAAATTCTGTGTTCAAAGTCTTTACTCATACAGATGTTCTGAATGTCAACCAATAGTCAAGAATTTATTCAGAGTGAAAATTAACACCTAAAACTTCACCCCCTTAAACCAACCTCAGTACATCCTTCCCAGCAGCAAGTATAATTTAGTTTTTATTATTGCCTCTGGGTCCTGCAGTGTAGTGAAAGTCCAAATGTGTGTTCCATATTTTCAGCTATATGCAATACATTAACCAAGGGAATATAAAAATCTTAAGTGTATACAATTAACTCCAAGCATTTTAAATATTTTAATTATAGTTTTAGTTAAACTAAGCAGTTAATAACTATAGAGTATATATACAATGATCCTACATATCTGAAATTCAGTGCAAAATGAATGCCAATTAAAGATGAGGAATAAAAAGCAAAAGCTTCAGAAATTATGCAATGATATGTATTTGTCCATCATTGAATGCCTCTATATCTGTAGACTGTTAAAGTAAAGGCAGCAAAAGAGAGAAAAAACTTGATCTTCTTAAGACTTAATTAGGTCCCTGTCTAAATAAGACAAGTGTTTTTGGAAGTTGTGCTTTCTTCTCAAGCCAACAGAATCTTTTTTTTTTTTTTTCTTAGAGTTGGTAGAAGCAGAGGCCTAACTAGCCTGGGATATGGGGGTGGAGGGCGATGAGATAATCTGTCAATGGTTTCTATCACATAAAACTGTTCATTCAATGTATCTTGCAGTCTGAGTGAGTGCAATTCATATAGATACTGTGATACTTTGACTCCCCCATATATTGTCCAATTTTCTACCTGTCCTAAAGTATCCTTCCACATAGAGTTGTTCCTTTGCCTGTGATTACTAAACATGGCTGACCATCAGATTCACCTATGGAGCTTGGTAAGCAAAAGAAACCTAGACCATAACTATCCTAGACTTACTGAATCTGAATCTCTAATGCCAGGGCATGGGGAATCTATATTTTTAACCAGTTTTCCAGATGTGTTATAGTCAGTCTGGCTGATTTAGTATTTGGACACTATTAGTTTAGAAAACAAAGAGGAAATATAGAGGGGAAAAAAAGAAACTCTGCTGAAACACATAGAACAGAGAGGGTTCCAACCCCCAACATGGTAATAGTTCATCAGATGAGATGGTTGTCACCTTGAGGGGCTCACAGAATGTTTCTCTCCCAGGAATCACAAACTTGAAGCCTTTACAGCAGGCAGATAATATAAATGAGTGAGGCCAGCTGAGTGGACCATGTATGGCTTCTTCAGTCTGTATTTCATTTCTCAGTTTTGATAGAAACATAGGAACAATAAATATCTCAGGATCCTCTTAACTCTTATAAGAAAAGCAATAGTGAAAGCATGGTAATAAAGAGCCACAGGTACTCAGCTACAGTGTCCGGAGGATTGGGAGGAATGGGGACTTTGGCATCCAAAGAGTTCCTAATACAGCTGCAGTGGATGGCTACACCCAACTCCCATCAATTTTAATGAAGGCACAGCCTGTGTAAAAGGAGTAGAATAAACAAAAACAGACGAAAACAGAGAGGGAGACAAACCATAGGGGACTCTTTTAACAGTAGGAAACAAACTGAGGGTTACTGGAGGGGTGGTGGGTGGGAGGAAGAAGTAACTGGGTGATGGGTGTACAGAAGGCACTTGAAGTAATGAGCCCTGGGTTTTCGATGCAACTGATGAATCACTAAATTCTACCTCTGAAATTAATAATACAGTATATGTTAATATAAAAATATAAATAAAATAAAAAAGAGCAGAGAGAAAATTAAAGGTTAAGCAGGAACAGGGAAACATTCTATTAAATTTGAATCTAGCCTAATAGGAAGGGAAGACTTGTCCTACTATTCTTTATAGAATAAAAAAAAAGAACATAATGCATTATTATATTGAGATTTTGATGAAAGAAAGTGGGATTTGGAATTAGGTGAATCTGAGATTAAATCTCAGCAATCAAATTATTGAACCTTAATCTAAGTCTCAATGTTTTTGCTTTTTAAATGGGAGGTAATATCTGATTTGTATGGTTGTTTTGAGGGTTTAATGTGAAAATGCTATGAATGCAGTAAGCACATGTCCTGACATACAGTAGGTACTTAATGAATAACAGTTTTCCTTTGTTTCTTTCCTTGAACTTCTTAGAGTTGGATCATAAAACACTCCCATATTACCTTCTTTATATCTATGGCGCTCTACAAAGACTTTAAGAAACTGGTTGCTTTATCTCAACCATTTATGGCATTTATAAAACTGAGCTAACTCCGGCAGTGCTTCCTAAGATGTGTACAGTCTAAGATTTCTCCCAAGTGTTATACCTGAGATTTGAATACAGTCAGCATTAGAAGATGTTTAGTGATTTTTTTAAATTTTTCTTTTTTCTCTCTTTTTTAATTTAAATCCAATTAGCCAACATATAGCACATCATTAGTTTTTTATGTAGTGTTCAATGATTCGTTAGCTGTGTAGAACACAACACCATGGCCCCTCCTTAAGGCCCATCATCCAGTTACCTCATCCCCTCATAACCTTCCCTTCCACAACCCTCAGTTTGTTTCCCTGACTCAAGAATCTCTCATGGTTTGTCTCCTTCTCTAATTTCTTCCCATTCAGTTTTCCCTCCCTTCCCCTGTGGTCTTCTGTGCTATTCCTTATATTCCACATATAAAGGAAATCATATGGTAATTGTCTTTATCTGATTGACTCATTTCACTTAGCATAATACCCTCCAGTTCCATCTGTGTCGATATAAATGGTAAGTATTTATTCTTTCTGATGGCTGAGTAATATTCCATTGTATGTATGAACTACATTTTCTTTATACATTCATCTGTTGAAGGACATTTCAGCTTCTTCCACAGTTTGGCTATTGTGAACATTGTTGCTATGAGCATGGGGGTGCATGTGCCCCTTCTTTTCACTGCATTTGTATCTTTGGGGTAAATACCCAGTAGTATAATTGTTGGGTTGTAGGATAGCTCTATTTTTAGCTTCTTCAGGAATCTCCAAACTGTTTTCCAGAATGGCTATACCAACTTGCATTCCCACCAACAGTGTAAAAGGGTTCCCCTTTCTCCATATCCTGGCCAATATTTGTTATTCCCTGTCTTGTTAATTTTAGTCATTCTAACTTGTATAAGGTGGTATCTCATTGTGGTTTGGATTTGTATTTCCCTAATGGCAAGTGACATGGAGCATTTTTTTTATGTGTCTGTAAGCCATTTGTATGCTTTCTCTGGAGAAGTGTCTGTCCATGTCTTCTGTCCATTTCTGGACTGGATTATTTGTTTTTTGGGTGTTGAGTTTGATAAGTTCTTTATAGATCTTGGATACTAACCCTTTATCTGTTGTGTCATTTGCAAATATATTCCCCCCTTCCTCAGGTTGCCTTTTAGTTTTGTTGACTGTTTCTTTTGCTGCGAAGCAGGTTTTTATCTTGATGAAATCCCAGTAGTTCATTTTTGCTTTTGTTTCCCTTGCCTTTAGACACCTGTCTTGCAGGAAGTTGCTGTGGCCGAGGTCAAAGAAGTTACTGCCTAATTGGTAATATAATTTTAGAACAATAAGAATTTATGACCTATGTTCCTCTTGATATAATCTGGAATTTATCTGGTCTTTCTCACTTGGCCATCTCACACACACACACACACACACACACACACTCCTCAGAAAATACATGACATTATTAATTATTACCAGGTCTCTAGGATTTAATTTGCCTTTGTATTTCTCTTTATGGTATTTTGGACTTTGTTCTTTTTATCCCCAAATAAATAGAAGTGGTAAAAGAGAGACTGTGTTCTCATATAGAGGAAGTAAATTCCCAGTTTGCTAATCCAGGGAAACCAAGAATACCAATAGCAATGCCCATTTGATCAATTTATTCACAAGCACTAACTAAGGGATTACCATGGGTCAGAAACAATGCTTGATTCGTTCATTATCCATGAGGAAATGGACATATAAGGCCCTATGCAAACAAGTAATTTCAAACAGCTTCTTCAGGAATCAATACATATCTGATGACTGTATAACATTTTGCCTGATAATTTTCATGAAGGTACCATGATCACACCTTGATAATCAATTATGCTCTTCATGTCTGCTCTATACGATATATACTCCCTAGAATTAGAAACTAAAAAGGAAACAAAAGAAATATGGCATTAGGGGATGCCTGGGTGGCTCAGTTAGTTAAGCAACTGTCTTTGGCTCAGGTCACAACCCCAGGGTCCTAGGATTGAGTTCAGCATTGGGCTCCTTGCTCAGCAGGGAACTTGCCTTTCCCTCTTCTTGCTTTGCCTGCCACTCCCACTGTTTGTGCTTTTTCTCTGACAAATAAATAAATAAAATATTTTTTAAAAGAAATAATGGCATTAGATACAGACTCATTGTGTAATATTGTACCAATCCTTCTCATCTTCACTAGGCTGATAGACTTCTTCCCTCTAGAATTATATTGGAATATGTCCAATAAAGTTGCTATTCATCTATC
This sequence comes from Lontra canadensis, assembly GCF_010015895.1. NCBI lineage: Eukaryota > Metazoa > Chordata > Mammalia > Carnivora > Mustelidae > Lontra > Lontra canadensis. Next base: position 1,039,393 of record NW_022631159.1, read on the forward strand.
ATTTACATCTTTCTTCTATTTTTCTTCTCTCTTTCCACTTAACTTAAATTAATACCCTTTCATACTGTGACTGAGATCCCTAGCTCTTCGCCAAAATGACTTCCTATTCCTCCCAGCAAAATAACTAAACTACATATCCCAGTCTCCACTGGGGCTGAGTATGACCATGTAACTGAAGTCTAGGTCTCACCTGTACAATATCTACATCTGGCCCCTTAAAAACCTTCCACATACACCACCATTTTACATCCACAGTTCTAATATATGCCATGTGAATCCTCAGTGATGCTCAGAATGGTCTTAGAAGCCACATATTGAAAATTTAGAGCCATCATTATGCCTGGGTCACTGAATTTTTTCATAGGGAAGAGATGCCCTACCAATACAAACATATTTCCTGGACAAGAAATAGAATTGTTGCTGTTTAAGCTGCCAAAGTTGGCAATTCACTTGTTCCTAGAGCCTAACAAGCCAACTTAATATATATTATTATTTAAGTGTCTCCATTCCTTTAGCACAATTGTTGAAAATCAGTTGGTCATCTAAGTGTGAATCTATTTTTAGACTCTATACTATTCCCTTGATCTATGTGCATTCTTACACAATACCATAGCATTTTGATTACTGTAGTTTTATAATAAGTTTTAAAATCTATTTGTGTAAGTTCTGCAATTTTTTTCTTCTTAAAAAATGTTAAATCATCTTAGTCCCTTGTCTTTGTATATAAATTAAAATATTTTATTTATTTATTAGAGAGAGAGAGAGAGAGAGGGAGCACAAGCAGAGGGAAGAGCAAGCAGAGGGAGAATCAGGCTCCTTGAGACTTGATCCCAGGACCCTGGATCAATACCTGAGCCAAAGGCAGATGTTTAACTGACTGAGCCACCCAGGCATCCTTGCATATAAATTTTAAAATAAGTTTGCCAATTTCTTTTTTTAGCCTATTGAGATTGCACTGGATATCTAGGTCAATTTGGGGAAATTGCTATATTTAATTATTGGGTACTTAAAATCACAAAAAAATATATGGGGGGTAACCCATAAATACACACACACACACACACACACACACACACACACACATCATATGCATTCTTTTCTCGATCTTCTAGAAGAAATCAACCTTATATACATACATATCTCCTCTTTAATTTCCTCCTGCAGTGTTCTCTAGTTCTCAAAATGAAGGTTTTGCACATCACTTATTAAGTCTGCACCCAAGTATTTTTATTTGTGACCTTTTTATTTAATTTCTTTTTCTAATTTATCTTTATATTGATCATGAATCCTGTAAATATGCTGTTGATTTCAATATAACTTTTTTGTTTATTCTCTATCATATATAGATAGATAGATTAGATAGATAGATAGATATAGATAGATAGAGATATAATGATATGTAGCACTATAGTACAATACATGCATATACACTTAAACCCAGTGTAAGAGCTGCAGAGATAAGAACCTACCTGTGCAGTTTCCATCTTCCCTCCCCCAAGTTAGTATAACTATCTGCCTCTGATCTTTCCTTACTACCTTCTCAGTTCAGATTTATTTATTAATTTACCTTTGGCTGAACTTCTTAGTCTATTTCATGCATGTGGGGCTCAGGGATCAGAGATATGGGTAGATAGAGTTTAAGGATGCCTTCACTGGTTCCTTCCCTTATATGATTTCCCTACTCTCTCCAGCATTCTGTTTCCATTTTGTTTTTCTTGTTTTTCAAGCTGGGAAGATGGCAGACTTTCCCTCTTGTATGCCACTCTCTGCACTGCAAGGGTTAGCCCCAGTTTAAAAGTAAAGGAGATGGGAATAACATGTGTAGTTCTCATCACCCTTCCTCCAAGGGTACACTTCCCCATAGAGTGCCTGCATCTGTTCATTCTCCAAGACCCTCAAGGATGTGATTTTTGTATTGTGACCAAGTCATATAGTTGTTTTCTGCATGGAGCAGTCATCTCACAAAGTTTTAGTTTATCATAACCAAAAGAGGAAAATAGTCAAATGTCTAAAAGCAAGGAATTTTTGCAGCTAAGGTGACTTTAGAGGTCATCCAAGTGAATAAACTTAGACTCAGAGTGATTAATTGATGTTACTACAGGCACATAACTACTTAGTGATGAAAACCATTAAATAAATATATGGCCTGGTCCTATCTTAGTGAATGATGTGCCAAAAATAGCACTGGATCCTTTTCGGTTAAAAGGGGTTGAACAGTAGAGCAGGCCACTGGACAATCATCCTCATGAGGAACTAATGAATCCCCCTGAAAAGATATTCTTAAGATACCTTATCTTAGGTATCCTAAGAGAAAGGGAGCTAAGACAAGTAGGTCTGGTCCAGTTTGTTGGTGTGATTACCCAAAGTCACTTTCCTTCCAGACTCCTAAGACTCCTATCTGAGTCCCGTGACAGTTTGGGCTGTTAATACAAACAGAAAGAGTTTGGAACAAAAACCACATGGCTTTGTTAGTCTTCTAAAACAAGGTATCAAAATGGCAAGTGATTAGGACATTTTCTCCATTTTTTATTAACAGATTATTTGTTTGTCTGTGATTCACAGTCTTACACAATTCACAGCACTCACCATAACACATAGCCTCTCCAATGTCCATCACCCAGCCACCTTATCTGTCCCACCCCCCTCCCATCCAGCAATCTTCAATTAGTTTCCTGAGATTAAGAGTCTCTTATGGTTTTTCTCCCTCTCTGGTTTCATCTTGTTTCATTTATCCTCCCCTTCCCCTATAATCCTCTGTCTTGTTTAACAAATTCCTCATGTCATTGAGATTATATGAGAATGGTCCTTCTCTGATTGACTTACTTCACTTAGCATCTAGTCTCTTTTCATAGTTTGGCTATTGTGGACATGCAGCAGAGTTCTACTTTAAGCAGCAGTGTGTGCAGGAACAGAGGTTGTTAGAAGAAAGGGCAGTGGTATCTCTAGGATATGGCAGTATCAAGTGGAGAGAATCCGGAACAAGGAAAGGAGGAATGTCACTGGAGAAATTTGGTTTTGAGCACATTGACAAGGACCCTTAGAAGTAAGGATTTCTCAGGGACCTCAAAGCCAAGCCTTAATTGGTGATATAAGATGCATGAAACATACATGTTTACTATCAGTGTGACCCAATTTCAAATTTCTTGCTGATATGGTCTAAGTAAGCATAGATTACAAATATATATATTAGTCAATTGATCAAATACAGTTGTCAATTGGGGGGATTGGGATGAACAGACAGAAAAGATGCAAGGGATACTTTTGAGCAAAGGAAATATAGTATATAAAGACATGATGGTAAGAAGAGGCAAATAGAATTAGAAGCAGTGTCTTTTGGTGACAATAGTTTCCCATACAACATATCCACACCTTCAGGTCCTATCAAAAATGACCAGCATTAATTCCAATAAATAAGTATCCTGCTACTCAAGATATCTTTATTGGTATAAACATAAATTTCACATGCATGAAAAATATGAAATTCAAAGAAAGGCTAGAGACACATTCTTTAATATTTCAAAATGTAGGTGGAAATGCTTTATTTGTAGCAATAAGAACACAATTCATGTAGGCCAGTAATGGAGTTCATCACTGAAGCAGGGAGACCACTATGGGAATCAAGGGAATTTAAGCCTCCATATGTGGACACAGTGGAAGCTGCTCAATGGAAGAGCCTTGAATATGAGTCTATAGAGTTCAGATTCCATTCAGTAGGCAGTAGGGAGATTTCTGCTGTTTCCTGAGCAGGGGGACAGTGTGATAAGTATGCTGCTGGGAAGAGATAACATTAGTTCAGTGTGCAATATGAAGGAAGGAAAGAGGATCCCTGAAGCTTTTTTGGTAACTCATAAAAGAGATAGGACCAGGACTGGGATGGTGGCAGTAGGAGTGAGTACAGAAAGCATAAATGTTGAGATGTGGGGATGGGATACTATCATGATTAGTATCATAGCTTCTGAAAAGCAAGCCTGCACACCATTCATCTTTGTATCCCAGGAATCAGCACAGTGCTGGTGCATAGGGAAAGTGGCAGCCAAGATGATCTCTAGAACATTTCTGTGTTTCCTCATGAAGATGCTTTGCTTTTCATATGGTGCTTGTTTGTGAGCACAGAGGCCAGAAAATAATTGGGGCATGTGCAGTCTCTGCCATGTGTTTGTCTAATGCTCTTAAAAGGGAACACATTTCAAAGATCCCTACATCCTTTTTTTCTGCCATATTTTTAGTTTCTGTCTCTCTGGTGCTTCCACCAGAGTTTGTCATCCATGCATTTGGTTCTGCCTTGTAGGAATTTTCATAGCAAGACAGTTCTATCAACACCCTTACCTCCTGTTAAATGAATATCTAAGATGTTATTTTCTGGCAGCTTATCTGATGGTGCTGAGATCAGAGGCACTGTGATTTTCAGCAATAGGAGGTTTGATTCCAATATGACATACAGTAGGTCTCCAGCATCAGCAGAATCTCCCTGGTGGCACACTGCCAGCCAAACTGGCCTCATCCGACTTTCTCTCAGCATGCTGCCTGCACACCCTCAGTAGCCTTAACATCAGGAAAATTCACACACACACAGAAGAACAGGCTAGGAGGATAAAATAATCACTTAGAATCCATGAACTGAGATAATAGAGTAATGATTATGGATTGAGTCATTTGGTTTTGCTATCAGTGGACCATTGTTGTTGTTGTTTTTTAAATTTTTTTAATTTTATATTTTTTAAATTTTTATTTATTTTTTAAATTTCTTTTCAGTGTTCCAGAATTCATTGTTTATGCACCATACCCAGTGCTGCATGCAATATACATGTCGTCCATAATATCCACCACCAGGCTCACCCAACCTCTCACCCTTCTCCCCTCCAAAACCCTCAGTTTGCTTCTCAGAGTCCACAGTCTCTCATGGTCAAATCATGAGCAACTGTGGACCATTGTTTTTGAAGTGCTCACCTAACTACAGCCAAAAATCTCCCTCTGATGAGATGGGGATATGGCTTCATGGCTAACCTTAGCACTGTCTTCAGTTTGCCGGCACCTGCACTACCATCACCACTGTCATCATTGCAGCTGTTTTTTGTTTTTTGTTTCTTGTTTTCCTGGATGCACAGAGGTAACCTCTCTTGTGTAAAAGACTGTGTTTCAGTACAGCATCACTAGGGAGTCTCTCTATTAAATATGAACACCCAGGTAGGTCAGTGAAGGAGCTATCACTGATTCAGGAAACCACTCTAAGTATGAAAAAATAATGAGTCTGGATGTTAAGACGGTGCTCTACGGAGAAAGGTATGAAATACTGAGCCCTACATACAGAGAAGAAGGCTGCCTATCCAACTAAAGGTAATATAACAGAGAAATATTGTACTAGAGATGATCATCAGTTCACTTCTGCTCACCTTCCCTGATCTACTCATACATCAAAATGGGAGGTTCTGTATTTCAAGTGATCCCAAACCACATCACAGCTAATGGACCTAACCAATGACAATCTCTCTACCAGAAATCAGAATGGGAACACAGAGACTAAGACAAGGAGACATGAGCTGAAAAGTAGTCTACCCAAAGAGACTACTTTGAATTGGCCCTGAAGAGGCCATGGGAAAACACGAGAAAAGGAGAAACCCAGACTGCAGGGAGAGCATGAAGCAGATATGCAGAGAACGACAAGGATTAAAAAAAAAAAAAAAAAAAAAAAAAAACACACAGCTCCAAAATGAGAAGCCAAAGTTCTCACAGCCTTTGCAATTCCCCCAAGGACTAACAATACTTTCTACAATTGGGTTCCATTGGAAACTGTTGGGATAAATGTATTCTTACCTGAACTTCTTCACATGGGATTCTTTCCCTTATTAGAAAAAATTCATTAACTAAAGGAGCAGCTTTGAAATTTATTGGTGTACCATATGAAAGAAGGGAAGACCATGAGAAATTAGTCTTCCTTCAGGTATTACAGACTCCTGAAAGAAAAGAACCATATGTAATTAGCTATTATATTCCCCTAAATGCTTAACATAATGCACAGTATGTGTTTGGTAAATGTTTGTGTTTGAAATCAGTTGTTTCTAAGCCACTGAGATGAGTATGTGTATGAATGAATACCAATCCACTTTGTTAAGTTGTTTATTTCCAAGTTGAAGAAACTGAAGTTTTTGAAGTCTGGTGAAAACAAAGATATACAAAGATGAAGACAAACAAAGATATACCCCAGCATAGTAAGGAAAGGTCCGAACCTCTTTCTTTTTTGAATCAACACAGCATTTCAAATGTTGCTGAGCACAGGGCAGCACTCGGGAAATAGGTTTGTGGTCTGTGATTAACTTTAAAATGCACACCAGTGGTCCAAATTGATCTCACTTTAGAATGAAATGTTTCCTGAAACAGATCTAGAAATGGACCATTGCTCACTGCCACTATCCCTCTACCTCATCTAAGCCACCACCACACTTTCCCTCCTAATACCCCTGTGACTTCCCTCTCCACTCATTCCAGTTCCTGTTCAATATCATGCTCTCTAGAAAACCTTCCTTGTCCACACAACAAAAAGTGTCACCCCATTTTTCTCCTTCTACTCTATTTTTCTACACTGTGATATTACATGTATCTAATACTAATAGTTTATTTGTTAGTTGTTTTCCCCAGTAGGATATATCTTTCATATAAGCAGGTATCTCTCTGGTTTGTTCACTATTATAACCTAAGAACTCAAGATAATGACTAGCACATTATGGATGCCCAATAAATATTTGCTGAATGAATGAACAAATTCCCTCTAAAGAACCAAAATGTCCTTGAGGAAAAACTGTATTGATACAGTACTTTCTCCATAGCAGGTACTCGGTAAATGTTTATCATTACATAAATTTTAGGCATTATCATACTCTTCTTAGACTTGTGAATTCAACCATCTGAGACCTTGCCACAGACATGCTTAAGAGCACTGGGTAACTTGACATGGATTTTGAGATCTGTATGAACAGCAAAGCTTGAGAATAATAGATCATGTCAATCTCCTGGAAACATTAACAGGAAGGTATTACATAATAGTGACTGAGGATGACTCAAGGAACATGCTCCTCTTTTTCACCACCAGATCTGGGTTTATATCCTTCCTTTCTAGAGCAGGACATGTGTGGGTCTCTCTGCCGACCACAGTCACTTGAGCATAATAATCTGATCCTTCATCCTTGACATGTGTTCTCCCCAGGGCTTTAATGGCTCATAAGTCATTTCACCACCACCCCAGCTCACTCACCTGGGAGGTGGGAATTTTATCACTCATGAACCAGGAAAATAAAAAAGAAGTAATACTGCTTCAACTCCCAAGGCAGAGGTTCTCGCCTAGGCTGCATATGAAAGTCCTCTGAGAAGCTTTTACAAGTCTCAGTCTCCAGGCTGCCCTGAGCCCAGTGAAATCAGAACCCCTGTAGGTGTGGCCCAGGCATCAGTATTTTTAAAGTTCTTCTGGGAATTCCAATGAGAAGTCAAGGCTGAAAACACTGGAAATATACTGTCTTTTGGGGAAGTGGGGCGGAATCTCCAGGATTCAGCATACTACAGGGCTATTCCATCCAAGTTTCATACAGTCTGATGAGGAAATAGATAGAGATTAACTTTCCTGAATGACTAGGTGACTATTTCTCTTTCAGATTCCAAGCAGGGACCACAGTTTTCCCTTTCATTTCACAGATTTTTATTTTCTCATCAAATATGACTGTAGACCACATGATATGACCACAAATGATATATACACATGTGAGCACAGAACTCTACATGTAATCTCTGTTTTCTTATCTCTATCCCTATCTTTACCTACCTTTCCTCTCCTTCTCAGGAACAGTATTTCTGCCTCTCGCTCCACAGACATCTATATCCATAGCCAGAACAATATTATTGGGTTGGCTGGAGACAACAATGAGAAATTCATGAAATTTCTCTCTAGGGTCTTAGAGCAAATACTGTGGGGACTTTGCCCATAACTCTAACCCCATCTCTAAGTTCACCTGCATCAGGAACCACCTGGCATGCTGACAGCAGCACTCCTCCTATATATACATCATTCTACTTCTATTCAGATAGGTGGGGTTTTTTTGGGGGTTTTTTTGGTGTTTTTGTTTTTTTTTGTTTTTTTCCCCCAGTATCACAGGAGTTCACCCAACCTCCTTATAGGAAAGTTTAGAAGTGTCAGGGATTCAATGACCCCAAGACCATCTCAACCAATAAGAAATGGATCAACCCCAGCTTCCCTATTCTTAATTCTGAAGCACATTCAACATAGGCTCTCACAAGTCCCCAAGAGGACTGAGCTACAACTGCCCACAGCAATTAATGCATCCTGTTTATCTCCTGTCCCTTCCCTGTGTAACTATTCTCATTCTCTGTCTTGTACTTCCCAGAATAATTTGTCAAATAAACTACCTACACCAAATTTCTTATTTTATGGTCTGCATTTTCAAAGAACCCTAAATAAAACAAGTTTCAGACTCTATTGTCCTTTCTCTACTTCCTCCTATCAAATTTCACTTCACAGAGGGTCAAGAATTATAGCAGATAAAAGAAGAAGAAAAATGTGCACTATAAGAAAGAAAAGTGAGATTTCCAGGCTCTCTTTTCATTTATCAGCAGTACTAGATTGGAGAAGGTGGAGAAAACTAGAAAATCAAAATGTCTTTAGGTTGGAAAGGCTCAGAACCAGATTCCATGCATGAGCAGCCCCAGGAAGCCACTGGAGAATGGTATGGAGAATGGTATGGTTTCTATGGTTGGAGAATGGTATGGATTCTATGGTTGGAGAATGGTATGGATTCTATGGTTGGAGAATGGTATGGATTCTATGGTTGGAGAATGGTATGGATTCCATACTCATTCATCGTAGACACATTCCATTGTGTCTTTCTCTGAGTCAACAGGAATGGCAGTACAAGTTTAAGTGCTTGCTGTTCTTTGTGGCAAAGACCATTTCTTAGGCTAACAAAGGATAATAGGAAAGTTTCTGGCCCTCTCAGTGAGGAGACTGAAGTTCCACTGAGAGCAAATTGAAGTCTGCTGAGAGCCTCAGTTAACCAGTAGCTTAAAGTTCTGTCTGACACACCAATTCCAGAACATGAGACATAAGCTCCAGCTGAATCTAAGTCCTGACACAATTATAGTCAATTGTGTAGAAGTTCACAGGTTTATTTAAAATCTTATCTAAAACACTATACATTCAAATACAAATGCTTGACATTTAGTATTTTAAATATCTAGCACATCATATTATTCCTAAATGTCAACCTAGCAATAATCTTTATAATCACATCCTGGCTTTAAAATAATTTTGGAAAATTTAGTTGGTACTGATAAAAATGTGGAGAAATAGAGACTTTCCTACTTTGATAGGAGTATATGTGTATTGGTGCAATTTCTGGAAAGCAATTCAGCAATAGCTATAGAAAATGAATGTGCACTAGTTCTTGGGATGGGAAAAGCAATGATATAGAAGTTAAATGGAAGTAAGCTAGTGAAGTGGAAAGAATGTGGATCTGGGTTAAACTTATGACCTCATTGTGTGACACTGAATACATCACTTTAATCTCCTGATCTTCACTTTCCTCACCTCTAAACCAGGAAACACAATTCCTACGTTCTTTACCTGTTGTGAAAGTTAGAAAAAGTGCACAAAAAGTACCTACTCTAGAGTCTGTCACTTTAGCAGAACAAGTTAGAGATGAGGGAATTTTTGTCTTTAAGGAACAACAACAAAAAATGTAGTGTAACAAAGGCTGGGTAGAACCTAAGAAAATAACTCAAAAGTTATTATGGTTGTTGAAGGGAAGTAAACTGTCATGGGGAAAGATTTGAGCAGGAGGACTGAGATCTTACATGTATTTGTGAGAGCTTTATAGATTTTTTTTTATTTTCTGAAATAAAATAATAAAAAGAAACCACCAAACAGATATAATATTCATGATAGCCCATACATCTTAAATTAATATATTTTTTAATTTCTTAAATCTTGCTCACCAGAAACTTTTGAGTATCCCTCCTTGATTTCAATAAAAATGTTTTGGTTATTGTTGCTGTTACTTTATCTAATCCATCATCCAAACATCTAATGCCTTTCTGAGGTTGGAGGTGTCAGGGATTCAAGGACCCCAAGGGCAATCTCAACCAATAAGAGATGGATCAACTCCAGCTTCCCTATTCTCAATTCTGAAGTGTTCACTTCAGAATTGTTCCTTTTCTACAGTATGGATTTCAACAGAATTCTTAAAGAGTAACTTGCATGTTTCAGGTGTAAGAATTTGAGCAAGCAATATTTAACTACCCTGTCCCTATACCATCATAGGTCCAGGAATTACCCCCAAATTCCCTTTCTCAATACTTACATAAATTCTCAATGCTATCCATAATAATTTCATATCACAGAAAATTAGAACAACATTTATCTCTAGTAGGGCTTTATCAGCAATTTGCCTACCACAATCAGATACACACACAGGCACTTAACATTCATCAAACACCTACTGCAGGAGTCTGGTAGGCTCTGTACTAGTCAGGGTTCAGACAGGGAGGCAGAAGCATTGTGCTTGCTGCGGGATAAGGACTTGATCAGAAGAATTAGATCTTACACAATTATGAGAGTAGCTGAAAAAAGAAAACACTTGGAGGAAGACTTAGGAGAAAAGACACTAACTCATCCTCCTGAAGTACTGGGCAAGTAGACAAGCTGGGCTTCTGGGGAAATCTGAGAAGCCAGGTACAACCAGCAGCAGAAGTTTGTGAGGTATGGTCTCTGTGTAGCTACTGTTCCTGTGGGTTCATAGCCAAGCATCTGGTAGAAATACCTGGATAACAGACCCAGAAGTTGGAAAGAGCTGGATGTAAAATAGGAGAGAATAAGTACAAGTTGGGCACCAATGTGCATGTTTGTCCCTCACTCTGAATCTTGCAGAAACTCCTGGTTTTGCCAACTATAACCTGAAACCATTCAGGAAAGGAGATTCTTGGAAGTGTTGTACCCACCTAGATGAGCCAATCCAAAAAAGTTCAGACCTTGTCACTTTGTCATCCATATATAACTTTTTAACGGTATATGATTTCCAAATCAGGGTCACAGCAAAATGATGCTTCTACCTAAAATGATGCAACTATCCTTAATATAACCAACAATACATAGCATTACCTCCCTAGATGGGTATACACCAAGTACCCTCTTTGTCCAATTGTAAATATTGTTCATTCTTCTGAGTCACAATCCTTTGATATCTATGCCTTAAGCAGTATTAGTATGTTTTATGTTGAAGAGTATGAGAATGGGAAAAAGAAAAATGAAAGAAAACAAATACTATTATATATATGTATATATAAATATATATATACACACACATATATTTACAATGAAGTAAGGAAGAAATAACTACTAGGGTCTTTATTTCTGTAAATTGTCGGGCTATCATAACGGATTTATAATTTCCCACTTCCATTGCCCATCTATCCTCTCTTTATGCTCAGCAAAAACCTTGAGTAGTCATGATTCTTTGCCTTATGGCAAGGTGACCAAAACATTTGTTCCTTCAAGGTCTGTTTCATTAGGAGTTGTTCCTCTATTGAGTTGTTACTATATTTAATTAATATAAATGTAAAACATGGAGGAACATTGAGGCATCCAGAGAACTTCTTGCTTTCCAGACATGCTTCTCCCTGCCCACATTGTGTTGAAGCAGCCCAATTTCTCCTTGATAATCAGGATCAACAACACCTCTAATGCAATGACGTTCTTCTTTGCCTGCTAGTTCACTAGAAGGAGGTAATAAATGACCAGGTAAAGTCTCAACTTCTAGTTTAGTGTGTCTTTGTACATCTATAAAAACAGGCTTCCTGTCTTCAGTAAGAACTCTAGATCAACAGAACCCAAAGTTGTGGAAAAAAATTTTGCCAGTGGATTATTAAAGGCAACAGGAAGAACTATTCCCATTTGTCACAGATTCAGAGCATACATTTATCCTAAAGAATTACACTAGTCCTGAAAAATAGTGCTAAACACATGGCACTGTAACTGAGTTCTCAAAAGGACAGTCTACCATTCTCTCAGATCAATTACTTCAGGGTGATAAGGATCACAGACTAGTGAATTTGGTATTTAATAATTTCCATGATAGGAAGTAATACTGTATGGAAAACTTTAATACTGAATAAGGCATTTTGGAAATCTTTGGTAATTTTTACAGAATCACAAACAGATAAGATAAATTCATATCCAGGATTTATGTCTATTCTACTGAAGGCAAAATGCTATTCCTTCCATGATGTAAGTGATCCAGTGTAATCAATCTTCCACCAACTGGTTGGTGATGTCCCTTGAGAGTAGTGACATGTTGTGGCCTCAGTGTTGGTCTCTGCTGCTCATAGATTGGGCACTTTGCAGTGTCTGAAGCCAAATTGCTCTTTGTGAGCACAAGTCTATATTGCTGAGCCCACGCATATTCTCCATTTCTGCCATCATTGTCACCTTCATCATGAGCCTACTAGGCAGGAGGAGGGATGGCTGGAGAAAGATGCTGACTAATATCCTAGCATGAGTCATCATGTCCACCTGGTTATTAAGATTCACCTCTGCTAAGGTTACTCTTTGGTAAATAATCACATGGGACACAAATATCTTTATCCTCATGACCCTTTTGAAGAGTTCTATCCACATATTACCTCTGAGTTACTGAGCTTGATTTTTCCTTTGTGTTCCTTCCAGGTCTCTGACTACATAGTCAAACCATCAGCTACTACCCATGAATCAGCACAGATCCATATATTTGGCTGTTTCTCCTAGACAAAATGAACAACCAGATGCACTGTTTTAGAACTGAAAGAGGGACCAGATGCAGTAACTTCTCCCTCTCCTTGGAAGGGATATTGTTGAGAGACAAATCTGGACAGCCTTGGGGGCTCATCTCCTTCCACTTTTGGAAGCTTAGCAGAGAGCTGGCTTAACTCCATTGAGCCAGCCTGCAGAGATAACGCCTTTGGGTTATTTTAGCATTCCATTTAGCAGGCAAGGTTGTTCACTGAGCCCTCCATATGTAGACCTTCATCTCTTTTATGTATCTTTACTAGCATTTCTTGAATACTGTTGTACTTCTTTTTACTACAAGTAATCAGGCACTCTCTACCCCTTCTTAGGCTAACTTACATAATGGGGTGAGTAAGCATGAGTTCTTTTTTTTCACATTTAGCTTTCTGGCTAAAGAAAGACTGTGCTGGACTTCACAGAGTAATGAAAATTCAGGGGACTGAATGTATTCTACAACTTCTCTGATTTTTTTCTCATAATAAACCCTATATTATATCTACATTCCATGGTACTATGCTGAATACTCATGCCACAAACCACGGGATGGCTAAAAGCTTGGTCAAATTAACATGTTCCCGCATTTTTGTGGGAAATAATTCTTACATCCTGGCACATATATGTCTAAGAGAGTGTCTACTTCCTACTTAACAAGTCCAGACAACATGATGTCATCAACATCGTGAACCAACAAGACAAGATGTCCTTTAGAATGGAGAGGCAGGGATGTTCCTGAGAAAAAGGTTAGGATAAAGGGATAAGTAGTTAAGATGGTTCTATAATAGAGAAGTGTATTGTTAGTTACCAGCTGAAACCAGACTGCTTCTGGTGATCTTTAATAATAGGTATTTACTAGGTTACTAGCTGAATAGTAAATTCCAAGGGGGTATATTGGTTAGATCTAGTAAAGAAACCATATCTGCAAGAAGTTAAAGATGGATTCCCCACCATCTGATTAAGTTTGTGGTAATCCACTCTCATTTTCCAAGATCTGCCTGCCATCTGCATGCTCCAAGAAGACAAATTGGACGAGGATATAATAGCAATCACCACCCTTGCTTCTTCCTGGTCCTTGATGGTAGAAAAAAGAAATCTTCAATTCCACCAGTAATACAGTACTGATTATGAGTTACTGATTTAGTAGAAAGAAGTTCTAGCAAGGTTTCCATTTTACCTTTCCTATCATAAAAGACTTCACTCCATACATCAGGGAACCAATATGGGGATTCTACCAGCTGCTTACTTGTTTATTTCAACTATACTTTACATGACCTGGAAAATAACTATTGTTTGACATAGACTACCAGTGTCCCATTTGTCAATGACAACAGGATAACTGATGCCTTTAAATCTAGTCGTATCAGAGTTCTAATGCCATATTAATGTATTCTTCTGGAACCAGTTCTAGTAGTACCAATATTTGATTCGGTGTTCAATTAGTAGTGATATAGGATAAAAGGTTTATTATAAGAATTAGACTTTATACAACTCTTGGAGGAGCTGGAGTAGTAAAGATCTGGCAGGAGGAATGGAGGATTTGAGGAAGTCACTAACTAGTCTTCTCATAACACTTACACAGGTGAACAAGAAGGAGCTTTCAGGGAAATCTGATAAACTAGGTTTCTTCAGTCACTGAAGTAGAACTCCAAATAGGAAATTCTTTGTGAGGAACATAGAAGCTGCTGCACCTGTGTAGTTACTAATTCGGTGCAACTATAGCTAAGCATCTAGTAGTGTGCCTGGGATCACTGCGGGTCAACAGAACAAGAAAACAAGAGGAAGAATGGACTTGGAATGAAAGAAAAATACAAGCTAGAATTTTCCAGGCAGTTTCATGTTTTTCCATTACCATATCTGGCCCTGAAGTTATTCAGAGAAAAATGACTCGGCTTCAGTTCCATTTCTCAAATCCTATGCAAGTTCCTCTTTTGAGCAACTCTAATCTGGAACCATGGAGAAAAGGGGGTCTGTGAGTTGTAATTCCCAGCTTGACCAAGTTGACAATAGAACAATCCAACATAATAACATTGATTCACGATATGAAAGAGAAGGGGGAGCCAGCAGAGAAGGCTAAGAGAGAACAGTCAGTGAGGAGATGTGAAAATGAAGAGGATGTAGTTTATTAGGCACCATACACAGAAAGTTCCTTAAAAAAGGAGTCATCAGTACGGAAAAGTGTAGATGAAAGTTCAAAGAAAATGAATTCCAAGAACTGGCCACAGGATTAGAGGACATGAGAATCTTTGTGAATCTTCAGGAGAGTGGAGTGTTGGTGGTGCTGGTGGTACAAGGAGTTTCACTACAAAAAGTTGTAGAGAAATGGAATAACAATATATACAAATATGAAATCATTATGTTGCACACATAAAATTAATATAGTGTATGTCAATCATATACAAATTAAAATACACACATAGACAAAATACATACATACATACATACATAAAATGCTTTAAAAAATTAAAGATTATCAGGATATTTTAACTTTTTCCCATAACTCCACATTATTTTTCTCCATCTGTCTAAAATGACTAAATCATTTCTTATATTCAAGTTATTTTTACCTTTACATTGTATATCTTTTAAGACTTAATAGTAACATTGGATTTATGATTGCTCATAACAATTGCTGTAATATAAAAAATGGAGTAGTAGCTAAGGATTTGCTTTAGATCAAGGAAGTTTATCTTTTTACTTATTTATTTAAATGCAAACTCCTATGGTATTTTTATTTTTGGATACTGATTAAATAGAGAGGCAATAATTAATAATTAAGGAAGGGATGAGAAATAATTGAAGGAGCATAGGCAAAGGAAAATGGAATGCAGTACATATGTAGAGGAGTTTGCCTTATTAGGCATATGGGCAGTCGATCTACTTTACACCAGGAAGGAAAGCTGAGCACAAATGCAGGTAGATTGGCAGATTTGCTGTTTGGAGGAAGAAGAAGCCATTCCTTTGTCATTGCTTCTACTTTCTCAGTGAAATAAAAATCAGGGTCATTAGGTGAAAATGACAAAGGAAGAAGAAATTAGAAGTTTCAGGAAAGATGAGAAATGATGAAATGGCTGTATTGGAGAATAAAATATAAATTGACCAAGGGAATCATAGTCTCATGCTTGGTAGAGCCTCTTGTTAGATTTGTGGGTGCAAATTTAAATTGAGACCAGTCACGTTGTTTTTGTGTTTTTCTGCAGCCATGTTTCCTATTGAAGTACAGAGGGCATCTTCCTAGTCTTAAAATAACCTGGCTTTATTTTTTCCAAGAGTGGAATGTTACTCACACTAAATTCAATCTCAATGGGGATTTATAAACAAGTACAGATGTACCTTACATAGTTATTGAACCAGGAATGGAAGGTCAGGACTCCACGTTACTCTTTCCATCTTTCTCTCTCTCCCAACTAGATTTTTTCTTTCTTTTTTCACACTTGGTAGAAAATGGTTGCCCCAGCCCAGGCAGCTTAACCTCCCAGTGGCAAAGTCTAGTGGTGGGTAACTGCAGGCTCTATGTACCATTCCAGATTGCTAAGGGGAAATAAATCAGATTACCTTAGCTTGGTTCAGCCCTTGGGAGAGAAACCTCTGAGGAGGAAAAATTCACAAAGAAGGAAATTCACTGACCCAATTCCTAAAATCCTCAAGAAGAGTAGTTTGATATGGTTCTGGCAATTTATGGTCAACCCAAAACCTTTAGTATTGCAGAAGTGGAGTACTGAAGTAAACTTATATTTTCTAGAACTTCTTGTAATTATGGAATTGAGTTTTAGGAGTAGAAGTGATTATGGAATAGTTATTTTTGCTTTCCAATGAGTCCCAGTAGACTTCTAATCTTGCATAAGTACAGCTGAAAGCTATGGGATAGCTGTCATCTAAAATGAAATGAAAGTAGGCAGAATATGGGGCTACTTTCAAGAAGAGGTTGCTTTATTTAAGCAAAAGTTATGAGTCAAGCTTTTAAGGTCAGAACAGGTTAACATACTTTGTTAATACTGAAGACTGTCTTTTGCCATATACCTTTCAAATTAATATTTGTTTTGAGTTTATCTTTTCAGTTAAAATAAATAAGTTTCGCTTTTAGTAGGAAATCATATGGGACAGTAGAAACATGAGGATAGAATTAAGAAATTTGGTCTGTCCAGTCCTGGCTTGGCACTGTCACCTGTCTGGCATTTATTAAGTTGTCTGAGCCTTCTGAAATACCATATCTTCAAGGGTCCCTCCAGTTTCAAATCAGTGATCTGAGAAATTCCCTGAGAGAATGGTCCTGGGAACATAGTAATCTCAGTAAGATACAAGGACTTTTGGTAGTGTTCATACTTAATTTGAAGTACTGTTGCATCCAGCAACATCCAACAAGTAAAACAACCCAGAAGCCTGTTTGAAGCAGACAGTGCTTATGCTGTGATTTCTGAATAAATAACAAAATTAAATGGGGAAAACCCCTGTATTTGATTTAGATTAATAGCAGTGGGACAACATTGTATATTTCGGATGTAAAATCGTCTTAGAAATACAAATAATTTTTATCTGTTTGGTCTCTTGTTGTTTCTTAATGAAATATTATGAGTTTTAGCAATACAAGATAATAAAATATAATTTTTAAAATGTACAAGACTTTTCTCCTAGTACCATGAGAGCAAGGAAGTATTTTTAGCAGGTATAATGCTGATTTAGCAAGTAACTACACTGATTTTCTAAAGCATATAAGAACAAATAGGAGAGATATCTAAGGGTCTTCAAAAATGTGGGATGAGGATGGTCATTTGAATCCCAATGCACTAAAAGAAGTATCTGCTTACACTACCATTCAAAAATGCAGATGTACAAGTATACCATGTTGGTTTTTTAAATTAAAAAAAAAAAAGTAGTTTGTCAAGATACACATGAAAACAGACCACATGTGTTCTGAAAAGACTTAATTTATCCTCTTGGCTATAACCACATCCAAAACTATGTCTGCCTAGCATCTCTGCTATTATTGAAGACAACCATGGTAAAACAGCTCCACAGCTAGCCTCAAGAATATAACTTCAAGTTAGAAAATACTCATTCACCAGCCCTTTCTTTGTATTAAGTTAAAGCTGGTAAAACTATTAGGTATCAGAGTTCTCAAGGAAAGTGCCCTGAAACACGTAAAGTGCTCTTTGAAAGTAATGTTAGCATTATTTAGACATATGTGGCCAGTAAACCTCATTTTGGTTCAAGTCAGAGGGAATCAGACAGGCAAGGTGGGAGAGACAAGAAGGACCTAACCCAGGACTGATAACAACAGTCCCCAAAGGTACATTCCTTGGAAAGCAGCCAAGGTCCTGAGAAGCAAGAAACTGGAGTCTTCCAAGAACACTCCATCACAGTGGTAACTCAGGAATGTGTTGAAACATTGGATGGATGCCCCAATCTGCTCTAGGATCAGGAGAAAGTGATGCAATAATGTAAACATTTGTTAGAATGACTTGAATGAGCTGAAAGATGATTTTTGAATATAGGCAGGCCACGTGAAAATTTGAACTGCATATGTAAATAAAGCCACAAAGGATTTTAGCATTGCAATGCTGAATCAATAACCACAAACTAAGGTATCATTTTTCTGTATGATAGTCCAACCATGTATTGGGCCACCGCCATATATGTGAAGATGATTACCAATCACTACCAAGTAGAGGAAGTCCTTTTATAATGATGGACTAAAGGTTCTAAAGAACTTTAAGATATTGAAAGTGGTTTCAGTAAACATTGAACTCTGGACAGGAAGGCTATTGTAATAATTATAATGATAAAACTGCTGTAAATTTATACTAATTGGCCTACTTTACACCTTCTCTAATGAAAGAACCAGTTTTCACATACATGAAGGGGTGAACACCTAACTTTGTGACTGACTTAGATTTCAGGGATGGGGAAAAATATTCAAAGGCATTCTAGTCATAGGATAGTTGGATAGGAAAGGAGGAATGGAGATATCTTTTTCCTATTTTAGAGGGTTTTGGGGTTTGTTTTGCTTTGTTTTGTTTTGGCAAGGCCCTCTTTATGTCCATAAGAGACAAACATTCCACTCTAGCCTGCAATCTCTTCCTGACTTAATGGATGCTCTATCTCACTGTTTGAGGAGTAAGTCATGAGACCAGCAGGGTCTATGATTATATGTTGAGAAAAGTAGCACATGTTTGGATGAGTTATTTTCTTCCTAGCCCCACCCTCAATTCCTGTGGAAAACCCACAGCCAGAACTATGAATCATTTCCTATAGTTCCAAGAAGGTATGGTCTGCAGTATTTAATATAGGATAAATTCTTCTGTGTTGTATTCTGTTTGCAGTCATTTCACAGCTTCTTGAGTTGAGAGGTTGGTTAAGTTTACCTAATTCTCCAATTCCAACAAGAAGAAGTTAGGAAAGAATGCCAGGCTGAATCATCCACTGCTGATTCTCTAAATTAATAAAAGGTGAAGCCAAGCTCGTGCTAATGAGTGTTCATGTCTAACCAGAAACTATGTCATTTCTGCATCCAGCAAGCATTTGCTACTATGATGTGAACAATGTTATTTGATACTCCATTGATTCTCCCTGCTTTTCATCATCATTTTTAGATTTGGGTGTGTTTCTTCTCCTATGCATTAGGAGAACTTTACTAGAAGAGAGTGGGTGAAGCCTATCTCATAGATCTTTGACACCTGTGACCCACCACCCTCTTCCAAAAGACAATATTAAATTCCCCAACTCCTCAATGATTCCTGTGTGACTGCTGTATCACTGCTCCACAGAGTTCCAACTCTTCTTTGCCTCCTTGTGTTCTTCATTGGTGATACACACAGGCAGGCACAGGCATGTATGCATTCATACACACATACACTCTGCAGAGCACTTTACACATATTTCTTATTTACCCTTCTGCATAACCCTTGAGCTAGGTACTATTTTTACCCTTTTATAGATAAAATTCAGTGAATCAAATGTGCCATACCCACACAGATAACAAGTGGCAAAGCTGGATTTGGCCCAAATTGGTGTTTTTAACCTCCACACTCTCTTAATTGCCCTCTGAAATATGTTGTTTGGGCTCTTATTTATCAGGGAGAAACTTGGGTCTAGAGAGATGAAACCAACTTTCTCAAAAGCTCAAGACTTCCTGAATCTTTGACTGGAGGTTTCTTCCTGATTCAATGTTGCTTTCTTCATTCCTATTTAACTACTGAGGCTCTTAGAAGAGAGTATGCTATTACCACAAAGGTACAATATATGTTACTAAACATAGCCAGAAGTAATTAAATAACAGCAGCCTCTTTTTTTCTGCATTATCCAGATCAGTAATCTGTACAGTAATCAGTAATCACAGGGAAAAAAAATGTATGTGACTGTGGACAAACATCAAGAAAGACCTGGCTAGGTGTTCTGACAGATTCCGAGGAAGAAAGCTATTCCCTTTCTCTCTCCTAATACCCTCTGAAATAGAAGTGTTGCTTTTCTTAAGTAAGACAAGGCACATTTGTTTGAGGCAGTTACTGGGGTCTGAGTGATATGAAATAGGACACTAGGAATCACTTATGAGGTGAATCAGCCAAATGGCTGAATGGGCAGCCCAATGTTTCTTGAGAGGTGAAGGGAGAGACATTGTTCATCTTCCTGCAAGCAGAAGAAAAGTCTCAGAATTGACCTTCTTCTGTGTGTGTGTGTGTGTGTGTGTGTGTGCGCATGTGTGTATTTCTGTGTATGTGTACACATGCACATGTGTGTATAAGTTCCAGGGGTAAATAGGGTATAGAAAGAAAAAAGACAAGAACTATCTGAGGCAAAGAAAACTCATCTCTGCCATGGGTTTGTCTTTAGGGAATTTGTTATTCTTTCAACATTTTTGTTTAGGATTTATTTTGGTATATAAAATTCCATAATTAAACGGGCAGAGCACAGTATGTTGGGGCATGAGACAAGAATCAACTTTAAGAGATAGAAATGTCTATATTATGGAAGCAATGATTTTTTCACACATTTTGCTTTACAACACATTATTTCTATAGTACTTACCAACAACTTTCATATGTCTATGAAGTCTGTGCTAAAACCACATGTGCACGCACACACACACACACACACACACACACACACCATTCAAGACCCATCAAAATCCATTACAGCCTATCTTGTCCCAGGCCCCCACACTACAACATTACATGCCTCCAGCATCCTATATCCTATCAAGACAACAATTTCTGGTTGTTCCCTGAATGCCAAGCCTTTTGGCATCTCCTCTTCTCATGCTGTTTCCTCCGCTTTGAACCTCTTTTCCCCCTTTTCAGACTAAAAAAGTCCTACACATATTTCAAAGCCCAGCTTAAGTACCACCTTTTCTGTGAACACTACACCCCACCCCAACTACACTTGATCTCCACCCCATGCTTCTCCCTTTACAGATACAAGCACACAACCCTGATGAATGAATTATGGATGACTGTACATGCCTGTTTCTCCACATTAACTTAACTCTAACTCTGTGTATTTTAAATTCCTCCAGATCAAATACTGTGTCTTGTACATCCCTGTATCCTGCCTATCCTACCCCCACTTGCCTTGTGAATGGCAAGTCTTTCAAGTAGATTTAGTGAATGATGAGTGAATTGATGATTGTTTGATTGACTGAACTGAATTGAATTGAATGAACCACATTTATATATCTGTTCCCTAGCTGCAGAAATGAAATACATTGAACTAATCCCACCCTTGCCTGAAAGCAAGTCCTTGGCAGTGATTTCTACCTGGTCCTCCTCTCTATGATAATGAGTGAAATGAGATCAAGCATATAACCATTTGAAACCCCCACCCTAAAGTTTAACTTCTATGCTGGTTCTTTTCTATTTGCCCCTATAAATCCATTCTCTGCCCTGTCCTGCTCTGTTCTGTGTTCTAGAAGACCAAACACTGGGAAATTCATCCCCTGGGTTCTTTTGCCCTGTATCTTTCAGCTAATGGGAGGCCCTGGAAGAACCACAGAGGATGGGAGAAAGAGGTCAGGGTGTTTATTTCCTTCACTAACTTTGTTGAAATGCCACTGCCCAGTACCTGCTCACAGTTCCCGTCAGTCAGCAACTCTTAAATGGTATATTAGTTTCCTGTGACTGCTTTAACAAATTACCACAAACTTTGTGCCTTAAAACAACACAAATATATCCTCTTATGGTTCTGTAGATCAGAAATCCCATGCAGGTCTCAATGGCTGAAAATCCGGATATTTGCAAAGCTGGGTTCCACACTGGAAGCTCTAGGGGAGAATCCATTTCCTTACCATTCACAATTTCTAGGGGTTGCCCACAATCCTTTATTAAGGGTCCCCTTGTTCCTTCTTCGAAACCAGTAATGTTTCATCTCTGACCCTTCTTTTCTCATCACATCTCTCTCTAAACATAGTAGGGAGAGTCTCTCTTCCTTTAAGGACTCATGTGATGGGGCTGGGCTCATGGGCATAACCCAGGATAATAATCGCCACATCCCGAAGTCTCCAACTTCAATCACATATATGAAGTCCTTTTTCTGACATATTTACAGGCTCTGGGGATTATGGCACAGACATCTTCAAGGGACCATTATTCTTTCTACTACACATGGGTTTAACTCTTGTCAATTCTATAAACTCTCTCCCCTCTATTCTCTCCTTCAGGCCTAGAAGTGGTGATGGCTCTTTGATATTACTAATTTCTGGAGCCTCAACATTTCAAGTTGGTTCCTTCACCCTACCCTCAGCTCTACAAACAGTCTGTTCATTAAATTCTCTCCAACTAACCCTTCAAACATGCCATATGATTCTTGCCAGGATCCTGACTGATACCACTCACCCACCAGAGATAAAATGGTATGGCTGGAGTCTGGCTATAATTAATAATCCCATTAACCTATAATAATCCTTAGCAGAGGTCAGATCATCAGCTGTCTGGGTGAATTAAGACTAATTCTACCACCACTTACTTTCCTTATACATCTGTGTGGCTTAGAAGTTGAGATGGATTTTCATATTTGGGAAATACAAAGAGATTAATTCACTCAGGATAATAGCTGAGCACCTCCATTACTTCACATACTATTTAAGATCACTTAATTCTTCCTCTAAAACCAAAAAGAATGGAGCATTTCTGCTAGAAAACATATAAAGCCAAGGTTTTGTTGTCAAGGCAAGTGAAGTTCCCTCCAACACATTCTCCCTATTGAAAAACTTACTCCTCATCCTTCTACTCAACACACTGATTCGTGATTGAGAACAACTACTTTGGCAAGGCACATACCTGGGTTTGAATCTAAGTTTAATGACTTGGAAATTATTTAACATCTTTGAAACATCTCAGTTTCCTTATCTATAAAGTGAGGATACCATCCACAGCACGGTTGACAGATTCATTGTGCTGTATAGATCTTCACATTGTGCCTACTGCCTGGTAAGCTCAATAAATTATTAGGAGTTGTATTAAATCTTGCCCATTTTTTAAGGACAAGGTCAAATCCTCACTTCCAAAAACCCTTCTTAGATTCCTCCAGATTTCAAAGATTTCCCTTTCTTTTAAATTATTACAAACCTTATAACTAACACCTAATTATTTAGCACTCATATACAGTAAAGACCATAGTCTCCTTTGGAATGGGAGCTATGTCTTCTTCTGCTTTAGCATCTCCCTTTGGGCCTGACCTGATGGTGGGTATAAAACAGACACTCAGGAAACATTTGTCAATTTATCATCTTCTAGATGGGCTGCTATAATGAAGAGTACATCTCAATCTTTCCTCCAGTTGCTTTGGCTCAATTTATCATTCTGAAGTCAGAGAAGGTAATACAGGGTAATACAGTATTGAAGGAAATATAGTCCCTCCCCCCTTGCCTTGTAGAATCACAGATGTCTCATAGTGTTCTAAGTCATGAAAAGTGTTTGTACTTTTAAATGCCTTAATACTAGACCATGAGTCAGGATGTGTGCTGTAATTAGCATCTTCTATACTCCTTATATTAAGTCTGGTTATGCTGTAACAACAAATGAGCCCATGAATTCAGTTTCTTAAGATAAAAATACTTATTTTTCTCCTGTGCAAAATCTGTTGCTGACCAAGGTGACCAGGGCATCTATCCTCCATGCAACCTATTAATCCAGCCTAACGAAGATTCTCCATCTTCAAGCAGCACTGTCCAGAATATACTACTTCTTAAGTTGTCGTAGTATGAAGAAAAGAGAATGCTAGAGAGTCTTTGTACTGACAATTAAACCCTTAGGTGAAACGCATCACTTTAGCTTACAAGGCAATAGTGAGAACAACAGTCACATGACACTGCCTATGGCAGAGGGCATGGGAAATTGTGACCCTTCTATTGGTCTGGAAGGAGTGAACCAGTTACAGGTGAGCACTGGAAGTCCCTACCACACTCCTTAAAACACCTGTCCAACTCTACCTTGAATGATGATTTTCTCTGCTCCTAAACTACAGACACCTGGAGGGCAGAGATTCTATCTTATCCAACACTATTTCCACTCCCTCCAGTGCCTCTGCAGCATAATTCCTGATGCACTACTCAAGTATAATTATCATTTTTATTTAACAAATAGTTATTGAATGCTTACCATGTGCTTAGCATTGTTCTAGGAGAAAAAGATATGGCCCTGGACAAAATATACACAAATCCCTAACCTCATTATACTTAGGTTTTAGGGTTGAAGGAAAAAAAAAACAAAAAAGTAGAAAGTATGCTAAGGTGGTTGTTGATGAGTACTATAGAGAAAAATAAAGCAAGGTAAGAGGTTATTATACATGTGGCAGGGGTGGAAGTGCATAATGTTGTGTGGAAACCAAGCAGGGTTTGAGTTCTGAACTGCTTGTAGTAGCAAGGATAAACAAGGATAAAGTTATAACAAGATTAATCCTGATAGTGTCAAAGCAGCCTAGGTGGAGAGGCTGTTAGTGTTACGGGATAGGAAGCTTGGAGGGCATCCCAGAGGAAGCCTGAGAATAGAAAGAAGAGGTGCAGTCTTGCCAGAATCAAGAATTTAGGGGGTCCCTTTTTCAAAGAGAGAATAAGGGGGGGCACAGAGGGAGAGAGAAGGATAAAATCTTCAGCAGGCTTCATGCTCAGCATGGAGCCTGATGCAGGACTCAATCACATGACACTGAGATCAGGACCTGAGCCAAACCCAAGAATTGAATGCTTAACTGACTGAGACACCCAGGTGTACCAGGGGTCTCTTTTTACTCCTTCAAATACTGATGTCATATTTAAAAAAGAGCTGTAGTTTCTGATTATCCACTTGACTTGTCAACAAAGGCATGAAAGTGAACGAGAACATTTTAACTGGAACTTGTGGGTCAGTTCAACTGGCTCTCTCCCATCATACATTTTCAGTCATTTTTTTATATTTTCTTTTCCTTATTTGACTCAAATATAAATTCCTAATAGCATTTGTAGAGCGCATTAAGATGTCCTTTCTTAAGGCTATTAGCTGCTACTGCACATTCTCTTCACCCTAGTGTGAAATTTCTGCCTTATGAATTGATGGGAGAGACTTGAAAAAATCTGTGAATTAAAAGCCTCTTTGAAGAATACTCCTGCTGCGTTGATGTTCCTTTCATTTTTTTTTCTTTCATGCTTTTATCCTCTTCACCCCACCTAGATAATCATCTGGACCAGAGTGCTTATGAATGCAAGGTTGATATATATCTTTTGTCGATTCAACTATCTATGGCATGTGGGTGATCTTTGTTCAGCTCCTGATATCTATGAATTTTTTCTTTAAAAGGATGGATCTTCAGAAGCTCTGATCCTTTTTATTAATACCTATAATACCTAAATCCTCTTCTCAATGAGAAAAGGAGAGTAGGGAGGCAGGTGGTCCAAGTTCAGTCTCTGAGCTCTAGATAGTGAAATTCCTTGTATGCTCTTGAGCTCAGTTTCGCCTTCTGAAAGGTTAAGTTGATAGGTTTTAATCCTATTAGTAAATCATAATCATCATCAGTCTTATATCCATTATTGTGACTTTTAGTTACCCTATGCAGGTATTACACTAGGTGCCTTATATGCATTACCTTTTGTTCTTTATTTAATAGTGTAGAAGGCAGATAGTATTATCTTCACTTTATAGATGAAAAAACTGAGACTCCCAGAAGTTAATAACGTGTCCAAAATTATACAACCCCTAAGAAGTGAAAGTTTCACTAATGTATCCCAAGGATCTGCAGTATCAGGTACTCAGGTACTAAATAAACATATTTTATAATGTATTATGTATGTGTGGGTAACTAACACAATCAAATACATATTATCTGAGTTAGTCTATGCTCTAAGTCCTTAGAAAAATGGTAGCTCCTATACAAACAAGATCATTTTAATTTCTAATCTTCCATACCAAACCTATTTGCTGACAGTGTTCATTCACAATTTTGTCTTAATTGTCTACTTAGTGCTAACAGTGGAGAGTATACACAGGGCTCCCGCCCTTACTGACTTTACTATTTAGTAGACTAACTTGAGACTCCATTAAAGAATTTTAAAAAGGATTTAAAAAATTGATTACCTTCAATCAGCCCAGGCCTTCCATAGACTAGCAGTTCTCAGCCAGGTAGTTTAGTCCCCCAGGGGACACTGGGCAATGTCTGGAGATATTTTGAATTGTCACAAGGGGAGGGTTATTATTGACATCGAGTGACTAGAGGCCAGAGATGCTACTAAACAGCCTACAATGCACAGACAAAAAATTATTCAGCCCAAAATATCAGAGTACAGAGGCTGAGAAATCCTGCCCTAGACAAACTAGAAATGGTACAGAGGAGGCTAATATTCCTGGTCTATCTTTCAGCATCACCCTCCTCACCCTACTGTGACTCCTACGTAGACAGGCAAACATATTTCCAGGGCCTTCACATTCAGCACTCCTCTGGGATGCCTATATCTAACCACAATTCATTCTTCATAGCCTTCTGACCCTCAAAAAAATCAGTTCCCTTTTGATCCCATTCTCAAAGAGGCTTACAAGATGATTCACTAACAAATCTCATATACTAAGTACATTTAACTTAGCTTTAGCTTAAAATGAGTCATACTGTCCCATTACTAAGTGAATGGATGAGGCCTAAAAAAAGCTTAGAATAATATTTTTTCTATCATTCCCCCCTCTGGAGTATAATATTTTATTTTCATTGACCAAATGGAGCCTATCCTCCAACCTTGTCATCTAAAATGAAAATATCCCAGTGGGCCCTCCCAGATAGCAGGTGGATGGTATAATTCAGTCAGAAGATAAGGAAAAAAGTTTAACCTCCCCAAATTGCCAAGAATTTTCCCCCTGATTAGGAAAGAGAATTCTGAAACTCTGCATAATTTAAAATATACTTCATGTGCTAATGGAAAAGAACTGAGAATAGAAATAAGTCTTTGCTATAAATAATCAATGCCATCAAAATGTCATGATAGAATGCTCCTCTGATAGGGACAAAGACAGATAGTTTTCTAGGGTTTTATCTGGAGAGCATCAGGGTATGCACCAGAGTGACTTCTTACTCATTTTACTGTTTTATTGGTTTGGATATCTGTCTCCAACTACTTCCACCAAAAACTCTATCCAGATTCAAAGTGAAATACTATATATTTATACACAACACACATGCACACAGACACACACACATGCGCACACACACATACACACACACACACACTATATATATATATATATATATATATATATATAAAAGAAAGGGAGGAACAAACACATGAATAAAGAAGTGACTACATGGCCATTTGTGTCTTTCCAAACAACCCAAAATTGAGTGCCCAAAATGCAATGCTGACTTTGGTCCTGGGATTGCAAAAATAAGTAAAACAAAACCCCAGCTCTCACAATACTTTGGGAAAGGAGAGTTCCTTAGCCTTCTGCTGCACATTTGAATCACCTGCAGAGACTTTTTTTTTTTAATATATAATGTATTATTTGCTTCAGGGTACAGTTCTATGATTCATCAGTCTTACACAATTCATAGCACTCACCATAGCATGTACCCTCCCCAGTGTCCATCACCCAGCCACCCTATCCTCCCTCCCCTCTTCTCCAGCAATCCTCAGTTTGCTTCTTGACATTAAGAGTGTCTTATGGTTTGTCTCCCTCTCTGGTTTTGTGTTTCATTTTTCCCTCCCTTCCTCTATGATCTTCTGTCTTGTTTCTCAAATTTCTCATATCAGTGAGATCATATAACTGTCTTTCTCTGATTGGCTTATTTCACTTAGTATAATACCCTCTAGTTCCATCCATATCATTGCAAATGGCAAGATTTCATGGTTTTTGTACAGCTGTATAGTCCCATCTTCTTTATCCATTCATCTGTTGATGGACATCTAGGCTCTTTCCATAGTTTGGCTATTGTGGACTTTGCTGCTACGAACATTTGGGTGCACATGCCCCTTCAGATCACTACATTTGTATCTTTAGGGTAAATACCCAGCAGTCCATTTGCTGGATCATAGGGTAGCTCTATTTTCAACTTTTTAAGGAACCTTCATACTGTTTTCCAGAGTGGCTCTACCAGCTTGCATTCCCACCATCAGTATAGGAGGGTTCCCCTTTCCCCAGATCCTCACCAACATCTGTCATTTCCTGACTTGTTAATTTTAGCCATTCTGACTGGTGTGAGGTGGTATTTCACTGTGGTTTTGATTTGTATTTCCCTGATGCCGAGTAATGTTGAGCACTTTTTCATGTGTCTTTTGGCCATTTGGATGTCTTCTTTGCAGAAATGTCTGTTCCTGTCTTCTTCCCATTTCTTTCTTTCTTTTTTTTTAAGATTTTCATTTATCTATTTGACAGATAGAGATCACAAGTAGGCAGAGAGGCAGGCAGAGATAGAGGGGAAGCAAGCTTTCCCGCTGAGCAGAGAGCCGGATGTGGGGCTCAATCCCAGGACCCTGAGATCATAACCTCTGCTGAAGGCAGAGGCTTTAACCTACTGAGCCACCCAGGCACCCTTCTTCCCATTTCTTCATTGGATTATTAATTCTTTGGGTGTTGAGTTTGATAAGTTTTTTATAGATTTTGGATATTAGCCCTTTATCTGATATGTCATTTGCAAATATCTTCTCCCATTCTGTCAGTTGTCTTTTGGTTTTGTTGACTGTTTCCTTTGCTGTGCAAAAGCTTTTGATCTTGATGAAGTCCCAATAGTTCATTTTTTTTAAGATTTTATTTTTATTTATTTGACAGAGAGAGAGAGATCACAAGTAGGCAGAGAGGCAGGCAGAGAGAGGGGGGGAAGCAGTTTCCCTGAGCAGAGCGCTGGAAGCAGGGCTCGATCCCAGGACCCTGAGACCATGACCTGAGACAAAGGCAGAGGTTTAACCCACTGAGTCACCACTCCCACCCAGTTACCAGTCAATAGTTTATTTTTGCCCTTGCTTCCTTTGTCTTTGGTGATGTTTCTAGGAAGAAGTTGCTGTGGCTGAGGTTGAAGAGTTTGCTGCCTATGTTCTTTTCAAGGATTTTGATGGATTCCTGTCTCATATTGAGGTCTTTTATCCATTTTGAGTTTGTTTTTGTACGTGGTGTAAGGAAATGGTCCAGTTTCATTCTTCTACATGTGGCTGTCCAATTTTCCCAACACCATTTATTGAAGAGACTTTTTTCCTTTGGACATTCTTTCCTGCATTGCTGAATATTAGTCGAGATTCTAATTTCTGGGTTCTCTATTCTGTTCCATTGATTTATGTGTCTGTTTTTGTGCCAGTACCATACTGTCTTGATGATTACAGCTTTGTAATAGAGCTTGAAGTCTGGAAAGCCACCAACTTTGGTTTTCTTTTTCAACACTCCTCTGGCTATTCAGGGTCTTTTCTGGTTCCATATAAATTTTAGGACAGAGACTTTTAAACACTTATATCCAAGCCCTTCTCCTCCTCCAAAGCAATTAAATCAGAACTCCTGAGGATAAGGTCCACCCAGGCATCAATAGCTTTTAAAACTCTGCAGATGGTTCCAGTCAAAATCAAAGCTGAGTCCCACTGGCTTCTAGTCTAGTGAAGGAAAGTAATGAAACCAAATTCACGGAGAAATGTCTGTAGGGTACCTTGAGTAAAGGAATGAAGGGGAATTGCATTTATTTAGCATCTACTCCATCCAAGGCAAGGCACCATGTGTTTTATGTTCGTCTCATTTCATTCTCATGACACCCTGAGGAGGTATTATTATCCACAGCTGAAAGATGAGGAAATTAAGGCACAGATGGCAGAGACATCGTCTTTGCCATAAGGAGCTTTCAAAAATCACAAAGAGAAGAACATAGGAAAAAATATAGTGAGAAAAGAAGAGAAACTCAAGTGGAACTCAGAAGACCTGGGTTCATGTCTAAATATTGTTACTAACTATATGAACTGAGCAAGTTACTTAGCCTGTCAAGATCTCTGAAATGAGAGTGATAAAGTTAAAATCTAAAATTCTATCATGTTAACAAAGGTACACTAGAGACAAAAGTCAGTACTATGGTAGTTATAATCAAAGAGAAATGACAGAGATGCCTGGGTGACTCAGTTGGTTAAGCCTCTGACTCTTGGTCTCAGCTCAGGTCATGACCTTAGCATCCTGAGATGGAGCCCCGCATCAGGCTCCCTGCTCAGTGTGTAGTCTGCTTGAGATCCTGTCTCTCCTGCCCCTGCCCCTACCTAAAATAAATAAATCTAAAAACAAAACAAAACAAAAAGAGAGATGACAGATGTCACAGATGGAGGGCTAGCCACTAGTCCAGCCATTAGAGGCATTAGAATCTGGCTGATCTTCCCACATTTTACAACTAGCCCTTGAATTTTGGAATTCAAAAATCTATTTGTGAGGACACTGGTTTGGCTCTAAGAGATTAACACATAATAACTCAAGATTCAAGAGTCTGATATATAAACCACTCCCCCAAAGTATTGCTGCATAAAGACAGAGATGTTTCTATCAACTTTGTTTAGGACAAGGTCACATGGTATATGAATCAAGTAAAAAAAGTTGGTGTTAAGAAATGCTCTTCCTAGTCTCTACAGCATTATTTACTTCTTCTGCCCTACAAGGGCTGTGACCATTTCCTATACCAAAGTAGATAAACACTATTTTTTTTATTTCTCTCTGTGGGAGTTCTTTTGCTACATTCCATGAACACTGCCTCTAGCAATATTATCTTTCTATAATATAATTGTTATTTCAGCTTTTCATTAATCAGCTTCAGATGCTTCACTATAAAGGCTTCAGTTTATACTTATTGTGTTGCACCTTTGGTCATACACTTATGATACACCAGGTTACAGTTTCAGCTGTGTTTGTAGACTCATGTGTCTAGGGCACATCAAGTTCGTGAAAAAAAACTTAAGAAAAATAGAACTGAGAAGATGTGGTGACAGAGGGTCTTCTCTGGGCTCAGCCAACAGTGGCCTTACTGCCTTGGGCAAATCACATAATCTTTCTGAATACAGAGACTCCCTTTGTGAAAGAGCAAGAAAAAGACTACCACTATAGCTTCTTGCATATGAGAAAAATAAATAATGCATTAATTTAACCCTCACACAATAAACACTAAGGAACTTAGTATGCTTTTCTTTATTTTCTACCTGATCATCTTGATTGGATTTGAGACTCTCAGACTATCTGTACCTCAGATTTACTACAACAAATTACTGATCTCATTGGCGACACTTAAATTCTCCTGTAATGCACTTTCAGGAGTTAACTTTATCTTGATATTCCCCCTTTTACTATTTTACTATTTCCCTTAGGTTCTGACAACCCTCTGTGTAGAGCTGTACAATTTGCAATTATCTTGTATGGTTTCTTATGAACATGACGATGTCTGTAGGAAAGAAGCAGATTATATTGTTATTTCCACTTCCCAAATGACAGATAAGTGACACAGCAGGTGCATGATGGACTCAAACCCCTTCCTCTTGATTCTAAGTGTTTTCTCCATGGAGCACGCTGTGAGTTCTTTGATTTTGTCCAATTTTACCAATTATTATGAGACTCTAGGAAGTCATTCCATCCCTGGGGTTCTGCCTTCCTCTCTAAGGAGGAAGCTAATAAGTTGTTTCTCTGTGATGCTTAGCTTTGGTCAAATGTTTTAGGGCAGTGTTTAAGGCATGAGGCAGAAATATGGAGAAAAACCAAAAAAAATTATAGAATATTAACTAAAATTGATTAAAGAGTCCATAAATCAGTCCATGTGCATGAAGTTTAAGGGGTTACAGTTTGGTTTTGTTTTTTAATATAGAAGAAAAACAAACAACAACCTCATTAGCTTTCTTTCTCTACATGGAGGGTTAGGACAAGGAACAGTGAACTGTTGTCCTCTGAACTAAACATTAGAAGATATGCAACCACAGGGATTTAGGTCAGAGATTCCTTACACAAGGATGATTAAACTTAAGAATAGAACTCAAAAGGCAGGTTTTCTGGGTAGTCACTATTCCTACTGATGTTAAAAGCCATCATCTTCATGGGTGAAAGAAGAGGGGCATAGTTTATTGAAAGACAAATCTTGCTCCCACCTTGGGGACATATCAGCATATTAGAGTAGAATAGGTGGGGGCAAACGGATAGTTTTTAAAGCATATTCAATATATTTGGAAAATATTACATATTCAATATATGTAATATATATTAATTATATATTAAATTAATTATACTTTAATTATATATATTGAATATATGTTATATATTATATGTTGAAATATAATTCATACATAATTAGGGGCACCTGGGTGGCTCAGTGGGTTAAAGCCTCTGCCTTCGGCTCAGGTCATGATCTCAGGGTCCTAGGATAGAGCCCCACATGGGGGGGGTGTCTCTGCTCAGCGGGGAGCCTGCTTCCTTCTCTCTCTCTCTCTCTCTCTGCCTGCCTCTCTGCCTACTTGTGATCTCTGTCTGTCAAATAAATAAATAAAATCTTTAAAAAAAAAGAAATATAATTCATACATAATTGTATATATTCAATATATTTCAATATATCTGGAAAACTCAAACAGCCTTCTTTTCATAATGTAAACTTTAAAAGTGAAGTATAACAAAGACTTGTATATACCATGAGCCAGGAAAATTCTTTTTCTTTTTAAGATATTTATTTATTTGTGGTGCCTAGGTGGCTCAGTGGGTTAAAGCCTCTGCCTTCAGCTCAGGTCATGATCCCAGAGTCCTGAGATCTAGCCCCGTATCAGGCTCTCTGCTTGGTGGTGAGCCTGCTTCCCCCCTTTCTCTGCCTGCCTCTCTGCCTACTTGTGATCTCTGTCTGTCAAATAAACAAATAAAATCTTTAAAAAATATATATATTTATTTATTTTAGAGAGAAAGAAAGAGTGGGAGGGGGCAAGGGAGAGGGAGAGAGACTCTCAAAGAGACTCCCTGCTAAGCTTGAAGCTCCACCCTAAGATCATAACCTGAGCCAAAATCAAGAGTCGGACTTTAACCAACAGAGTCACCCAGGTGCCCCTGAGCCAGGAAGATTCTTAATGGAGTAGAGGGTGAAAGTCAATACCTTGTATTTATAAAATGAGAACAAGAGTGAACAAGTTGCAAAAAAAAAAAAAAAATTCTTTGACATCATGTTTACAATAACAAATAGAATCAGCTTGGAGGCAGGAGACCAGACTAGGGATCTAAAGCTTGTCCATATCAGGGGATCTACCACCAACCTGGATGAACACCTGCCTTCTCTCATCCAGTAATCCAACATTTAATGAGTGCGCAAGTACACCAGACCTAAAGTTGGGCACTCAAGGAAATGCAAATAAAACACAATCTTTGACCTTAAAAAAGGCTACAGTCTAGGGTTGGAAACAGATAATGACATAGGTAACAATAGAGAGTGGAAACTAACAAGAGCAATGGGTCCCAGAGGAACAAGGAACAAAGAGGCCTTGGGGTTGAGATTTACTGAGTAAAAGCAAAGTTTACCTTCCCTTGAGCACCAAAAATAAAGAATATGGGTTTGGAAGGAAATAAAGAAAATGGCAAAAATAACAATAATAAAACAAAAACAAAATACATCTCAATTCCTTCTGTCTAGACATGATACAGTATCACTTAGCTCAAGCAAATTTATAATCAGATATTTAAAAAGTCATACACTGAGTATTAATAGAGCTATAGTGTATTTACCAAGCATAGAACCATGGAAACTCTTCCTTAAATCTAGGCTGTGAACATAGAAAGTAAATTTTTGGCCACTTGAAACTGATTTGGATATGCATATTTTAAAGAAAAATCTGAAATGACCCTATTTCCTCCCCTGTGAGAAGCAGATGCATGGAAACTTTCAAATCTTAAATTTACCCTGTGTTGTTGGAGTTATTCATGTGCAAAAATAATCTTAAGTGGTTTTTATGGCATAAAACTGAGGGTCTGCTTCTTTTTCTTCTCCTTTTCTTCAGCTGCCCAAGTATCAGAAACAGCTGAACAGATGTTTCCCTCAACATTGAAAAACCCAAAAACCTCACCTTTGGGATGAAATCAAGCATGAAAATTTAAAGACCAAAGGACAATTTTTCAGCAAGTTCCAAGCATCTAAAATAAGAGAGGGAGGCTAGTGACTGAAATATCAAGAGCAGGATCCATGTTGGCAAAAAACCTGATGGTCAACCCACCATAATTATTCAGCCTATATAGTATATATGTGGTAAAAGGACATCGTCCCTGCCCTAAAGTGGCTTGGATCCTAATGAACAATTAAACAACAATATCAATTAGTGAAGGCAAATTCAGTGTCTTACTTTTTTAATGCCTATGTTTTTGAGAAGTTGGAGGCAAATAGCGATGTACATTCTTGGTCAATCTTATGTGATAATTAAATTAAAGATACTATGTGTGTGTTGAAACCAAATTGAAGAATGCTCAACATATTGTGTGTTAAGTTTGAGTGGAAGGATACTCAAGGTATTACCTATGTGTTATGTGCAAGTTGAAAGATGCTCAAGGTACCATCTGTGCATGAGTTTAATTAGTGATATTGCTAATTTTATGTGTCAACTTGACTGGGCCATGGGGTGCCCAAATTTTGGTCAAACACTGTTATGGGTGTTTCTGTGAGGGAATTTTTGGATGATATTACCATTTTAATTGGTAAAGTAAAGAAGTTTGCCCTCCATAATATGGGTGGGCCTCATCCAATCAGTTGAAGGTCTAAATATAACAAAAAAATCAATTCTTCCCCAAATAGAGAGAATTTTCCAATAGACTGCCCTTGGACTTCCTCTGTAACATTGGCTTTTCCTGCCTCATGGCCTTCGAATAAGAACATCAACACTGCCTGCCTAATGACCTTTGAACTTGAACACGGGCTCTCCCTGGGTCTCTAGCCTGTTGGCCTGCATGTATATTGGACTTGCTAGTCTCCATAATCACATGTGCCAATGTTAATAAAGCTATCTATTATCTGTCTCTCTGTGTGTGTGTATGTATCCATTGATCATCATTCTATCTATCATTTCTTATTGGTTCTGTCTCTCCAAAGAACTTTAATACAGATATTAAGGTACTGCCTGTA
The DNA here is from genome assembly GCF_010015895.1 of Lontra canadensis. Taxonomy (NCBI): domain Eukaryota; kingdom Metazoa; phylum Chordata; class Mammalia; order Carnivora; family Mustelidae; genus Lontra; species Lontra canadensis. Next base: position 1,074,707 of record NW_022631159.1, read on the forward strand.
TTTTGAGTGTGAGCTGAAGGATACCTTTCACATCACTCTCTCCTTTCTACATGTTTCCCCACAAGTTAGGACTTGCCCTTCTATTCAGCCTAGTATGAAACCCTTACGGTTAATCAATCCTAGGTTGTACAACAAGGTCAGAGCATATCTAATACACATATTACATCAAGCACAATACACATATGAAAAAGAACTAAACAAGCACATGAGAGAACGGAGTTCCAGTTTCTGTTCTGCTATAATTCAAATGGATGAATCTTGGGAACTCTCTAAAGTATCCTTTCTAGGGTTTAGCTTTGATCAGTAAAATGGGGGTGTCTGAAGGAACAATGTATACTTTCTCATATTGGGCAGAATATGAAAAGTGCTTCATAAGAGTCAAAAAGAGATTCAAGGAGATGCAAGGAGCCACAGATATACTTTTATTGGGGAGGGGGAACTAGAGAGACTTCTGAAAGGAGGAAGCATTTGTATTAGGCCAGGGAACTTCAAGGATGAAGGTGGTTCAAGAGAATTTGAGAAAGGCCTGGTCATCCTGGAAAAAAGAAGTGTTCTGATGAACACTGTCAGCAGCCTCCAAGTGACACAGAGGGACTGGGAGAGATCTAGTGGTTAAGCATGACAGGGAAGAACTTGAGCACAGGGAGCAGAATGTTTTATGTTAATGGAGACCAGCAAAGGGAAACAGAGTAGGCCATATTCAAGGACAATATGATCAAGATGATAAATTATGTAGACCTGGAAAGGGGACAATCTGGCCTTTTATCCAGCAGAGTGCTACAAGTAATAGAATTTTGGTATTTTGACTGGAAAAAAAAATGAACTGTAGAATCTCACCAACCAATAAGGAGACTAGAAGTGGAAAGAGAAATGATAAGGGTCTTCTTTTATTTACAGTGGAGAAAGAAACTTCACATGAAAATGTTCTTCCCTTGAAGGCAGGGAGAGGAACCGAGGCAGAAAAGAACAACCCACCCTATGCATCAATGAAGAGGCCACCAGAAAGGCAAGGCTCACTCCCAAAGTATGGTAGGCACCAAGATACCTAAGGAAAAATAGTGGCTTACTGAAATATGCCAAAGGTACTTGTCAGGGAAAGGGCAGAATATGGGACTAGAAGCTTTGTAGAATTCTGACATGTCTTTGGAATATAAGCCCTCTCCTTCCATCTCTATGTCTGAAACCCCATGGAATATTACTTCAAGCTTGGAGCCTGGATCCTGCCCTGTTTCTTAGATGGTGTGATCCTGCCTGCCATTTTCCCTCTCTTCCAGGGACTGCTGAACTTCCAACCCTGGAAAGCAAAGTTCCTTCCATGCATGAGCCAAACTTTACTAGTATCTGTAATGCCAACAGTAAGATTACTGCCTGGAACACATTAATTCCTCATTGTGTTTCCTGGCAGGAATTCACCTGAAAGAATCACCTTGACTATAAAGTCATCTCCTTGATTATTCAATTATTTGTTTATTAAATGTTTACTGTGATCCAGGCTCTGTTCTAGGCATCACATACACAAAGATGATTGAAAGATGATCCACAACACTCATCAGCTAGCAGGCTTGAGTTATATAAAAGCAGATGAATTACTGTTTGGGTTATGGCTAGCTTCAAATAAAAATATGAGCAGAAACTATCTAATTCCTCTCTCCATCCATCTATGCATTCATTAACAATTCAGCTGATGCATATTCAGTGCCACATATACCAGGAGTTTATATAGATGAAGAAGACATGAGTGCATGTGCTAGAGAAATTCTCCATCACAGTCATAGACAAGTGCAACACACAACAGGTGCTAATAAATGTATGTATGAAGAGCCGTGGGCATCCATAGTAAAAACTAGGCTACTGAAGTCAAAGGGAGACTTGGAGGGAAAGAAACACAGATTCATAAACAAAATGCACATGATTTAAAAAAAAAAAAGCATTTAGTCTTTTCTTTTTCAGTTTATAGAATTCTTAAGCACAACTTCAAGGGAAAAAAAAAAAAAAAGGAAAAAGGAAACAGTAATGCTGCTTCTTATCGAAGTGTGTGGGACTTTCAGAGAGTGAGAAACCCAGAGTCCCCTACTCAGCTTTCCTCCTGGGCCATGTGAAAATCAATGCTCTCCTTGAACAAAGAGTAGCAGACATGCTTCTTGATTCTTTTCCAACTTTTGTGGCTGACTTGCTGGGTAACAGACCAAGCACTGTCTGACACACCTGTGCACTGGTGCCCTCAACAGGAAAATGAGGAAGCTGACAGGCTCAATCCGACTTGCCTCCCAGCAATCCTGGGAGGCTAAATTAAGTACCACCCAGTTAGTTTCTTGAGCTTCCAAGAAAAAAGAAGGAGATTGCATGGGGTTGGGGTTGAGACCTACCCAAGGTCTTATCAACACCCAGGCTTTGATAATCCCAAAGTAGAGGCAATCTGAGTGAAACACAGTGCCCCAATTACCGAAGTCAGCAGTACTCCTCTGGAATAGAGAGACTTTGTTAAGACATTTTAGTCCAAGGCAGAGCATTTTCATGTAAGAGGGATAATTTAGGAGTCAAGAATATAGTGATTTAGTTGAGAGTAGAAAGAAAGAGATAGAAAAAAATATGCCTTTTAAAAGATCACGTCTTCTCCAGGGGTGTACATTCACTCCCCTCCCAAATTGAGAAAGGCAATTTAATTGCTCATAACATTATTGACTTGACCAGGCAAACCAGCTTTGCCAAAGGAGTGTGTGCCTGAGGAGTGTGGTATCACAGGAATTAGATTCTGCAGTGTGACTGCTTCCCCAGACCTTTCTCTTTCTGCTTTGGTGACATCCTGCCCCCCATAATGAGGCTCCCTCACATCTCTTTCCTTCACACATTTTCCACTCAGCAACAACATCTCCCTCACTTCTGGCTTGGGATTTAGGGTATTGTTTTTGTGATATAACTTATTTAAAATAACTAAAGCATAAAAATCAGTAACTAAAATTAAGCAATTGCTTCTGGACACAATTTATTCTGTTTTATATCAAGCCATATTTTCCTGGAAACCTTAATTTTTTACCTTTTAACTCTCAGGAAAGGGTCTTCAGAAAGTTTGGAATTCCATAAAACTTAATACGAAAAGATGTTTCAAACCAAGATCATTACACAAATAGTGATGGTTCTTGATTCCCCGTCTCCATTCCCCCAACTCCGTTTTCCTAGCCCAGGGATTAGTCAGCCTGATTTTGTACTCCACTTGTTTTTATAAGGAGAGCTTTATAGGAGCATAGCTATTTTCATTTGTTTCTATATTATCTGTGGTTACTTTCACACTGCAATGGCAGAGCTGAGTAGCTGCAACAAAAATTGCCTTCCTCTCAAAGTCTGAAACATTTACTATCTAGCAGTTTTGCAACCACTATATCCAAATCCCTTTGGACATCTCAATATGCATGCCTTGTAGCCTCCTAAAACATGTTCAGATTTGTCATTACCTTTTTCTCAAATCTGTGCCTTCTCTAGTGTTTCTTACTTCATTAAATGTCACTACTATCAATCAGTCGCCCACATGTAAAGATTGGGAGTCCATTCTTGTTTCCTCCCTTTCTCTCGCCCTCAAAGCAATGAACCAGTAAGCCATGACCAAGTAATTCTCCACCCTGAAGCTAGAGTGAGCTTTCTAATACATAAATATAGTTTATGTTGCTTTCCCACTTAAAATATTTTAAAGCACTTCCAGGTTATGCTGGTTCCTCACTTAAAATATTTTAAGGTGTTTCCATTCTTTTTGGCCATAGATATTTGAATGTTCTCAATCTGACTTTTTAGAAGCTAGGCATAATGTGGCTCTTGCCTCATCTACAAGTCTCCATCCACCAGTCTTCCTTGTTGCTGTTAATTCCTTAAAAAACTCACGCAGGCTCTCTCTGTCTTACCTCTGAAACTCTCTGCATGCTATTCCGTTACTTAGAACAATCTGCCCCTTGCAGATATTTTCTGTATCAGTCCTCAGAATATGCTAAAAAGTCACTCCTTGAGGAATGCCTCCTCACACATCTGGACTATGTTTGATCACTCTACCTGTGACTCTATGTTTCCCCTGCTACAATGATCACCATTCCTTACTGTTAACACCTGTTAATTGTCTGTCTTCTCAGCTATACTGTAAGTCCCCTGAGAGAAGGTATCTTATCTGTCTCATTTTTTTTTCAGAGTATTTGGAAATAGAAAATTCTGAGTACTTACTTATTAAGTGAGTAAGTGAATCCCTCTTACTCCAGGAAACAGAAGCTTTACAGAGTGAAGGGAATACAAAGTAACTGTTATAGGGGAAACTCAGAGAGCTCTGACTATCCTCCAAACACTTTTTTAGAAGAGTGGACTGTACAAGGCTGAGGTTGTAACTTGTAATGCTCTGGCAAGGAAGGGAATTGTAAGCATGTTATCCTGGGTGTGAGAAAGAAAGAAAGAGGAAAACTGATGAGATAAGAATAGAAAAGTCATGGTACTACATTGGCCTCAAGCAGTACTACTAGTGATAGATGGTACTAGGATATCTTTTACAAATTTAAGATTAGACCTCATTCTATAAGCTTGAAGATGCATTTACTATGTAAACTTTCTTTTAATCAGTCTCTTTCTCAGCTAAGCCAAGTTAAAAACAAAACTATATTCCCAGATGTACTTACAGGACAGGTAAAGCATCTGTTACTGCTAGTTGTACTTATAGTAGATTCCATGATGCCTCTGAACGTTCATGGTTTCCTATAGAACTGTACTGTCAGATGTGTACTTGAGAATTAAACCCTTTTCCCAAGATATATGGAAGAAGTAATCCCGACTTTTTAAAGTAAGTACCTCAAGAGCTTTGTGGTTTACATTTACAGCTAAAAAATCACCTTGGTCTTCTGATTTAACATAAAAGGAGTGAATGAATAGAAAAACTAGAAAAGAAAAGCAAAACCAAACAAACAACTCATGAATACACATTAAATGTGCTTTAATTTTGATTAAGTCACTGAATGGAAGGAAAAAGAAACTATTTGAAATGAATCTTCACTTTTCAGAGTGGGGCATCAAGAGGTAATTCTAAGGTTGATATGTCAAGAAATAGAGGTATGTAGAAGCATGTATTTACAGTTATGGAGACCATTTCTAGAACCAAAGAGACTAACAGTTCCAACTAACTACCTTATTTGAGAAAGAAGCTATAGAAGACAATAATAAGAAAACTACAAAATTCTCCCCATAGGTTTTCAACTCCTGAAAAGGTATTGACACCATTAACACAGAAGTATTTAGATTAGAGTAAGTTCATACTCCTGAACACTGAGTTCACAGTCAGGGTTGGGACAGAACCCCCACCAACTCTCTTTTGTGTTGTAGAGAAGGGGCCTTCCCAGCACAAAGTTGCATCCCCTGCACTGTGCCTCTCACCTGCAGCCTTCTGATTCTGCCTGAGAGGGGAGAGGCCTTGGGTGTGGTGGCCCAGTTGGAGGTTGATCTTGCTGTTTTTGTTTCTTGTTTTTGTGTTTGTGTTCTCTGGGATTTGCTGAGAAAAAAAAAAAATGTGAGCAAAGCAGAAGGAGGTGGGGAAAATGGGTCCAAACCCCAGTATCCCCTGCCCCACCCCACAGTCTTTCCCTTAGTGGTGGGAAACCCTTACCTTGCAAAGTGAATGTGCCCCCTTTAGACATCTTAGGTGACGTCTAAAACCCTAGTCTTCAAACACTCAGATGCCCTGGGATCCAGAGCTTTCAAGGGCCTGTGGACCTAAATACAGCAGGGTTCACACCCAAAGGAGAACCACCAAGAAACAGAAAGACTTTGGAGCAAAGAAATCTACAATTTACCTCTGAACATCATGAAATATGCTTTGGACAATATCTTTGATATGGATAGATTTTTATCACAGTCACTCTTCTTATATTTGGAACTACTTGATATGTTAGAGGATAGAGGTTACTAGAATGGAATTAGTGATTAATCAACTGTGAGTCATGATACACTAGATAAAACAGAAATATCTTCAGGAGAATGTTATGAACATATGGACCTTCCTTAATGCACTGGGTATAGATGCCATCAAATCCTAATTGTTGAGGACCTAACTGAGTGGTAGAGTGGATCAGAACATTTTGGTCTGGCTACTGCACATAACCTAACTCCTAGACAAGGTGGAACCTATTCAACTTTTCAGACAGCTGTACATCTTGGATAAATTCTACATAAGCCCCTTGGTGGTTTTACCAGGTTGTTCTCCTAATTCATCTGCATACCAAAACCAACACAGCAAATATCTCAGAGTATCTGATTGTTCTCAAAAATATTACTAGTGATATGACTTATTCACAAATTCTTTGTAACCTGAGAGAGACTGAAGCAAGCTGAAGGTTCTGAAGAGTCATAACCTCTCAGTTCATCTCTTCCAGACCTAGAACCAAGGTCCATGCATATGAAAGATGTTTGCACTTGAGCACGGTGGAAATGAAAAGATATCCAAAGATGAATGGCAGTCTCTGAGTATGAGGGAGACAACACTCACCAAAGTACTCAGGAAGTACTTCTCCCATTTGTTCAAGATAAGTATATTTCAGATTGAGAGTTATAACCTGTTAGTGGATTACAAAACCAAATTGTTGTTTATTTCATTTTGTATTTTTAAGGATTTTGTTAATTTATATTAATAAGTACTTAGACTTAAATTTACTCTTTTGTGTTTCTATTTTTCATAGATACTAAAGGTAAATATTATTTTATAAATTTTCCAGTTATATATCATGTGTCTGTCTATTGCATTATAATATAAAATATAATTATTACTGTGGTCATGGTGTTTATGAAGCACTGTGTCTGTGTGGTTATGTTATAGCCTCCCTTACCCACTAGATAAGGCTATAGAGAGACTTCAGTTAATAGATACATCATCTCTTGTCCCATGTACTGGTTTAATTTGGATGAAAGTTGGTTCCTAAAACTCAACTGCCATGGTCAGAATAATTAAGAAAAAGGTATCAGCTAAGAGAAGATGCTGAAAGAATGTTTCTATTTATTATAAGCACTTATATACTATTTGATGTATTACCATATACATTTATTACTTTGATAAAATAAAAAATTTCCATTTCATCTTAATCTGACTAAATTAAACTCTTATTTAACTACATTCTTCCTCATCAGTAGCAAAGAGGGATATGATAATATGACAAAACTTTAGTATAACTAAATGTCCCAATATCAAGGAGTGGAGAGAGTCTCTCAAGGCAGAGAGGCAGATTACAGGCAGAGAAGTACAAGCAAATTAGCCATCTTGGGTTTAGTCAAGTCTCCAGTGAAGTTCATAGAGAGAATCCTGGAGTACATATATGAAGAGATCATGGGGAGAGTCCTATGAGGTCCTCAAGAGTATAGAGCAAGATAATTTCTTTTCTTTCTTCTTTTTTTTTTTTGATTTAAATTCACGTTAGTTAACACATGGTGTATTATTTCTTTCAGCGGTAGAATTTAGTGGTTCATCAGTTGCATATAACACCCAGTGCTCACTACATCAAGTGCCCTCCTTAATGCCCATCACCCAATAATCCCATTCCCCCACTCACCTCCTCTCCAGAAACCGTGTTTGTTTCCTTTAGTTAGAGTCTCTTATGGTTTGCCTCCCTCTCTGTTTTTATCTTATTTTGTTTTTTCTTTCTTTCTAGTGTGTTCATCTGTTTTATTTCTTAAATTCTATGTATGAGTGAAATTGTATAGTATTCATCTTGCTCTGATAGACTTATTCATTTAGCAGAATATACTCCTCTTCCATCCATGTTGTTGCAAATGGCAAGATTTCATTCTTTCTGGTGGCTGAGTAGTATTCCACTATATATATACTACTTCTTCTTTATCCATTCATCCATTGATGCACATCTGAGCTCTTTTTGTATTTTGGCAATAGTGGACATTGCTGCCATAAACACTGGGGTGCATGTTCCCCTTCAAGTCACTATGTTTGTATCCTCTGGATAGATATGTAGTAGTGCAATTACTGGATTGTAGGGTAATTCTACTTTTAATTTTTTGAGGAACCTCCATATTGTTTTCCAGAATGGCTCTACCAGTTTGCATCCCCACCAACAGTGTAAAAAGGTTCCCCTTTCTCTGCATCCTCACCAACATCTGTGGTTTCTTGTGTTGCTAATTTTAGCCATTCTGACTGGTGTAAGTGGTATCTCATTGTGGTTTGGACTTGTATTTCCCTGGTGCCAAGCAATGTGGAGTGTTTTTTCATGTGTCTGTTAGCAATTTGCATGTCTTCTTTGAAGAAATGTCTGCTCACATTTCTGATTGGATTTTTTTTTCTGATTTTCTGATTGGATTTTTTTTTTTTTTGTATTGAGTTAGATAAGTTCTTTACAGATTTTGGATATTAGCCCATTATCTACTGTATCATTTGTAATTATCTTCTCCCATTCCATAGGTTGCCTTTTAGTTTTGTTGATTGTTCCTTTTACTGTGCCAAAGCTTTTTATCCTGGTGAAGTTCCAATAGTTCATTTTTGCTTTTGTTTCCTTTCCTCTGGAGAGATGTATAGCAAGAAGATGCTGTGACCAAGGTCAAAGAGGTTGCTGCCTGTATTCTCCTCTAGGATTTTGATGGGCTCTGGTCTCACATTTAGATATTTCACCCATTTTGAATTTAATTTTGTGTATGGCCCAAGAAAGTCATCTAGTTTCCTTCCTCTGTCATGTGGCTGTCTAATTTTCCCAACGCCATTTGTTAAAGAGACTGTCTTTTTATCTTTGGATATTCTTTCCTGCTTTGTCGAAGATTAGTTGACCATAGAGTTCAGGGTCCATTTCTGGGTTCTCTAGTCTGTTCCATTGATCTATGTGTCTATTTTTGTGCCAGTACCATACTGTCTTGGTGATTACTTTACTGGAACTGTGATGCCTCCAGCTTTGTTTTTATTTTTCAACATTACCTTGCCTATTCAGGGTCTTTTCTGATTCCATACAAATTTTAGAATTGTTTATTCAAATTCTGTGAAAATGCTGATGTTATTTTGATAAGGATTGCACTGAATGTAGATGGCTTTGAGTGGTACAGATACTTTTTAAATATTTGTTCTCCCAATCCATGACAATGGGACATTTTTCCATTTCTTTGTGTCTTCCTCAATTTCTTTCATAAGTGTTCTATAATTTTCAGAGTACAGGTCATTTACCTCTTTGATTAGGTTTATTCCTAGGTATCTTATGGTTTTTGGAATATTTGTAAACAGGATCGATTCCTTGATTTCTCTTTCTGCTCCCTCATTGTTGGTGTATAGAAATGCAACAGACTTCTGTGCACTGATTTTACATCATGTGACTTTGCTGAGTTCCTGTATCAGTTCTAGCAATTTTTTTTTTTTTTTTTTTGTGGAGTCTTTGGGTTTTCCACATAAAGTATCATGTCCTCTGCAAGGAGTGAAAGTTTGACTTCTTCCTTGCAGATTTGAATGCATTCTATTTCTTTTTTTGTCTGATTGCTGAGGCTAGGACTTCTAGTACTATGTTGAACAACAGTGGTGAGAGTGGATATCCCTGTCGTGTTCCTGACTTTAGGGAAAATCTCTCAGGTTTTCCCTATTAAAGATGATATTAGCTGTTGGTCTGCTGTATATGGCTGTTATGATGTTGAGATATGTTACATCTATACCTACTTTGTTGAAGATTTTTATCAAAAAACAATGCTGTACTTGGTAGCATGTTTTTTCTGTATGTATTGAGAGAATCATATGGTTATTATCCTTTCTTTAATATGATATATCACATTGATTGATTTACAGATGTTGAACCATCCCTGCCTCCCAGAAGTAATCCCACTTGGTCATGGTGAATTATCCTTTTAATGTACTATTGGATCATATCAGCTAGTATCTTGAGAATTTTTGCATCCATGTTCATCAGGGAGATTAGTCTGTAATTCCCCTTTTTGGTGCAATCTTTCTTTTGGGGATCGATGTTGGCCTCATAGAATGAGTATGGAAGTTTTCCTTCCATTTCTATTTTTTGAAACAGCCTCAGAAGAATAGGTATTAATTCTTCTTTAACTGTTTGGTAGAATTCCCTTGGGAAGCCATCCAGCCCCAGACCTTTTTTTGCTGGGAGATTTTTAAATTACTGACTCAACTTCTTTGTTGGTTATGGGTCTGTTCAAGTTTTCCATTTCTTCCTGTTTCAGTTTTACTAGTTTATATTTCTAGGAATTTATCCATTTCTTCCAGGTTGCCTAATTTGTTGGCATAAAATTTTAATAGTATCTTCTTATCATCGTTTGTGTTTCTATAGTGTTGGCTGTGATCTCTCCTCTTTCAGTCATGGTTTTATTATTTGGGTCCTTTCTCTTTTCTTTTTGGTAAGTCTGATTAGGGGTTTTATAAGTCTTGTTAATTATTTCAAAGAACCAGCTCTTAGTTTTGTTGATCTATTCTAAGGTCTTCTTTTTAAATTCTATATCATTGATTTCTGCTCTAATATTTATTATTCCCCTTCTCCTGATGGATGTAGGCTTTATTTGCTGTTCTTTCTCCAGCTCCTTTAGGTGTAAGTTAGGTTGTATATTCGAAACTTTTCTTCCCTGTCCTTTAATCTCTATGCATGTGTGGTCCTTCCAAATTTTTTCTTGTAGTTGACTTCGAGTTTCATAAAATGAAAATATGCATGGCATGATCTCAGTCTTTGTAATGGTTGAGTCCTGATTTGTGACCCAGTATGTGATCTATTCTAAAGAATGTTCCATGTGGAATTGAAAAGAATGTGTATTTGCTGCTTTAGGATGAAATGCTCTGAATGTCCGTTAAATCCATCTGGTCAAGTGTGTCATTCAAAGCCATTGTTTCCTTGTTGATCTTCTACTTAAATTATCTGTAAATTGCTGTGAGTGGGGTGTTAAAATCCCCTACTATTATCGTAATATTATCAGTGAGTTTAAGTATGTTATTAAATGATTTATATAATTGGCTGCTCCTATGTTAGGGGCATAAATATTTACAATTGTTAGAACTTCTTGTTAGGTAGACCCTTTTATTACAATATAGTGTCCTTCTTCACCTCTTATTACAGTCTTCGGTTTAGAATCTAGTTTGACTGTTACAATGATGGCTACTCCAGCTTTCTTTTGATGTTCAGTAGCATGATAAATGGTTCTCTACCCCCCCACTTTCAATCTGGAACTCTTGGGGTCTGAAATGCATCTCTTATAAACAGCATATTGGTGGGTATTGTTTTGTTTTGTTTTGTGTTTTATCAATCCCGATACTCTATGTCTTTTTTGGAGCATTTAGTGCATTTACATTCAGAGTAATTATTGAAAGATATGAATTTAGTGTCACAGTATTATCTCTAAAGTTGCTATTCCCATAGAATGTCTCTGTTACTTTCTGGTCTTTTTACTTTTGGGATCTCTCCTGACTCAAAGGAGACTCTTTAATATTTCTTACAGAGATGGTTAAGTGTTCACAAATTCCTTTGGTTTTTGTTTGTCCTAGAAATTCCTTTTCTCTCCTTCTATTCTGAATGACAGCTTTGCTGAATAAAGTATTCCTGTCTGCATATTTTGTCTATTTAGTACCTGAATATATCATCTCAGTTCATTCAGGCCTGCCAGGTCTCTGCGGACAGGTCTGCTGCCAGCCTTACATTTCTACCCTTTTGGCTTAAGAACATCTTGTCCCAAGCTGCTTTCAGGATTTTCTCTTTATCTTTGAAATTTGTAAGTCTCACTATTATATGTCACAGTGTTGCCTTTTTTTTTTTTTTGAGTTGGACTCTGTGCCTCCTGGACTTGAATACCTGTTTCTTTCCTCATATTATGGAAGTTCTTGGCTATAATTTATTTAAATAAACTTTCCGTCCTTCTCTCCCGCTCTTCTGGGCATCCAGTATTATTTTGTTTTATGAAATTTCTGAGTTCCTTAAGTTTACCTTCATGATCTAATAGTTTTCTGTCCCTCTTCTTTTCAGGTTCATTATTTTCCATAATTGTATCTTTTCATATCACTGATTCACTCCTCTGTTTTGTCCCTCTTTGTTTTTATGTTCTCCACTTTGGACTGCATCTCAGTTACAGCACTTTTAATTTCAACCTGACAAGATTTTAGGTTTTTGAATCTTTATACTAAGGGATTTTCTAGTGTCTTCTATGCTTTTTTCAAGCCTAGCTAGTATGCTTATAACAGTTTTAAATTATAATTCAAATAGCTTTCTTGTAACTATATTGATTAAATCCCTGACTCTGAGTATTATCTCCTGTTCTTTTTTTTTAAGGTGAATTTCTCCATCCCATCATATTGTCCAGAAAAGAAAATAAGAAAGGAAAAAAAAAAAAAAAAGCACCAGTACAAACACTAAAGAAAACTAGATCCTGGGTGTTTTTTGGTCTGCTTGTTAAAAGAAACTAGATTCTGGGAGGGATCTAGTAACTGAGAGTTACAGGAGGGAGGGATAATGGGGTAGCCAGGTGATGGGTATTAAGAAGGGCACGTATTTTGATGAGCACTGGATGTTATACACAACTAATGAATCACTGAACACTACATCACAAACTAATGATGTACTACATGTTGGTTAACAGAACATAATTAAAAAGAAAGAAATTAGATTCCAAAATAAGAAAGAAATATATATAATAAATATATATTAGATATATATAATTTTATATATGTATAAAATATAATACAATAAAAAGGAAACAAAAATTATATAAGGTATATATAAAAATAAAAAATAATTTTAAACTAAGAAAAATAAATGAAAAATAATAATTTTTTTAAAAGGATAAAAGTACAAAGGCAGATAGATACTATTTTCCCCTAGAGCTGAACCTCTGCAACCCTCTATGGTCAGTAACTTGGTATAAGTGAGTTGTTTGTGCTGGTACTCTGGACCTGCTACACCGATTCTCAGGTATACATGTCTTAGTAGAACTGTGCCTTCAATGGTGGGGAGGCAGAGCTTGATGTAAGCAGCTCTGCTGGGTGATGCGGTTTTGCTTCCTGAAGGCTTTCAGCACTGACGGGTGGGATGAATATGGTGGTGCCCAGCCCTCTAGACCCAGAGCTGAAAATTAATGCCCCCACTCTTCAGCGAGTCCTCACAGAAGAGTAATCAATCACTATTGTCTCCTGGTTTCAGTCAGAACTCTTTGTTCCCCCTGCCTGTGTCTGAGCTCTTTTATCTCAAGCATGCAACTGAGTTTCAGAATTCCAAATTTTAAGGATTCCCATGGCACAGACCCATACTGTTCTTCCTGGGGATGGTCTTATAATGCTTCTATTATTTGTTGGAGAGTGGCAGTTTGCAGTTTATGGAAATACAGTGCAGAAATCTGGCACCTAGATTCTGTTATCAGCCAGCTTCCACACTCTAAGCTGGGGAACAGTGCAACACTCAGACATTACCCATTCTTCTTGTGACCCGGGGGATCCTCTGACCACAGTATCATACCTGGGATTCTGCCCCACTTCACACCTTTAAGCCAGGCACATCCTTCGTTGATAGTAAACTTCTAAAAGTTCAGATTTTGTGCTTTGCTGTTTATAATACTTTGCAGTATTATGCCTCCATAAGCAGGCTCCCTCCTTGTGACCATAACCACAGTTATATCACACCAGATTTAAGTTTCCTTACCTCCTACCCTCCAAAGGGTGGTCATTTTTCTACTTGTGGAATTTCAGTATTTGTTTTCTCAGAACTCTCAGTAATTTCTTGGATGTTCAGAATGATTTGATAACTATCTAGCTGTATTTGAGGGATGAGACAAACTTAGGGTTCCCCTACTCTTCTGCCATCTTAACTCCTCCCAAAGAGAATTTCTTATTGCACAAATGATCACAGTGGAATCAATGGGAATGTCATTTATTGTTAATTATCCTCATTCTACAGTTTAGATACAAGCAGAGTATAGATGGATAGAGCAAAACACCTCAAAACTTTAAGATACATGACCTAGGAGAGTGAAAATACAGAGAATAAATATGTCATGAATGAGGCAAGTATGTAGAAATGAACTCCTCAGGCTATGTCAATAAATACTGGGACGATATGGAGCTATTCCTGTCCCCATCTAGTGTGTCTTCCTCAAGCTGTGGATTATAGAAAATTGGTGTTTGGGGATTAAAAGAAATAGAGACTGTCCTCTTGGAATCCCACCAAGATTCTCTCCAGAAAGTTGATAATCAGGCTTCATAGGAAGATTTGTCTGCTCACAAACATTATTTTGTCTACAACCAAGACTGTCTCATCCATTCAGGATAATCTGGCTCACAAGTGGTCAATGGAAAAGATTAGTGCCTAAGACATAGTTCACGGTGGCAACTACTATAGGTATAAAAGGCAGACATTCAAATTATCCAGGCAATGCAATGCCTACCTATACCATGAATGATCTCAATGGTAAGCTAGATAGCTTTCAGAAGCTGTATGGCTAAGCTTGTTCTCAGAGCAATTGTAGGATTTGACACTTTTGTTTGCTGAGTTTGGTGGCCTTAAGTGACTCTCAAAATGGAATTAATAAACCAAAGAGAATAGTGAGTGAAGTGTGAGGAGAAGCACCTTGATCTCTTTCAATTTCCCCATCATTTGCTTTCCACTCAGTCTTGGCTGTCTCTCTCTTTCCACTCCCTTCCTCACTGGTAGAACTGTTTATAAGAAAGGGCTTTCAAAGACATAAACATTTTATACACAATTTAAAGAGGATGGTTAACAGACATCTATAATTTCATTTCAAAGCACCCATTGACATACCAGTTTGACACAAATGTACAGAATCATGCCCAAACCACATTCTTACTGCATATTCATCTTCCTGGAAGTATATCTACTTTCTAGTCAAAACTATTTCATGATTCTGTTATTTAACAAAAGAGTCTTCCCTTGTTATTTAACTAATGACCTTACAAAATTTTTTGTTTTTGTTTTGTTTTTTAAGTTGTCTCTGGGGAATCTAGTGAGGAAGAAAGACTCCCTTCCTCACTGGTAGAATTATTTATAAGAAATAAAGAAATAATTTCTTTAGATTGCTTCTATTCTGCTTTACTAAGGAATCCTGGATTGCATGGAATTGGAAAAGCATCCATCCATCCCATCAGTATTTATCTACCTATGTAGTAATCTGGTGCCCCTGAAACAAGAATAAACAAAAAGCTTACTCTAGTAGAAAAGACAAACACAAGTAAAATGATCACAGACCCATACAACTAAAGTCAGTAATATGAAGAGAAAATATGGCAGTTTCTGATATCTGGAAGGCTGACAGAGGTGTCCTCAAGTAAGAGATGTTTGAGCTGTGATCGAAGTATGAGTCACAGTATAAAAAGCAAAAGAGAGCAAAGCAGAATAACTTTTCAGGGAGAGAAATAAACTGCTGCACAGGTTCTCTGGATGAATTGACAAAAGCTGATATAATTGGACACAAAAGACAAAGGGAGAATGTGGTAGAACGTAAGTAGGGGAATGAGGCAGGGACCAGAGTATACATGGCCATAATAAGGAGTTTAGGCCTTATTGTAGAGGGAGTAGGAAGCAGCCACTGGCAAGATCAAATCTGCTTTTAAAAATATTATTCTGCTGCACTATGGAGAATGGAATAGAGGCAGAACAAGAATCAGACCTTTAGAGACACTATTCCTTAAAATAGTATTATGTTCCCCAACTGAGCTCTTGGCCAAAACACTACCCCACACATGCACACACACACTAACTCAAAAGACAAGAATACATGCTGTAATGCAAAATAAAAACCATCATACAACATTATTAAAAATTTTTCTTTAATCCCTAATTGAGCTAAATGTAAATGGGTGCTGCTATTTTTTCCTCACTTCTTTTCACTCCCTTCTGTATGTGTATGTGTATGTGGTTGGGGAAGGAAGTGTGTTCTCAACTTGCTGGTACGCTAAGTACAGGCTCAGTCCACTTATGGGGTAACCCATTATTCAATAGAGGGAGGCAGTGGTTCAGGTGGGAGATGCTGGTGGCTTGGATGAGGATGGTGGTGATGAACTATTTAAGAAGTGATGAACTATTTAGGTGACAAATTGCTAGCTGGAAAATAAGGGAAAGGAAGGAGGTCAAAGATGACCCTCTGGCTTTGGTGGGCAGCTGATGAGTAATGTCATTCCATAAGACAGAGAATAGTTGAGGAAGACTATATTTAAGAATGACTCTTAATGATGGTCTTGTCCAAGTTCAAGAAATGGATGGCATTGAGTGCTTCTCTTACCCATGGTAGACATTGACTGTTAACCATGGCAAACATTCTTTCCTCCTGAGCCTTTGAGTCAGTACTTCAGATAAGGCCTATTTGCCATCCCAGTTCAAATGTAAGCCCCTTATTTAGAAGGTAAATAAATTAAGACTCGTTTTTTTTTTAATTATAGTTCTACAGAAAAGACATTTGAATAAAAGTATCCCTTTCAATTACTTTCTTTAATTAAAAAAATTTTAATTAAAATATTTAACATAAATTCTACATATCTATATTATGTTCCTTTTTCTTATATATATAATTTAAGAAATTCACCTGGATTCAACAGTAAATATAAAGGTATTGCTTGAATATAAATACCAATCAACATCAATAGAAGTATAAATAAATGTATTGCTTGAGTATAAATATGAATCAGAAGAAGTCAATGAATGTTCCATGCTTCTATCTGATATCTGATATCACAAGATTGTGTGTTACTGCTAGAAATCATCTGCTCCATTACTTTGAAGATGAGGATTGAGTTCCAGAGAGGTGAAACTTCTGGTTTAGAGTCACAAAGCCTGTTAGTGACAGACTCCAGGCAGAAACCAAATCTCCCAAGTCCCAGATCACTGCATTTTCCTGAAAACCACACTACCTCCAAACACACCCTCTAACCTGAACTGAAAGGCAAGTATGAAAAATTCAGGAACATTCAAATGGCTTGACTATTTATAAATATTCTCAACCATTGTATCAAGTTCCCTAATAGTAACAATAATACTACTTTAACAGAAGACCTTCCTCACTCTTTCTGTTATCCTAGCACTACTGTCAGCTAATACTGCCTGTCCTATAACCTACATTGAGGGTAACAAGATCTGTACTTTTATCTCCTTACCAGTTTGTAAAGTGGGGTGAAGTATAATAGAATTATGGGTGAGGCTAAAACTCCATTTAAGAAAATTCAATGTTCATGTATCCAAACTTACAAAGAGACAAATTAGGGGAGATTTCTCAAACAATACCAGATTTTCTTATAGGTTTTCTTTTAATAGCATGCTCCATTAGAACTTTCTAAATATTTATAGCTCATTAAGTATTTGACATGAAGACAGGGGGTGGAAAGAAAGAGCCTTAAATTAGAGTGTTAAAATATTCAACTAACTGATGGAGAGGAATTTTTTAAAAATAAAAACTACTTCATTTATTTTTGTAAAACAATGGAAAATATAATCTTAAGCATAAAAATAAACTCATATAAGTTGAAAATGTTTGTTCCTTGGGGGGTTGGTGAATGGAAAACTGATGGTCTGATCCTTGCATTTTGTCTACATTCACTGCAATGGGCTCAAAGGCAAACAACACTCTGAAAGAGCTCTAAGGTAGTGCTCTAATAATTTACTGAAATGGCCTTGTTTTTCACTTTTGGAATCTTTATTGCTCTTGTCCTAACTGCTTTAAGATCAGAAAATAATGTTATATCAGTTAGTTGTATTTGACAGAGATGTGCTGATTTGATTATTCCTTTTATTAAATTTCCCTCTGCAGTAATACATATATTCAGTCTCAGAAATACAATCTGAAACACTCTTTTTGGTAGCATACCTGGTCTTCAAACCACACTCCTCTGCTTTAGGCTTTATTAATCATACACAGCTTTCGGTCCATAATAAAGTTTAGAAAGTTTCCAATGAAAAAACGAGGAGAAAAAATAACTGGCTTTTTGATGCATGTTTTATTTGACAGTTTCTAAATTTGTTGAAGTAATATCATGTAACCACTTTAGGAAACCAGATAGGAAAAGTAGATCCTTCTCCAGAAGGGAGAAGCCTTGAAGTTTAAGAAAACTTGCAGCTTATTCTTCCTTGTGAAATATTTCAAAAACACTTGTAGGCAAAGTAAGAAAAGAAGGGGCTTGGAACTCCAAGTTAGAGGAAAGTTGGCTTGTGTGGGAAAGAAAGAGAATACTCCAGGACACCTAATGCTCAAAGCACATGACAAGTCATGGGAACTAAATGCAAAATGTGATCCTGGACAATATCTTGAATAGAAGAAAGAGAGTGCATAAGAAAGAGAGAACGAGAAAGGAAAGGACTGAAAGAAAAAAAGAAAGAAAGAAAGAAAGAGAAAGTGAAAGAGAGAAAGGGAAGAAAGAGATAAATACTATAAAGGATATTTGGGCTAATTGCTGAAAATTGAATAGCACTGTATCAATGTCAAATTCCTTGAATTTGATAATTATGAAAAGTAAAATAATATGTTTGTTCTTTGGAGATACATGTTGACATATTCAGTAGTGAAGGGCCAAGATGTCTGCAACTTATTGTCAAAAGTTTAGAAAAAAACAATCATCATAATAATGATATTGATGGAAATAAAAGTGATAAAACAAATACAGCAAAAATATAAACAATTAATGAATGTATGTGAAATGAACAAAGGTTCATTGTATTATTCTTGCAACACTTCTGTAAGCTTGAATTTGTTCAAAATAAAAATTTCACTTAAAAACCATATAGCAGAGATATATTAAGGAGGTATATAACCCTTGTAGTTTAAATATAAGTTTAGGGCATAAGAAAAATCAAAATAAATACTTACATGGATCTCTCTCCTCAAATTATTTTAAATGGTTTATATAGACACAGAAAATATGTTAATGCATTCAAACAAAGATCACATAGATATTGGCTAAAAATACTGACTTAGGAATAAGACTGTGTGGGTTTAAATTGTGTCTCTATCATTAATAGTTACATGAGTATGAGTGTGGTCCAATTATTTAACTACCCCATGCCTCAGTTTCTTCATCTGTCAAATAGAGATAGTTAATCAGTAGAATATTGTAAGAATTGAATGGAATAATCTCCAGTACATGCTTAGAATATACCTGTCATGTAAGCATTCAATAAGCATTAACTATTTTTATTTTAAAATATAAAGTAAACCAGACAGTCATGGCTAAAAAAGATATCAGTAAAAGAAGAAGAAAATCAATTCCAAGGAAAAGAAGATGAAAAGACAGAGTGGAGGAGAAATAGGAGACCTTACTTTTGTCTGATCCCAGGAATTCAGCTATATACCAATCAAATCATTCTGAACACCTGAAAACTCAACTGGAAATCTAAGAAAAGAATGGCTGCAACTCTACAAATAGAAAAGCAACCATTTTCTGAAAGAATAACGAGACAGGAAAACTCACTTCATAAAAGAGAACGAGAGGCAGTACTGACTGCCATGCATGTAATCGGGGTATAGATATAAGTAAGATGTCAGAAATAGAGTTCAGAATAAGATTATAAAGATACTAGCTGGGCTTGAAAAAAACATAGAAGACAGTAGAGAATCCCTTTCTGGAGAAACAAGAGAACTAAAATCTAATCAAGTTGAAATCAAAAAGGCTATTAATGAGATCCAATAAATAATGGAGTCTCTAACTGCTAGAGATAAATGAGGCAGAAGAGAGAATTAGTGATATAAAAGATAAAATAAGAGAGAATAAAGAAACTGAGAAAAAGAGAGATAAACAACTATTGGATCAAGAGGGGGAAAATGCAAGAGATAAGTGACACCATAAAGCTAAAATTATTAGAATAATTGTGATCCTAAAAGAACAGGAAGGGGGGTGGAGCAGAAGGTATATCAGAGCAAATTATAGTGGAGAACTTCCATAATCTGGGGATTTGGAAACAGGCATTCAAGGCCAGGAGGCCAAGAAACATCCCCTCAAAACCAGTAAAAATAGGTCAACAACCCTACATATAATAGTGAAACTCGCAAATCTCAGAGACAAAGAGGAAATCATGAAAGAAGCACTGACAAGAGGTCCATAACCTGCAAGGGTAGAAATATTAGACTTGCAGCAGACCTATCCAGAGACTGGGAAGACCAAAAAGAACTGGCATGATATACTCAGGGTGTTAAATGGGAAAAATATACAGCCAAGAACACTTTATACAGAAAGGCTGTATTCAAAATAGGAGAAATAAAAATCAGACAAACAGAAACTAACAGAATTTGTGATCACTAAAACATCCCAGCAACAAATATTTAAAAAAGATCCTTTCAGTAAAAAGAGAACCCAAAAGTAATATAGACCAGAGAGGAACAGGGCAAATATACAGAAGCAGTGACATTACAGGTAATACAATGGCACTAAATTCATATCTTTCAATTGTTACTCTGAATGTAAATGGGCTTAATGCCCTCGATCAAAAGACACAGGGTATCATATTGAATTTAAAAAGCAAGACCCATTTATATGCTGTCTACAGGAGATTCATTTTAGACCTAAAGACTGCTACAGATCAAAAGTGAGGAGGTAAAGAACTACTTATCATTCTACTGGCCATCAAAGTAAAGCTGGTGTAGCAATCATTATATCAGACAAATTGGATTTTAAGCCAAAGACTATAATAAGAGATGAGGAAGGACATTATATCATAATTAAAAGGTCTGTACAACAAGACGATTTAACAATTGTAAATATTTATGCCTCTAACATGGGAGTAGCTAATTATATAAACCAATTAATAACAAAATTAAAGAAACACATTGATAATAATACAATAATAGTGGGGGACTTTAACACCCCTCTTACTGCAATGGTCAAATTATCTAAGCAGAAGATCAGCAAGGAGACGAAGGCTTTGAATAACACACTGGACCAGATGGACTTCACAGATATATTCAGAGCATTCCATCTCAAAGCAACAGAACATGCATTCTTCTGAGTGTACATGGAACATTCTCCAGAACAGATCACATACCAGGTCTTCACTGGTGCCAAAAGATTGGGATCATTCCCTGCATATTTTCAGACCACAATGCTTTGAAACTTGAATTCAATCACAAGAGGAAATTTGGAATCAACTCAAGTACATGGAGGATAAAGAGCATCTTACTAAAGAATAAATGTGTCAACCAGGAAATTAAAGAATTTTTAAAAATCATGAAAATAAATGAAAGTGAAACATAACTGTTCAAAACCTTTGGGATGCAGCAAAGGCCATCCTACAAGGAAAGTATATAGCAATAAAAGACTTTCTCAAGAAATAAGAAAGTTTTCAAATATACAACCTAACATTACACCTAAAGGAGATGGAGAAAGAACAGCAAATAGAGCCTAACCGACAGGAGAAGAGAATTAAAGATTAAAAAGAAATCAATGAAATAAAAACCAAAAGAACAGTAGGACAGATCAACATAACTAGGAACTGATTCTTTGAAAGAATTAATAAGATTAATATACCCCTACCCAGACTTATCAAAAAGAAAAGAGAAAGGACCCAAATAAAAAAAAAAAAATCATGATTAAAAGAGAAGAGACACGCAACACTGAAGAAATACAAAGAATACTAAGAATATATTTTAAGCAACTATATGCCAAAAAATTAGGCAATCTGGAAGGAATGGATGCATTCCTAGAAAGGTATAAACTATGAAACTGAAACAGGAAGAAAGAGAATACCTGAACAGACCCATAACCACAAGGAAATTGAAGCACTAATCAAAAACCTCCCAACAAACGAAAGAGTCCAGGGCTGGATAGCTTCCCAGGGGAATTCTACCAAACATTAAAAGAAGAAAAAGTAGCTATCCTTCTGAAACTGTTTCAAAAAATAGAAATGGAAGGAAAACTCCCAAACTCTTTCTATGAGACCAGCATTACCTTGATCCCAAAACCAAAGACCCCACCCAAAGGGGGAATTACAGACCGATATCCTTGATGAACATGGGTTCAAAAATTCCCACCAAGATACTAGTCAATAGGTTCCAACAGTACATAAAAAGGATTACTCACCATGGCTAGGTGGGATTATTTCTGGCTGCAAGGGTGGTTCAACATCTGCAAATCAATCAATATGATACTTTACATAAATAAAAGACAAGAACCATATGATCCTCTCGATAGATGCAGAAAAATCATTTGACAAGGTACAACATCATTTTCTTAATTAAAACCCTTCATAGGGAACCTGAGTGGCTCAGTTGTTTGAGCAACTGCCTTCAGCTCAGGTCATAGTCCTGGAGTCCCAGGATCAAGTCCCGCATCGGGCTCCTGGCTCCATGGGGAGTCTGCTTCTCCCTCTGACCTTCTCCCTTCTCATGCTCTCTCTCTCTTTTTCTCTCTCTCTCTCAAACAAATAAAATCTTTAAAAAAAAAGAACCTTTCACAGTGTAGAAATAGAGGGAACATACCTCAATATCATAAAAGCCATATATGAAAAGACCACAGTGAATATCATTCTCAATGGGGAAAAACTAAGAGCTTTTCCCCTAAGATTAGGAACACAACATGGAAATCCACTCTCACCACTGTTTTTCAACATAGTACTAGAAGTCCTAGTCTCAGCAAATAGGCAATGAAAAGAAATAAAAGCCATCTCAATTGGCAAAGAAGGCAAACTCTCACTTTCTGCAGTTGACATGTGGTAAACCCAAAAGACTCTACAAAAAAATGCTAGACCTTAAATAGGAACTCAGCAAAGTCACAGGATATAAAATCAATGCACAGAAGTTTGTTGTATTTCTATATACCAACAATGAGGCAGCAGAAAGAGAAATCAAGGAATAGATCCTGTTTACAACTATTCCAAAAACCATAAGATACCTAGGAATAAACCTAATCAAAGAAGTAAATGATCTGTACTCTGTAAATTATAGAACATTTATGAAAGAAATTGAGGAAGATACAAAGAAATGGAAAAACATCCCATGTTCATGGATTGGAAAAACAAATATTTCAAAAGTGTTTACACCACTCAAAGCAATCTATATTCAATACAATCCTTATCAAAATAACACCAACATTTTTCACAGAGCTAGAACAAACAATTCTAAAATTTGTATGGAACAAGAAAAGAACCTGAGTAGTCAAGAAGTGTTGGAAATGAAAAGCAAAACTTTTCAGAATCCTGTATTATAAAGCTGTAATCACAAAGACAATATGGTTCTGGCGCAAAAACAGACAAAACACATAGGGTGCCTGGGGGGCTTAACTGTCTGCCTTCAGCTCAAGTCATGATCCCAGGGTCCTGGTATTGGCCCCTACACTGGGCTCCTTGCTCTGTGGGAAGTCTGCTTCTCCCTTTCCCTTTACCCCTGCTTGTGTTCCCTCTGTGGCTCCCTCTCTCTCTGTCAAATAATTAAAATCTTTAAAAGAAATTTTTAAAAATAAAAAATAAGTAAATAAAAAGACACATAGAACAGAGAACCCAGAAATGGACCCTGAAATCTAAGGTCAACTAGTCTTTCCATTGAAATAATATTCAATGGAAAAAAGATAGCCAAGTGTGTGGTGGTTCAGGAGGTTAAGCATCTGCCTTTGGCTCAGGTCATGATCCAGGAGACCTGGGATCGAGCCCTGCATTGGGCTTCCCACTCAGTAAGGAATCTGCCTCTCCCTCTGCTCCATACACTTATTCTGCACTCTCTCTCCTCTCATTATCTCTCCTGCTCTAAAATAAATAA
Organism: Lontra canadensis; assembly: GCF_010015895.1. Lineage (NCBI taxonomy): Eukaryota > Metazoa > Chordata > Mammalia > Carnivora > Mustelidae > Lontra > Lontra canadensis. The sequence goes on from NW_022631159.1 coordinate 1,098,350, forward strand.
ATAAAAATTGTCAAAAAACAAAAAAGTAAAAAGATAGTCTCTTCAACAAATGATGTTGGGAAAATTGGACAGTCCCATGCAGAAGAATGAAACTGGATGATTTTCTTACATCAGACACAACAACAGACTCAAAATGGATGAAAGACCTAAATGTGAGACAGGAATCCATTAAAATCCTAGAGAAACCAAGCAGCAAACTCTGTTACCTTGGCCATAGTAATTTCTTGCTAGACACATCTCCAAAGGCAAGGGAAATGAAGATAAAAATAGACAATTGGAAATTCATCAAGATAAAAACTTCTGCACAGCAAAAGAAATATTTATCAAAACCAAAAGAAAACTGATAGAATGGAAGAAGATATTTGCAGATGTCTTATCAGATAAAGGACTAGTATCCAAAATCTGTAAAGAACTTATCAAACTCAACACTGAAAAAACAAATAATCCAGTCAGGAAATGTACAGAAGAAGTGAAAAGACATTTCTCTGAAGAAGACATCTAAATGGCCAAAAGACACATGAAAAAAAAAATGCTCAACATCACTCAATCAAATACAAATACAAATCAAAACACAAATCAAATACAAATCAAAACCACAATGAGACACTACATCATACTGGTCAGAATGGATAAAATTAACAAGTCAAGAAATGATAGATGTTAACAAGGATGCGGAAAAAGGGGGACCATCTTATACTGTTGGTGGGTATGCAAGCTGGTGAAGATACTCTGGAAAACAGTATGAAAGTTTCTCAAAAAGTGTAAAATAGAGCTACCCTATGACCCAGCAATTGCACTACTAGGTATCTACCCCAAAAATATAAATGTAGTGATATGAAGGGGCACCTACACCACAACTTTTATAACAGCAATGTCCACAATAGCCCAACTATGGAAAGAGCCGAGATGTCCACTGACAGATAAATGGATAAAGAAGATATTTATATACACACACACACACACACACACACACACACACACATATATATAAATAAAGATGTGAGGTGTGTGTGTGTATATATATGAATATTACTCAGTCATCAAAAAAAAATGGAATCCTGCCATTTGCAAAGATATGGAACTAGAGGGCATTATGCTAAGTGAAATAAGTCAATCAAAGAAAGACAACTATCATATGATCTCTCTCATATGTGGAATTTAAGAAATAAAACAGAAGATAATAGGGAAAGGGAGGGAAAACTAAAACAAGAGAAAATCAGAGAGGAAGACAAACTGGAAGACAAACTGAGGGTTGCTGAAGGAGAGGGGAGTGGGGTGTTGGGGTAACTGGGTAATGGACATTATGGAGGGCACATGATATAATGAGCACTGGGTATCATATAAGACCGATGTACACTTAATTCTACCTCTGAAACTAATAATACATTATAAGTTAATTAACTGAATTTTTTTTTAAAAAAAGAAGACAAAAAGGCAAATTTATATGACTGAATGTGAATGTATCCTCTGCCCCTGCCAAATTCATATTAAAATCCCAAAGTGATAGTGTTTAGAAGCGGGATCTTGGGAAGGTGTTTAAGTCATGAGGACAGAGCCCCCATGCATGGGATTAGCACCCTTATATAAGAGGCTCCAGGGAGCTCTCCTGTTCCTTCTGCCATGTGAGGTTACAGAAAAAAAAAAAAAAAAAAAAAAAAAAAAAGCATCTGTGGTCCAAAGGCCTGAGAACTAGGAGAAATGATGGTATAAGTTCCAGTCTGGGTAGAAGATGGGAGAAAACTTATATCTCAGCTCAAAGACAATCCAGCAGATAACAAATTCTTTCTTATTCAGCCTTTTTTTCTATTCAGGCATTCAATAGATTGGATAAGACCCATCTGCTTGGGGAGGTCAATTACTTTACTGTGAACAACTCAAATATTAATCTCATCCAGAAATACCCTCACAGATACACCTGAAATAATCTATAAAATCAAGTATCTGGTCACCCTATGGCCCAGTCAAGGTGACACATAAATTAACCAACACATGATAATTCATAACTATTCCTCAAGTGAGGTAAAACTTTCCTACACTGAATTCTAAAATAATCAATCTAGGAAGCACTGAATATTATGGAGGAATGGTCCTAAGAAAGGGTTCTTCAATAGACATGGTTAGGATTTGATTTTGTTTTTTAAAAATACTATCTCCCAATAAAAGCTAAAGGAATGCCATTAAAAGAAAATTCAATAAGATATAATTCTGAAAGCAGCAAAATAAAATGAGTTCAGCTGTGTATTGTTCTGAGAATAACTTGATCCAAGAATAGAACCTGTAGTACCTAGAGAAATAGGTGAACAGTAGATCCTTTGAATACTTCATTCTCTTAGCAGGGCTTTGTTGAAGATCAAATGACAAAGATTTACCCTCTGTCAAAGACCCAGAATGGAGATGTTCTGTGTTGCTTCTGGAAAGTAGATCTTTATGTTTAGAAACAGGCCTGGGACTTGTGTGACCCTAAAAGTGAGTATCTCCTTAAATTCTGTGCCCTGGGTGCCTCTCTTGCCTTACTCTAGTCTCAGTTCTGTTTATAAAACCAAATAGTTCAAGAATAAGAATGTATAAATTATAACCACCATATTTTTTTATATGTGACAATTGTTAGGAAGAGACAAAATAATGCCTCTCCTTTTCTCCACCAAAAACAAAACCATTCAGAAAGAAGATGGTGCAGACTGAGGATCAAGAATACCACATTCTTGTTTAGTTTCCAAAATATATAAAGAACTTATACAACTCAAAACTTTAAAAAACAAATAATCCAAACTAAAAATGGGGAGAAGACCTGAACAGACATTTCCCCAAAGAAGACATACAGATGGCCAACAGATACATGAAAAGATAGTCATTGTCAGTTACCATCAGGGAAATGCAAATTGAAACTGCAATGAGATATTACCTCACTTCTGTCAGAATGTTTAAAATCAACAACACAAGAAACAATAAGTGTTGGTGAGGTCATGGAGAAAGAGGACCTTCTTACACTGATGGTGGGAATGCAAACTGGTCCAACCACTGTGGAAAAAAATATAGAGGTTCCTCAGAAAATTAAAAATAGAACTATCCTACTATCCAGCAATTACATTACTGGATATTTACCCAAAGAATACAAAACCACTAATTCAAAGAGTTATATGCACCCTTATGTTTATAGCAGTGTTATTAACAATAAGATGCCCAAGTGTTTATTGACTGACGAATGGGTAAATAAGGAGGAGATATATATATATATATATATATATATATATATATATATATATATAAAATGAAATATTACTCACACATAAAACAATTGAAATCTTACCATTTGCAATGATGTGCTAGAGTATAATGCTAAGTGAAATATGAGAAACAAAACAAATGAGCAAAGGAAAAATAGAGAGGGAGAGAGAAATCAAGAAACAGACTCTTAACTACAGAGAACATACCAGGTGGGTGGGAGAATGGGTGAAATAGGTGATAAGGATTAAGGAGTGCAGTGGTTGTGATGAGTACTGAGTATTGCATGGAAGTGTTGAATCACTATATTGTATACCTGAAACTAATAAAACACTGTATGCTAAAAAAAAAAAAGAATACCACCTTTTATTTAATAATTACAATTGCAGTAATGATTAATGCTTTATTTTTTTTAAGATTATTTATTTATTTATTTGAGAGGGGGAGGAACGGGGGCGGGGAGAGAGAGAGAGAGTCTTTTTTTTAATCATTTTTTTTAATTTTATTTTTTATAAAGATATATTTTTATCGCCAGGGGTACAGGTCTGTGAATTGCCAGGTTTACACACTTCACAGCACTAACCATAGCACATACCCTCCCCAATGTCCATAGCCCCACCCCCCAACCCCCCTCCCCCCATCAACCCTCAGTTTGTTTTGTGAGATTAAGAGTCATTTATGGTTTATCTCCCTCCCAATCCCATCTTGTTTCATTTACTCTTCTTCTACCCCCTTAACCCCCCATGCTGCATCTCCTCTCCTTCATATCAGGGAGATCATATGATAGTTGTCTTTCTCTGATTGACTTATTTCGCTAAGCATGATACCCTCTAGTTCCATCCACGTCGTCGCAAATGGCAAGATTTCATTTCTTTTGATGGCTGCATAGTATTCCATTGTGTATATATACCACATCTTCTTTATCCATTCGTCTGTTGATGGACATCTAGGTTCTTTCCATAGTTTGGCTATTGTAGACATTGCTGCTATAAACATTTGGGTGCACGTGCCCCTTCAGATCACTACGTTTGTATCTTTAGGGTAAATACCCAGCAGTGCAATTGCTGGGTCAAAGGGTAGTTCTATTTTCAACATTTTGAGGAACCTCTGCTATTTTCCAGAGTGGTTGCACCACCTTGCATTCCCACCAGCAGTGTAGGAGGGTTCCCCTTTCTCCGAATCTGTCATTTCCTGACTTGTTCATTTTAGCTAGTGTAGGAGGGTTCCCCTTTCTCAGCATCTTTCATTTCCTGACTTGTTCATTTTAGCCATTCTGACTGGTGTGAGGTGATATCTCATTGTGGTTTTGATTTGTATTTCCCTGATGCTGAGGGATGTGGAACAATTTTTCATGTGTCTGTTGGCCATCTGGATGTCTTCTTTGCAGAAATGTCTGTTCATGTCTTCTGCCCATTTCTTGATTGGATTATTTGTTCTTTGGGTGTTGAGTTTGCTAAGTTCTTTATAGATTTTGGACACTAGCCCTTTATATGATATGTCATTTGCAAATATCTTCTCCCATTCTGTCAGTTGTCTTTTGGTTTTGTTAACTGTTTCCTTTGCTGTGCAAAAGCTTTTGATCTTGATAAAATCCCAATAGTTCATTTTTGCCCTTGCTTCCCTTGCCTTTGGTGATGTTCCTAGGAAGATGTTGCTGCGGCTGAGGTCGAAGAGGTTGATGCCTGTGTTCTCCTCAAGGATTTGGATGGATTCCTTTCTCACATTGAGGTCCTTCATCCATTTTGAGTCTATTTTCATGTGTGGTGTAAGGAAATGGTCCAATTTCATTTTTCTGCATGTGGCTATCCAATTTTCCCAACACCATTTATTGAAGAGGCTGTCTTTTTTCCATTGGACATTCTTTCCTGCTTTGTCGAAGATTAGTTGACCATAGAGTTGAGGGTTTATTTCTGGGCTCTCTATTCTGTTCCATTGATCTATGTGTCTGTTTTTGTGCCAGTACCATGCTGTCTTGATGATGACAGCTTTGTAATAGAGCTTGAAGTCTGGAATTGTGATGCCACCGACTCTGGCTTTCTTTTTCAACATTCCTTTGGCTATTTGAGGTTCCATTTTAGGATTATTTGTTCCATTTCTTTGAAAAAAATGGATGGTACTTTGATAGGAATTGCATTAAATGTGTAGATTGCTTTAGGTAGCATAGACATTTTCACAATATTTATTCTTCCAATCCAGGAGCATGGCACATTTTTCCATTTCTTTGTGTCTTCCTCAATTTCTTTCATGAGTACTTTATAGTTTTCTGTATATAGATTCTTAGCCTCTTTGGTTAGGTTTATTCCTAGGTATCTTATAGTTTTGGGTGCAATTGTAAATGGGATGGATGCCTTAATTTCTCTTTCTTCTGTCTTGTTGTTGGTGTAGAGAAATGCAACTGATTTCTGTGCATTGATTTTATATACTGACACTTTACTGAATTCCTGTACAAGTTCTAGCAGTTTTGGAGTGGAGTCTTTTGGGTTTTTAACATATAGTATCATATCATCTGTGAAGAGTGATAGTTTGACTTCTTCTTTCCCGATTTGGATGCCTTTAATTTCCTTTTGTTGTCTGATTGCTGAGGCTAGGACTTCTAGTACTATGTTGAATAGCAGTGGTGATAATGGACATCCCTGCCGTGTTCCTGACCTTAGCGGAAAAGCCTTCAGTTTTTCTCCATGGAGAATGATATTTGCGGTGGGTTTCTCATAGATGGCTTTGATAATATTGAGGTATGTGCCCTCTATCCCTACACTTTGAAGAGATTGGATCAGGAAGGGATGCTGTACTTTGTCAAATGCTTTCTCAGCATCTATGGAGAGTATCATATGATTCTTGTTCTTTCTTTTATTAATGTGTTGTATCACATTGATTGATTTGCGGATGTTGAACCAACCTTGCAGCCCTGGAATAAATCCCACTTGGTCGTGGTGAATAATCCTTTTAATGTACTGTTGAATCCTATTGGCTAGTATTTTGGTGAGAATTTTTGCATCTTTGTTCATCAAGAATATTGGTCTGTAGTTCTCTTTTATGATGGGATCCTTGTCTGGTTTTGGGATCAAGGTGATGCTGGCCTCATAAAATGAGTTTGGAAGTTTTCCTTCCATTTCTATTTTTTGAAACAGTTTCAGGAGAATAGGAATTATTTCTTCTTTAAATATTTGGTAGAATTCCCACGGGAAGCCGTCTGGCCCTGGGCTTTTGTTTATTTGCAGATTTTTGATGAGTGTTTCAATCTCCTTACTGGCTATGGGTCTGTTCAGGCTTTCTATTTCTTCCTGGTTCAGTTGTGGTAGTTTATATTTCTCTAGGAATGCATCCATTTCTTCCAGATTGTCAAATTTGTTGGCGTAGAGTTGCTCATAGTATGTTCTTATAATTGTCTGTATTTCTTTGGTGTTAGTTGTGATTTCTCCCTTTCATTCATGATTTTATTGATTTGGGTCCTTTCTCTTTTCTTTTTGATAAGTCTGGCCAGGGGTTTATCAATCTTATTAATTCTTTCAGAGAACCAGCTCCTAGTTTCGTTGATTTGTTCTATTGTTTTTTTGGTTTCTATTTCATTGATTTCTGTTCTGATCTTTATTATTTCTCTTCTCCTGCTTGGTTTAGGGTTTCTTTCTTGTTCTTTCTCCAGCTCCTTTTGGTGTAGGGTTAGGTTGTGTATCTGAGACCTTTCTTGTTTCTTGAGAAAGGCTTGTACCTCTCTATATTTTGCTCTCAGGACTGCCTTTGTTGTGTCCCATAGATTTTGAACCGTTGTGTTTTCATTATCATTTGTGTCCATGAATTTTTTCAATTCTTCTTTAATTTCCTGGTTGACCCATTCATTCTTTAGAAGGATGCTGTTTATTCCCCATGTATTTGGGTTCTTTCCCAATTTCCTCTTGTGGTTGAGTTCTAGCTTCAGAGCATTGTGGTCTGAAAATATGCAGGGAATGATCCCAATCTTTTGATACCGGTTGAGACCTGATTTAGGACCCAGGATGTGATCTATTCTGGAGAATGTTCCATGGGCACTAGAGAAGAATGTGTATTCTGTTGCTTTGGGATGAAATGTTCTGAATATATCTGTGATGTCCATCTGGTCCAGTGTGTCATTTAAGGCCTTTATTTCCTTGTTGATCTTTTGCTTGGATGATCTGTCCATTTCAGTGAGGTGATTATTGTATATTATTATTATTATTGTATTATTGTATTATTATTATTGTATTATTATTACATTGTTGTATTATTGTGGGTTTGTTTCTTTGATTTTGTTATTAATTGGTTTATATAGTTGGCTGCTCCCATGTTAGGGGCATAGATATTTAAAATTGTTAGATCTTCTTGTTGGACAGATCCTTTGAGTATGATATAGTGTCCTTCCTCATCTCTTATTATAGTCTTTGGCTTGAAATCTAATTGATCTGATGTAAGGATTGCCACTCCTGCTTTCTTCTGATGTCCACTAGCATGGTAAATTGTTTTCCACCCCCTCACTTTAAATCTGGAGGTGTCTTCGGGTTTAAAATGAGTTTCTTGTAGGCAACATATAGATGGGTTTTGGTTTTTTATCCATTTTGATACCCTGTGTCTTTTGATTGGGGCATTTAGCCCATTAACATTCAGGGTAACTCTTGAGAGATATGAATTTATTGCCATTGTATTGCCTGTAAGGTGACTGTTACTGCATATTGTCTCTGTTCCTTTCTGATCTACTACTTTTAGGGTCTCTCTTTGCTTAGAGGACCCCTTTCAATATTTCCTGTAGAGCTGGTTTGGTGTTTGCAAATTCTTTCAGTTTTTGTTTGTCCTGGAAGCTTTTAATCTCGCCTTCTATTTTCAATGATAGCCTAGCTGGATATAGTATTCTTGGCTGCATGTTTTTCTCATTTAGTGCTCTGAATATATCATGCCAGCTCTTTCTGGCCTGCCAGGTCTCTGTGGATAAGTGTGCTGCCAATTAATATTTTTACCATTGTATGTTACAGACTTCTTTTCCCAGGCTGCTTTCAGGATTTTCTCTTTGTCACTAAGACTTATAAATTTTACTATTAGGTGACGGGGTGTGGACCTATTCTTATTGATTTGAGGGGGGTTCTCTGCACCTCCTGGATTTTGATGCTTGTTCCCTTTGCCATATTGGGGAAATTCTCTCCAATAATTCTCTCCAATATACCTTCCACTCCACTCTTTCCCTTCTTCTAATCCCAATTATTCTAATGTTGTTTCGTCTTATGGTGTCACTTATCTCTCGAATTCTCCCCTCGTGGTCCAGTAGCTGTTTTTCCCTCTTTTGCTCAGCTTCTTTATTCTCTGTCATTTGGTCTTCTATATCGCTAATTCTTTCTTCTGCCTCATTTATCCTAGCAGTGAGAGCCTCCATTTTTTATTGCACCTCAGTAATAGCTTTTTTGATTTCAAGTTGGTTAGATTTTAGTTCTTTTATTTCTCCAGAAAGGGCTTTTATATCTCCTGAGAGGGTTTCTCTAATATCTTCCATGCCTTTTTCGAGCCCGGCTAGAACCTTGAGAATCGTCATTCTGAACTCTAGATCTGATATATTACCAATGTCTGTATTGATTAGGTCCCTAGCCTTCGGTACTGCCTCTTGTTCTTTTTTTTGTGGTGAATTTTTCTGCCTTCTCATTTTGTCCAGATAAGAGTATATGAAGGAGCAAGTAAAATACTAAAAGGGTGGCAACAACCCCAGGAAAATATGCTTTAGCCAAATCAGAAGAAATCCCAAATCGTGAGGGGGGAAAAATTGATTAAAAGAGTTCAGAAAGAAAAGGAAAAAAAAAAAGAAACAATTAAAAAAAGAAAACCAATAATGAAAAAATATAAAAAGGAAAAAATTATATATATATATATATATATATATATATATATATATATTAGATAAACTATTTAAAAAAGAAAAGGGTAAAAGTTAAAAAAAAATTTAGCTGAAGAAGAGGAAAAAAAATTTGAAAAAGAAAAAAAAAATTAAATTAACTGCATGTCTAAAGAATCATGGGGAGAAAGCCATGAGTTCCATGCTTTGCTTTCTCCTCCTCTGGAATTCTGCTCCTCTCCTTGGTATTGAAACTGCACTCCTTGGTAGGTGAACTTGGTCCTGGCTGGTTTTCTTGTTGATCTTCTGGGGGAGGGGCCTGTTGTAGTGATTCTCAAGTGTCTTTGCCGCAGGCAGAGTTGCACCGCCCTTACCAGGGCCTGGGTTGAGTAATCCACTCGGGTTTGCTTTCGGGAGCTTTTGTGCCCTGAGGGCTTTCTGTAGAGTTCTGGAGGATGGGAATGAAGATGGCGGCCTCCCAGTCTCCAGCCCGGAGGAGCCGAGAGCTCGGGACCCCACTCCTCAGTGCGCCCTCAGAGAACAGCGCCCAGTTACTCCCGTCACCCTGGCCTCTGGCCACGCTCTGAGCTCACCGAGCCTGCGACCGGTTCAAGGTAACCCCAAGTTTAGAGCTCACTCCTTGTCTCTGTCTCTGTAGCCTGCTTCCCCGTTCTAATACCTGTAAGCTCTGAAACACTCAGACACCCCCTATCCTTCTGTGACCCTGCGGGACCTGAGGCCACACTGACCCCATGTGGGCTTTACCCCGGTTAAGCCTCTGGAGCAATGTCCCTCAGTGGAACAGACTTTTAAAAGTCCTGATTTTGTGCTCCGTTGCTCCGCCGCTTGCTGGGAGCCAGCCCCTCCCCCCGCGGTCTATCTTCCTGTCGCTTTGGATTCACTTCTCTGCCAGTCCTACCTTTCAGAAAGTGATTGATTTTCTGTTTCTAGAATTGCTGTTCTTCTTCTCTTCGATCTCCCATTGGATTTGTAGGTGTTTGCAATCTTTAGATAAGCTATCTAGCTGATCTCCCGATACCTGAAGTAGTCTCAGTTGCTACTTCTCTGCCATCTTGACTCCTCCCCTCAAATGCTTTCTAACAGATCACTGTTGCTTCTCCTAGTGAGACCTCAGAAGGTGTTCCATTTTCTTGTTAAGAAGTTGTATCTCCACAAACAACATGGATGTATATGTACATGCTGTGCTTAGACACACACCTCTTATGTTCCAGTACTTTTAATACTGAGATCTCAAGTTGGATGGGAAAGTATCAAAAAGGAAACCTATCACCATTTAATGATGCTATTCCCCACCCAAACCCCTGAAACAGAGGTGCTTTATGACTGTCCTAACTACCATCCAAGCTCACATATTCCTTTCAGGGACAAGTGAGGTGGGGGCAACATAGAAACAATGTTAGATTATTTATACTACATGACAAACTTAATGCTCAGAGTCTAGTTGAAGAAGGACAGGCTACTTATGCCCTTCTCCCCTTTCACAGTGCTTAGATCCAAGATCCACAGGTGATTCAGACATGCTGAAACAGCACTCCAGTGGGAAGCAAATTCTGATGTGTGGTTTTGTGGTCCTAATGGAAAAAAAAAATCAAGAACCACTAAGAGAAAAAAAAAATCATGAAAGACATTGGGTTTTCACAATGTTGGGAGAAAACTTTTGATGAAATAGAACAGTTTAAACCTTCAGTGTTCTGGATAGGGACTCAGTAAATATATCTTTAATAACTTATATTTATTCCAGTTGCAAAGGAAGAATCTTAATGGTACCAAGAAATGTGTAATGATCTACTGCCCTCATGTTTGTCCTGTTTGGCAATAAGGAACTACCAATTTAGAGTTACATTTTCAATAGATTAGCTCTTTAGCTAGAAATTATATGAGTATGTGTGTGTCTTTATGTGCTTGTTTGCTTTCATTTATTCAGATCATTTCTAAATATTGCCATATGGTAATTGAGTTATAATGTTGCAGCCTCTCTGAAAGGAAGATGGAGTATGAAACCGGTCTCTAAACAATTCAGCCCAGCCAGCATAGGCCATAAAGGGGAGGGAAGAGGCGGGAAATATTCTATTTACCATCTCTCCCCTTGGAAAAATGCCGTTTCTAGGGAGATCAGAATCCTACACTCCAGTGCCAGTCAGAATTAGAACAATCTATTCAAATGTCCTTTATGAGCCCAGAACAACTGTTGGAGCTCTGTAGAAATTGTGTGTATCAGCAAGTATTTGGAATAAAACAGCTGTGCCTGGTGGTTGCTTTACTCAGTTAACGCCGTTAATGGCTCAAACACAGAGGAAACAGGAGCCTAGGAAACACCTTCCTTTTCTTACTTGAAAGCCTCCTCCACCCTTCAGACTTGAAATGGCTCTTTTCTGCGCAGCTTTACCAGGGCGGTGAGTGTGTATGAGGTGCTGGTTCATGGTTGGGGGGAGGGGGAGAGTGCTATGCATGTGCTTTTCTGCCCTTTCCCATTCTTTATAACCTTCCCTTATCCCCACCCCACCCTGGAAAAATCAGACAAGATATAATGGGGTTTGTTTGTCTGTTTGCTTGTTTGTTTGTTTGCTTGCTTGCTTTGCTTGTTTTTGGCAGAAAGAATAGACAAAGAAGACATACTGTAGAATTTTGCTTATTTCCTTTCTAGTACATTCTTAAAAATTCACAGTGGGGTCACTGAATTTCCCAATGTCTAAGTGACTTCAAAAGTTCCAGTCATCTTAAAACAAAACAAAAACAAAACAAAACAAAACAAAAAACACAGAGAGATCTTGGTGCTTTTGAAACAACCACCACCACCAAGCATTAAAATCAGAAATCCAAAAACAACAGCTGGGGACAAGGGAGGGGCAAGGAGGCTGGGGCAGGCCAGGGCTTATGTTCCAGGAAGATTTCTGAAGAGCCCCTTTATATATATATGAATCATTCTGGGTAATAAAATGTTATCTGCAATAAAAGGCATTCTAACTTGGTTTCTGCATGCTAATGAACTCCTGATTCACATTCCCTGGGCTCAGAAAGATGGTGGATATATCTCTTTAAACCCAAGCCAATTCTTCTCAGTAGTTGCTGACAAATATTTCAGCTGGATGACCTGATTAAGTAGTAATTGCTAACTGGCACCAAAAGCCTTAATGCAATTTCTAGACACAAACAAACAGAAAGGCAATAAACCACTCCTTCTTTAACAAGGTAGCTTTGTAACTGAGTCCAGGGTTATTCTACTCACAACATAACAGGCCAGTAAGTCAAGAGGTAAGGTGTTGGGGTAAGGAGAGTGGCTTTATTCGGAAAGCCAGCAAATCAGGAGATGACAGACTGTTGTCCCAAGGAACCATCTCACTAAGCATGATATTTGATTTTCTTTTATGTTAGCAAAAGAAGGGGTTGGAGTCAAATGGTGACTGACATTTGTAGACATCCGAGAGAGGGGTCCTGTAACTTCCTTTTTCTTGTCAGTTGACCTTGGCATATTAGAATCTGGCAATGTCCTTCCTGTAAATTTTAAACACAGTATAGTCATTTCTGTGCTCACCTCTCCTCAGGTGAGGTAGGTTTTGGGTGAAAAGTGGTTTTTGGAAATATTAGCTGTAAGCAAAATTCCTTTAACAATCAACATTCCCTTGTACAGAACTAAGCACAGGTTTCTGAACTATAGGTCACAGCAGCAAGAGTAATGGAAGCAATAAGGAGTTAGCCATGCTAAGTTTCTCCCTATTACAGTTGCTCAGCCTCACCTAGCCAGCCAGGTCTCCTAGAAGGACCATGCAGACCTGGCTGCTGCCTTTAACCATTTACTTCCCCATTACTGTTTAATAGGCCTTGGTGAACTGACTGGAGAATTTGTTAACTATTCCTTTAGTTCTGTTATTCCTACAAGGACAGCAAAGGACCAGGAAAAAAAAAAAAAACTGCTTGTCGCTTAAGTAAAGTTATTTGGACAGGTGTCTGTCAATTTATATGGGAATAGTCCATCAAAGGAAATAAAATGGCTATGAATCAAAAGAGAGTGATAGAAGCAGGAGTCATCTTTTATTCCTCTCACCCAATGTATTTATAGCAAAAATCACCATCTACCCACTCATGCTCAAACACATTAACCTTGAAATTTGTAGCCTCATGCTTTCTCTTGGAAATTAAAGTGTGTTTGTGCCCTGTTCTCTTTCCATATGCTTCTCTTGTCTGCCTATTTGCCTCTCCAACTTGTTCTTTCTTGGAAAATGTACTTAGAAGGTAAGAGCGTAGACTGAAGTATTCTTAAGTTAGAGACTAATTGCAAGGACCTAAGACCACTCATGAAAAGCAGAGCTACAGGATATAGTTTTGGTTTTTTGTTTTGTTTTAAAGATTTTACTTATTTATTTTGGGAGATAAGGCATGTGCAATTAAGGCAAGTGGGTAGAGGCAGGAGGAGAAAGAGAGGGAATCTCAAGCAGACTCCATGCTGAGTTGGAGCCCCACACAGAACTCAGTCCTACAACTGTGAGATCATGACCTCCTGAGCTGAAATCAAGAATTGGATGTTCAACAGACTGAGCCACTAGATGGGCAGAAAGGGCAGACAGGTGCCCCTAGTGGTGGTGTTTTTTGTTGTTATTGTTGTTTTTAAGTGAATAGGAAGCATTAAAATCAATCTAGGAATATGAACATGTGCTATACTCAGCATAAATCAGACTTACCTAATCAGTTATCTCAGATCCTGCATTCTCTTCCTGGATTTTCTGTCTCTGCAAATGGAACCATTACCTGCCAAGCTGCTAAGATGTACCCATGCTAGTCAACCTGGTTTTATACTTCTCACCTTCTACATTAAGTTATTCAGTAGAATAAAGACTATTTCCAAAATGTCTCAATTGTGTTCCTTCAATGTCATCTCCAGAGTAGAGCAGTCCATAATATTTTCATATCAGGCAATGCTACCAGGAATCATTGATAGCTCCATTTGAGTTATTAAGCATTTATTGTGTATTCAGTGCTTTATAGGTGTCTTAATCACTTCGAACTACTATAACAGAATACCACAGACAGGTGGCTTAAACAACAAACATTTATTTCTCACAGTTTTAGAGTCTAGAAGTTCAAGATCATGGTGCCAGCATGCTCTGGTTGTTGGTGAAGGCTCTCTTCCTATTTTACAGATTGCCACCTACTCTTTGTACCCTCTCATGGCAGGAAGAGAGAAAGAGTGCACTACCTTTCTCCTTCTTCTAATAAGGACAATAATCCTATCATGGCAACTCATATGGCCTAATTACTTCCCAAAGGCCTCACCTCCAAATACCATTATATTAGGGTTTGGGCAAATGAACTTTGAGGGAACACAAGTATGCAGTCCATAGCAATGCGAAACTACAAAAAGTAGATCATACTTTTATCTTGTCAAGCATGTATTTGTTTGATAGGGCTCCCATAACAAAGAACCATGGACTGGGTGGCTTGAACAACATAAATTTATTTTCTCACAATTCTAGAAGCTATTAGTCTGAATTCAAGGCATCGGCGTGTTGGTTTCTTCTGAGGCCCCTCTCCTTGCTTTGTAGATAACCATCTTCTCCTTGTGTCTTCCCGTGGTCTTCCTTACATATTTGTCTGTGTCCTAATTTCTTCTTAAAAGATAATAGTCATATTGTATTAATGCCCACCCTAACGACCTTATTTAACCTGAACTGCCTCTTGTTAGAAGTCAGTAGAGGGACAGTAAAGTATGTCTAAACTGAGATAGCACCTTGAGACCAGAAAACAAAGACAGTGACCCATACAGTTTATACAGAGTTTTACTAAGGGTGACTTACTGATAGGGAGAATTGGATGGGTGACGATCCAGGCACTACACAGCTATTCTCCACAAAGTCTGGACTTTAACCCACAGATTCTATAGCATGAGAGGATGTGAAGAGGGCCTTGTGGTGAGATCAAAGGGTCTAACATTTAACAGGCCACCTGTGTCGGAAGGTGGGGAAGAAACTATGTTATCTCTACTAGTTATCTAAACAACTTTAGAGAAGACCAGAGCAGCCTTCCTGCCTTCTAGTCATGGCATACATTAACCTCCACAGGACCTGGAACATGTAGCCCCTACAGAGGTCATTTCATTGCACAGGCATTAACAAGATGGAGGGCCCAAGGCAGAGTCAGTATTGTCATCACTCCTACATCTCTTTAAATGTCCTATCTCCAAATACATTCACATTCTAATGTACTGAGGGTCAAAACTTCAACCTATGAATGCAGTGGGGGTGGGAAGACATGATTCATCCATAACAAAGTCTTTTTACCTTTCTCATCTTTATGTTGTTGCTTATTCTCACAAGTCTTAAAGATAATTTCTGAGGATAAAGAAAAGCATTAGTATTGGACTAATGAGAAAACTGGAACCCAGAGAGTTTGACTGATGCTCAAAGTCACCAGGTTGTTGATAGCCAGAGCCCAGATGTGACTATTCTCTCTTCTCAAACAATGCCATCTTTCTCCATTGCAGAGTAAAATTCTGTTGCTGTGATTACATCGTACTCCACACAATTGCATATCTTATACTCTTCATTTTGAATGTCTTGTAAGCACATTTTTTTTTTTTTTAGTTCTTATTATTTTTCTTAGTTCTAATTCTTGGGTGTCCTTCAGTTTTCTCTGTTAATTTTTTTTTTCTATTTGATGTGTGTGGACTCTCCATCCTCACACATATCAAATTTCAAATGGGGCATAAAGTCATCATTTTATCTGCTGTTATTCTTCTGTGGTATTATTGTTGGAATATCAGCTTATCATCATTGTGTGTTACCCATTGAGGAATTCTACATCCTACATGCTTAATAAACTTGTAATCTACTCTCCCATTAATCCTCCTAGCTCCAGGAGGAGGAGATGACATGCATTATGATTTCCATTTCCTGAATGGAGAAACACAAAAATTGTAGTTAATTTACCTATGACTATGTTCCCCAGCCAAGGAGCCAGTCAGTTTTTTGTATAGTAATTTTATTACTGCAGGTGCCTGGAGGTGAAACCAACAGTAATTTGGAACAGAGGGAGACTGACTGGTACTCATGCATTTGGGAGAGATAGACAATTGGAAAATAGCTATGAAAAACTCATCTAATAACTAATATAATAAGCATTATAAGTTACTGTGTATGCAAATCAGGCATTACACTGAACTCTTTATTTCCTTTCTCCCTAATCCTTATAATACTCAGATAAGGTACTTAAGTCTAGTTCAGTATACTATTATTAAGGAGAACATAAACTTCCTGAAGGAAAAGACTATTTAATCATGTTCACCACTTTAGAGATCTCTCTGTTCTGGGCCACCAACAGTTTCATCTTCAGGTTCCAGTGCAAAATGAGAAATAGAATGCAGAAACCTAGGCCACTGTAAAATACCAATAATAAAATTATAGTACCCCCAAACAGACTGACATCTTGCTAGGCAACATAGCCTTAGGTAAGTTATCTTATATAAATCTCATGTATACAGCAGTGCTTAACACGCTGTAGGTGCTCAGGAAATATTTGTTGATGATACAAACAGATGAGTGAATATCTACTTTGTGCAGGTGAAAAGGCAAGAAGACATCACTCTTATCAAAAAGCAATTCACTGTTATAGAAGCTATGGGTGATTATTGCCTATAGGTGCAGAGAAAAAGTCAAGATTTAACTTAGTATACCCTCATTCCTAGCTTAACTATCTACCTTTTTTCTAATACCCACATCTAAAAATTACTGTATAAGTAAATAGCAGGCTTACAATTAAATTCAAAAAGATTTAGGAACTTCATTCTTAGGGAAAGGTGAATATGGCCTAATTTTACACTGAAAAGAGGCAACTTACTCAGTAAATCTGCTTCCTATTCTGCCAAGAAATGTTCTTTCCCAAAGTAAGAACTAATTGTTAATTCCTGTACAATTAGTTCTGTGCCAGGAATCCTAGGGACAGTTTGAGAATCTCAAAAACATTTACAAAACTTTCTCATTGAATCTAGAACATCTCAGAAAGGAAAATATCATGACAGAAAGAAAATCCATGGAGGGAGGGATGTCCTTTTGAGACAATGAGAGCAAGTGGATTACTGCGTGGCAATTAAATGTAATGAGGAAGAATTTAAAATTCCCTGTGTGCACTGAGAAATAAACAGCTCAAGATAGGGTAACCATGCTGAGAACAAAGTCAAATGCCAAGCTAGCATCTTTCCATTGACTTTTATTACCAACAAGATTCTCTAACTCAGGATAATATACAAAACAATTAACATTACAGCACTGAATAATGAGCAATCAGAACTCACTCTGCCTACATAAAAAAATAAAAGAGTAGTTTGGTCATTTAGATGCCTGTTGACTATCAGATACCTAAAAGATCTGCTTCAGCTTCTTCTCTCTTCAATTCTATTTCCAGGACAATATCCTGGCTCCCTGGCTCCCTTGGTGACATCAGAGAACCTCTCCTATTATAATGAGGAAAGACCTCTGCTCTGGGAGTCAGATGACCTTCTCATAAGGTTCTATGACCTTATGAGAATCATTTCATTGTACAGACTCCATTTCTTCTTTGGTAAAGCAACATCAAGCTGGTGCTTTCCAGCAAGAGTTCTATGGGCATTGATGGGCAAGTAGCAATTGTTTAAGGTATGGGTTTGACCTGCACATGGCAGGGCATTAAGCATCCATGGCCTCTGGGTACTAAGTACCAGTAGTAGCACTCCCTGGTTATTGTGACAACCCTACATTTCCCACAAATTTCCACTTTGAAAATAACTGGACAATATGGTCTCTAAGGCCTTTTTTAGTGTTAATCTTTCAATATTTCTCACATGCATTGTAATAGTTCTATGCCAGTGAATTCTGTTTTATTTAGCACTGGACTGTGGTCTTTGCTTGTTCTCCACAATGACAAGCTTAGTGTTGCACCAGGTCAAACATTTTTGAATAGCTCCTTTACAGAGATATCAATAAGATCTTGCCATCTAGGTAAATGCTATTTTACAGTGAAAAAAGAATCAGCAACCCCATCAGGCAAGAAGTAGAGCAAATCAGTGATTCTAAACTTTTTGGAGGTATATCATCAGGGTTCAGCTACAAAAAAAAAAAAAACAGATATTCATCTTGATATTTTTAAGTAGGGTGGGACTTAAGGAGGGAGTTAAGGAGTTTTCAAATTTTAGAAGATTTAGAGGAACAGGTTCTAGGGTGGGCCTCTAGAAATGACTCCTAGAAAGATATTTTAAAAAATGGTCCATGAGAGTAGCTTTTATCTTTGCCTCTGTTGGAAAGATGGGAACTAAGAAGACCGCCTCTGGAACTGTGGACTTCAAGAACATACTCTCTTGTAACAGTGATCCAAGATCAGAAAACCACTTTCTTCTCTACCACTGTCATCACACTGCCTTCTACTTCCTGTGAAGTTATTAGCTGGTCCCTAGAAAGATGAAGCAGAAAAGTTCAAATGACTACCAAAACAATTCCAGTGGAAAACACCCAAAGCAGCAGGAATATGGACTCTACCTTATTTATGCATTCCACTTACCTGGAAGAACTGAATTTATACCCAATACCACAACTACAAGAAAGTTTGGGAAATGTAGCTTTTAGCTATCCAAACTGCAGTGCAGGAAGGCACAATAGAAGAAGCTTGATGCTAAGTGTTAATCTGCCATATACATCATAGACAGCATAGGACTCTGTCATAAGATAAAGACTATGGACTCCCCTTGGGGGAGGAATAACAATGTACATATAAAATTTTGCATACATTTTAATTGTATTTACAAATCTCCCCAAATCCACGTTGGACCCTAAGAATCTTTACACTAGGGCAGTTTGTGAACCTTGATCTGACTGACGCTTTGGGCTGAGTAAGTCTTTGTGGTGGGCTCTTCTGTGCATTGCAGAATTGTTACCAGCATCCCTGGCCTCTATCCACCAGATGGCAGAAATATGTCCCCACTACCCTACACTGTAGTTATGATAGCCAAAAATGTTACACACAATTTGCCCCTGGTTGAGCCTACTTAGCTCTAAATATAAATATAAATTTTGTGAGGAAGCAGCCTTGATCAATAGAGTCACATAGAGAAACACCATGAATGGCAATAAGTAAAATTCTTACAGGAATATAAATAAATGCAACAGCATTGATGACAGGTTCCAAAATAGATCAGATAGGGGGTTTAATATTGTCATTATGCAAGTAGATCATGGGATTCAATTCAGAAGCCCTGTGTATTGGTAAATTTTGTGTGTCAGCTTGATTGGGCTATGGGATGCCCAGACATTTGATCAAACATTATTCTGGGTATGTCTGTGAGGGTATTTCTCAAAGATATGAACATTTAAAGAGATAAAGCAGACCGTTCCTCCTAATTTGGGTGAGCCTCATCCATTGAAGACCTGAATAGAGCAAAAAGACTGAGTTAAGAGGAAACTCCTGCTCTCTGACATCTGGAGCTGAGGTATTGGTCTTTTTCAGCCCTGAGATTCACCCTGAAACATTGGCTCTTCTAGGGTCTCAAGCCTGCCAGCATATAAACTGGATATTACAGCTTTAGCTCTCCTGTATCTCAGGTCTTCAGACTCAGAGTAGAACTATAGGTCCATTCTCCCTGGTCTACAGTTTACTGACAGGATATCTTGGGAATTGTCAGCCCCCATAATCACATTGGGTCAATTCCATATAATCAATCAATCGATCTCTCTCTCTCTTTCTCTCTCCCTCAGTCTCCCTCTCTGTGTGTGTATACAAACACACACACACACACACACACACACATAAGATACATTGGCATACTGTATATATCCTGTTGGTTCTGTTTCTCTGGAGAACCCTGGCTAATATGGCCCAGTTTAAGTGTTAGCTCTACTGACCAGTCTGTGAATATCAAAGTCTATTAACCTCTCTGAGCTTCAGTTTCCCCACTTATAAAATAGGGATTATGGCAATACCTATGGCACAAGATTACATTTAATTGAGGCAATGTAAACTGGAGAGTACTTTTTCCATATAATTTCTAAGACTTTTAAAGCTCTTCCCTGTGGTTTCTCCTTCCTACCAAAGCCACTTTGAGTTACTGGGTATGAGTACCTCTGGCTGCATTTTTCCTCCCACCTCAAAGAGTGGAATCAATTTACTCTGCTCCACTTTGCTGAATTTTAAGACTTCTGATCCATGTAGAAATTCGATGAAGATTATTTCTATATGGCATCATTCTTAAGGATGAATTTAGAATTGTTAAACATTCAAACCTTAAAAAGTTTTCATCTTCTGGAATAAGTTTTTGTTTTTGAATTGGACACTATTAAAGAAAACAATTATTGAGGACCAAAAAAAAAAAAAAGTAATTTTTCTGCCAAACCATAAGCATTAAAATTGCTTCCTATCAATGGAAACAGTCCAAGATTTGAAAAACAAATCCCAATGAAAAATGACAAAATCAAGTTAGCAATTTCTTCTTTTAGATTTTTTTAAAGACACTATTTTTTTAATGAAATTCTCATCTTCCAGCAGAAGCCATTATTTTCACAAATCAATGCTTACTGCTGAAAAGAGAAAATGTAACGGATGAACATTGTGGTAAAAGCAAAGGAGCTTTCAAACAGATTTTAAAAGGAAATTACAATTCAGTAAATTCTCCTTCCTATCTTCTGTCTGCATTTCCATTCTCTAGTTTTGCTAACTCCAAAAGTCAGATTTTCAGTCCCATTTCTCATTCTCTTGTCTTTACAACATAGGTAAGTTTTTTTTTGTTTGTTTGTTTTTTTTGTTTGTTTTTTTTGATACAGAAGACTTTATATTGTGGGAAAGAGGTTCCATCTCTGGAATTAAAGTCTCATTTGGAGCTCTCCTGTGCCAAATTTATCCACCTCTACAAATACATTGAATAAACTATTGAAGGTATTATTAAAAATTGGGATAATACACTGCTGTTCAAACATATCTAATGGTTTTCCTTTAGGTTCAGATTGCCCCAAGAAAATAATAAAGACCCTCCCTATTAAAGTGAACAAGCCAATAAAAAATAATCTCTGTATCTCAAAGAAGACATCCCTCTAGGGGATATTTATTAAAAGCTATTCATAGAATTACACTAATTACCATAATCTATTTCACCCATTGAAAATCATTAAAACCACAAAGATTATTTAAAAGAGCATCCCAACCTGTGTCATACATGGTATTACTTAATAGATGCTCAAGGAAAAAGTAATAATGGGTACTTGAATCAGTTTTCTTTGAAAAATAAGAATCCCTTCTAGAAGAGTTACATTTTATTTACATAGCTTATTAAAGTAACTGAGAAGTCCTGCAGTAAAGAAATTTAACATTGTTTCTCAATGTGTCCTCAACAAATTTGACTGCAGAACCCCTCTTTCAAAAAACATCTCTTAACATATGTCAAAATAAAACTTTTTGCATAACATAACTAAAAAAATTGTGGTGTTGGAACTCAACCAACTGTATCACTGTGCATACACACACACAAACACACACAAATATCATAGTTGCTTTTCACTTTGACTTTCACTTTCATCCACTTTTCACTTTCTAGAACAGCCTTCCAAAACTAGTTTCCACTCATCATCACAATGTATCAACTCTGTATGTACAACCTCAGGATATGCTATCTGTTAAGAGGTAATTTAACCAGTTAACTAGTTAGAAATTAGAAGGTAAAAGGTCTCTGAAATAAGACTGCCTAGATTTAAATCATGGTTAAGTAATTTATAAGCTGTATAATTTTTTAAATCATGTTATATTAGTCACCATACAGTACATCATAAGTTTTTGATGTAGTGTTCCATGATTCATTGTTTGTGTATAACATGCAGTGGTCTGTGCACTCCATGCCTTCCTTAATACCCATCACTGGGCTAACCCTTTCCCTGAAACCCCTTCCCTCTAAAACCCTCAGTTGGTTTCCCAGAATTCTTAGTCTCTCATGGTTCATCTCCCTCTCTGATTTTGCCCCCCTTCATTTTTCCTCTCCTTCTCCTAATGTCCTCCATGTTATTCATTACATTCCACAAATGAGTGAAACCAAATGAGAATTGACTCTCTCTGCTTGACTTATTTCACTTAGCACAATCTCCTGCAGTTCCATTCATGTCAGTGCAAATATTGGGTATTCATCCTTTCTGATGGCTGAGTAATATTCCATTGTACACATGGACGACATCTTTAACTATTCATCTGTTGAATGGCATCTTGGCTCTTTCCACAGCTTGGCTATCATGGACATTGCTGCTATGAACATTGGGTGTATGTGGCCCTTCTCTTCTTAGTTACTGGGTCATAGGGTAGCTCTATTTTTAACTTTTTGAGGAACTGCCACACTACTTTCCAAAGTGGCTGTATCAACTTGCATTGCCACCAACAGTGTAAGAGGGTTCCCCTTTTTCCACATCCTCCAACATTTGTTGTTTCTTGTCAATTTTTTGCCATTCTAACTGGTGTCAGGTAGTATCTCAATATGATTTTTATTTGAATTTCCCTGATGGCTAATGATGATGAACATTTTTTCATGTGTCTCTTAGCCATTTGTATATCTTCTTTGGAGATATGTCTGTTCATATCTTCTGTCCATTTATTTATTTATTTATTTATGTAGAGTTGAATACTTCTATTGAGATTACAGTTTTGTTTTCCTTCAACATCATAAATTTAGCCAAGGATTATTGGAACTGAAGATAAAATCACAATGTAGTTGTTCAATTATTCTGCTTTCTTCTTCTTCTTCTTTTTTTTTTTTTGTTATGTTAGTCACATAGAGAGTACATCATTAGTTTTTAATGTAGTGTTCTATGACTCATTGTTTGTGTATAACATCCAATGCTCATTGCAGTATGTGCCCTCCTTAATATTCATCACTGGGCCACCCATTACCCCACCTCTCTCCTCTGAAATCCTCAGTTTGTTTCCCAGAGTCCATAGTCTCTCATGGTTTGTCTCTCTCTCTGATTCCCCCCCCCTTCTTTTATTCCTTTCTTCTAATATCCTCCATGTTGTTCTTTATGTTCCATATATAAGTAAAACCATATGATCATTGTCTTTCTCTGCTTGACTTATTTCACTTAGGATAATCTCCTCCAGTTCTACTCATGTTGATGCAAAAGTTGGGTATTCATCCCTTCTGATGGCTGAGTAATATTCCATTTAATATATGGACCACATCCTCTTCATCCATTCATCTGTTGAAGGGCATCTTGGATCTTTCCACAGCCTGGCTATGGTGGACATTGCTGCTATCAGCATTGGGGTGCCTATGGTCCTTCTTTTCACTACATCTGTATCTTTGGGATAAATACTGAGTAGTACAATTGCAGGGTCATAGGGAAGCTCTATTTTTAATTACTTGAGGAATCTCCACACTGTTCTCCAAAGTGGCTGCACCAACTTGCATTCCCACCAACAGTGTAAGAGGGTTCCCCTTTCTCCACATCCTGTCCAACACATGTTGTTTCCTGTCTTGCTAATTTTGGCCATTCTAAGTGGTGTAAGGTGGTATCTCAATGTGGTTTTAATTTGAATCTCCCTGATGGCTAGTGATGATGAACATGTTTTCATGTGTCTGATAGCCATTTGTATGTCTTCATTGGAGAAGTGTCTGTTCATATCTTCTGCCCATTTTTTTTGATATGATTATCAGTTTTGTGCGTGTTGAGTTTCAGGAGTTCTTTATAGATCCTGGATATCAACCTTTTGTCTGTACTGTCATTTGCAAATATCTTCTACCATCCCGTGGGTTGCCTCTTTGTTTTTTTGACTGTTTCCTTTGCTGTGCAGAAGCTTTTGATCTTGATGAAGTCCCAGAAGTTCATCTTCGCTTTTGTTTCCTTTGCCTCTGGAGACATATCTTGAAAGAAGTTGCTGTGGCTGATATTGAAGAGGTTACTGCCTATGTTCTCCTCTAGGATTCTGATGGATTCCTGTCTCACGTTGAGATCTTTTATCCATTTTGAGTTTATCCTTGTGTACGGTGTAAGAGAATGGTCGAGTTTCATTCTTCTACATATAGCTGCCCAGTTTTCCCAGCACCATTTATTGAAGAGACTGTCTTTTTTCCACTGTATATTTTTTCCTGTTTTGTCGAAGATTAACTGACCATAGAGTTGAGGGTCCATATCTGGGCTCTCTACTCTGTTCCACTGGTCTATGTGTCTGTTTTTATGCCAGTACCATGCTGTCTTGGTGATCACGGCTTTGTAGTAAAACTTGAAATCAGGTAACGTGATGCTGCCAGTTTTATTTTTGTTTTTCAACATTTCCTTAGCGATTCAAGGTCTCTTCTGGTTCCATACAAATTTTAGGATTATTTGCTCCAGCTCTTTGAAAAATACCGGTGGAATTTTGATCGGAATGGCATTTAAAGTATAGATTGCTCTAGGCAGTATAGACATTTTAACAATGTTTATTCTTCTGATCCAAGAGCATGGAATGGTCTTCCATCTTTTTGTGTCTTCTTCAGTTTCTTTCATGAGTGCTCTGTAGTTCTTCGAGTACAGTTCCTTTATCTCTTTGGTTAGGTTTATTCCCAGGTATCTTATGGTTCTTGGTGCTATAGTAAATGGAATCGATTCTCTAATTTCCCTTTCTGTATTTTCATTGTTACTGTATAAGAAAGCCACTGATTTCTGTACATTGACTTTGTATCCTGTCACGTTACTGAATTGCTGTATGAGTTCTAGTAGTGTGGGGGTGGAGTCTTTTGGGTTTTCCATTTAAAGAATCATGTCATCTGCAAAGAGAGAGAGTTTGACTTCTTCATTGCCAATTTGGATACCTTTTATTTCTCTTTGTTGTCTGATTGCTGTTGCTAGGACTTCTAATACTATGTTGAACAATAGTGGTGAGAGTGGACATCCTTGTGGTGTTCCTGATCTCAACGGGAAGACTGCAAGCTTTTTCCCATTGAGGATGATATTTGCTGTGGGTCTTTCATAGATAGATTTGATGAAGTTCAGGAATGTTCCCTCTATCCCTATATTTTGAAGCGTTTTAATCAGGAACGGATGCTGGATTTTGTCAAATGTTTTTTCTGCATCAATTGAGAGGACCATGTGGTTCTTCTCTCTTCTCTTATTGATTTGTTCTATCACATTGATTGATTTGCGAATGTTGAACCATCCTTGTAGCCCAGGGATGAATCCCACCTGGTCATGGTGGATAATCTTTTTAATGTGCTGTTGGATCCTGTTTGCTAGGATCTTGTTGAGAATCTTAGCATCCATATTCATCAGTGATATTGGTCTGAAATTCTTTTTGGTAGGGTCTTTGCCTGGTTTGGGGATCAGGGTAATGCTGGCTTCATAGAAAGAGTCTGGAAGTTTTCCTTCTGCTTCAATGTTTTGAAACATCTTCAGGAGAAAATGTGTTATTTCTTCTTTGAAAGTTTGGTAGAATTCCCCAGGGAATCCGTCAGGTCCTGGGCTCTTGTTTTTGGGGAGGTTTTTGATCACTGCTTCAATCTCATTACTAGATATCGGTCTATTCAGGTTATCAATTCCTTCCTGGTTCAATTTTGGGAGTTTACAGTTTTCCAGGAATGCATCCATTTCATCTAGGTTGCTTAGCTTATTGGCATATAACTGTTGATAATAACTTTCTTCTACTTCCTTCTACTTCCTTCATGTTAGTTGTGATCTCTCCCTTTTCATTCATAATTTTATTAATTTGGGCTTTCTCTCTTTTCTTTTGGATTAGTGTGGCCAATGGTTTATCGATCTTACTGATTCTTTCAAAAAACCAGCTTCTAGTTTCATTGATACATTCTACTGTATCTCTGGATTCTACCTCATTGATCTCAGCTCTAATCTTGATTATTTCCCTTCTTATGTGTGGAGTTGGTTTGATTTGTTGTTGATTCTCCAGTTCTTTAAGGTGTAGAGACAGCTGCTGTGTTCTGGATTTTTCAATTTTTTTGAGGGAGGCTTGGATGGCTATATATTTCCCCCTTAGGACTGCCTTTGCTGCATCCCATAGGTTTTGGACTGAAGTGTCTTCATTCTTATTGGTTTCCATGAATTGTTTCAGTTTTTCTTTGATCTCCTGGTTGATCCAAGCATTCTTAAGCAAGGTGGCCTTTAGCTTCCAGGTGTTTGAGTTCCTTCTGAACTTTTCCTTGTGATTGAGCTCCAGTTTCAAAGCATTGTGATCTGAGAATATGCAGGGAATAATCTCAGTCTTTTGGTATCGGTTGAGTCCTGATTTGTGACCCAATACATGGTCTATTCTGGAGAAGGTTCCATGTGCACTTGAGAAGAATGAGTATTCTGTTGTTTTAGGGTGGAATGTTCTGTATATATCTATGAGGTCCATCTGGTCCAGTGTATCATTCAATACTCTTGTTTCTTTATTGATTTTCTGCTTCGATAATCTATTTCTGAGAGAGGCGTGTTAAGATCTCCTACTATTATTGTATTCATATCAATATGATTCTTTATCTTGATTAACAGTTTTCTTATGTAATTGGCTGCTCCCATATTGGGGGCATAGATATTTACAATTGTTAGATCATCTTGGTGGATAGTCCCTTTAAGAATTATGTAGTGTCCTTCTGTATCTCTGACTACAGTCTTTAGTTTAAAATCTAATTTGTCTGATATGAGAATCACTACCCCGGCCTTCTTTTGAGGCCCATTGGCATGAAAGATGCTCCTCCATCCCTTCACTTTCAGTCTGGGTGTATCTTTAGGTTCAGAATGGGTCTCTTGTAGACAACATATGGATGGGTCCTGTCGTTTTATCCAATCTGCAACCCTTTGCCATTTTATGGGCGCATTTAGGCCATTCACATTGAGAGTGATTATTGATAGATACGTTTTTATTGACATTGTGTTACCTTTGAAGTCTTTCTTTCTGTAGATTGTCTCTATATTTCTATTCAATGCTATTCTTAAGATTTTTCCTCTTTTATAGTACTCCCCTTAATATTTCCTGCAGTGTTGGCTTGGTGGTTGCATAGTCTTTTAAGCCTTGCCGGTCTTGGAAACTCTTTATCTCTCCATCCATTTTGAATGTCAGTCTTGCTCGATAAAGTATTCTTGGCTGCATGTTCTTCTCATTTAGTGCCCTGAATATATCTTGCCAGCCCTTTCTGGCTTGCCAGGTCTCCGTGGACAGGTCTGACGTTATTCTGATGGGCTTTCCTCTGTAAGTAAGGAGGCTCTTTGTCCTAGCGGCTTTCAAGAGATTATATCTACAATTGTGATTTCTCAATTTGACTACCAGGTGCCTTGATGTTTTTCTTGAATCTATAATCTTGGGTGGAGACCGTTTGGCCTCTAGTACATGAATGCTGGTTCCATTCGAGATTGGGAAAATTTTCGTGAAGAACTTGTTCCACTATGTCTTCTAGACTTCTTTCTTTCTCCTCCCCTTCAGGGATTCCAATAATTCTGACGTTGGAACGTTTCATGGCATCATTTATTTCCCTGATTCTGTTTTCGTGGCTTCTAAGCTGTTTGTTCCAGGCTTCTTCCTGATCCTTTCTATTTGTTTGTCCTCCAGATCACTAATTCTATCTTCTGTCTCAGTTACCCTAGCTTTGAGAGAATTTAGATTAGATTGGAACTCATTGAGAGCTTTGTGAACCTCTTCCCTGGTAGCTTTCAGCTCAGCCCTAACATTGTGAACATCTTCCCTGGTCACTTTCAGTTCAGCCCTAATCAATTCCGTTTGGTCATCCATGGCTTTCTCCAACCTAGCTATTGCCTGGATTATTGTTAGCCTGAATTCTCTTTCTGACATATTGTCTATGTTGATAGCTGTTAGCTCTGTTGCAGAAGGCCCATCCTCTGTATTTTTCTTCTGTTGGGCATTCCTCCACCTAGTCATTTTGGTGGGAGATGACTGAACAGATGTAGCTGGATGTATCAACAGTGGTGCACTCAAGGTGCACCCTGGAATGCTTCTGAGCAATCAGGACTCCCCACCCAAATGAAAGAAAAAAGAAAAGAAAAAGAAAAAAGAGAGAGAGAGAGAAAGGAAAAAAAGGGAAGATAAAAGAGAAGGTTCAGCCCAAATGGGCCCCAAGGTAAGATTTAGGAAGTATACAAACGAAAACAGGCAAACAAAAAGACTGATAAAAGTATATGATAAGAGAGGGAAAAAAAAATATATATATATATATTTATAAGCAAATAAAGGAAGAACCTCGTCAAAAAGAACCCCAAGTATAAGATTTATAATACTATCGGGACAAACACAAAAACACAGAAACACTGGCAGAAGAAAAAGATGGGAGAGTGGTAATAAATTCTCAGTATGGGCAAGGAAGGTTGTTTTGATTCTTCCTGGATGTATCTTGATATCTTTGTTAAAGGACTCAACTTTCCTAAAATAAAGGGGGGTTAAAAATTGGTTTACCTATAGCAATGATTGGGGAATGGGGATTACCTTGAAGTTTAACTCTATATGAATATTAGAAAATAAAAATAAAAAAGAATAAACTAGACTAAACTAAACTAAAATTAAAAAAAAAAAGAAATAGAAATGCAAAAGAAAAACACAGGTGTATGAGTCAAAAAGTTCAGGTTAGAAGGTCATTATGGAGTTTGATGTACTGGATATCTCCGTGTGATGGTAAATAGGTTAAAAAATTATGTATATATAAAAAAAAAATGAACCAGAATAGTGGGAACAAGTTAAAAATAAAAGTTGTCCTATGAAGTAGTGGTGGTTGTCCTCTTGTCTTTTTTTTTTTTTTCTTTCCTGGTTGGTTTTCTGGGGGAGGGGCCTGCCACGTGGGTTTTCAGTCAGTGATGTTCCCTGAGTTAAGTCCTCCAGTCCCCCTCAAGGGGGTGGGCTCTGAGGAAACCGGTTTTTTCAGGTTTTTTTTCTCTAGAGGTTTTTATGTTTGTTCACTTTTTTTTTTCCTTGCCTTGACCGCTTTTGATGGTTTTTGTAGGTTTAGAGGAAAGCAAACTGCACCCTGACCTCCCTCTGATAGAGAAGCCTCTGTCTGGTTGCAGAGCCCAAATAAATTCCCCCTTGGCTGCTGTCAGAGCAGGTTCCAAGTCGCAGTCCCTGGGGACGCAGGATCTTCTGTTTGTACCCAAAACCACGGCAGCAGCGGCTGTCTGGGCAGCTCCAGACTGCCAGAGAGGTTCCAAGCAGTGATCGCAGGCTGAGATTTTCCTGCTGGCCCGGGCTGGGAGTGCCTGGTCTTTCTGGGTCTAAGAGCGCTGGGCTTGCATGCACCTCTCTCAGGGGAGTGAGTGGGGCGCTCACAGGCAAGCGTCTCAGGCTCTGGTGGAAGGGTGCGAGTCCGAGAACACCAGGCTGGGCCTTTCCGCACCTCTCTCAGGGGAGTGTGTGGGGCACGCGCGTGTCTCAGGCTCTGGTGGAATGGTGCAGGTCTAAGAGTGACGGGGGGGGGGTGCTGCGTCTCAGGCTCTGTAGCACCTGCCCTCTGGCACAGGAGCCTCTGCCTTCTGGCGAGGCGCCCAGCCCCTCATAGGAGCCGGACCCCACGTGATCTTGGGCGCGCTGGTGGCTCAGGACCAAGACCTGGTTTCTCCGCCGCACTCTCTCTGGCTCAGAGACAGGGGAGGCTGTCCTGGGTCCAGGGACTTAAGCTGCTGTCCCTAGCCGCCCGATTCCCACAATTTCCCCCGTGATCCTTTGCTCTCTTTGAGTGCTTTCAACCAGACTCCAAGTTAATGCTGGTCCCCAGACGCAGGGCACTCTCGGATTGGGGTATTACTTTCCAATCGGTTGCCTCTGGTGGCTCCCTCCCCCTTTTGTTTATCTTCCAATATCAGTCCGAAGTTCCCACTCCACTTTACCTGCTCACTGGTGTCTTCTGCCCCTGTTGAGATCCAGACGTGTATAATTCTGGTCTCAGGCTGTTTTCATGGGTGATCGGAATTCTTTGGTAGGTAATCAGCTCACTTTAGGGTCCAGGCTGAAAAGGCGCCTCCTCCTACTTCCCCACCATCTTGTCTCCCCCTCTGCCCATTTTTTCACTTGATTATCTATTTTTTGAGTGTTGAGTTTGAGAAGTTTTTTATAGATCTTGGATATCAGCCCCTTATCTGTAGTGTCATTTGCAAATATCTTCTCCCATTCCGTGGGTTGCCTCTTTGTTCTGTTGATTGTTACCTTTGCTGTGCAGAAGATTTTTATCTTGATGAAGTCCCCAAAGTTCATTTTCACTTTTGTTTCCCTTGCCTCTAGAGATGTATCTTGAAAGAAGATGCTGTGGCCAATGTCCAAGAGTGTATTGCCTACATTCTCCTCTAGGATTTTTATGGGTTCCTGTCTCAAATTGAGGTCTTTCATCCATTTAGAGTTTATCTTTGTTTGTCATGTAAGAGAATGACCAAGTTTCATTCTTTTGTAGCTGTTTAATTTTCCCAGCATCATTTATGGAAGAGACTGTCTTTTTTCCATTGGATATATTTTCCTGCCTTGTTGAAAATTAGTTGACCATAGAGTCCATATATGGGTTCTCTATTCTGTTCCACTGATCTATGTGTCTGAGTCCATATATGGGCTCTCTGTTCTGTTCCACTGATCTATGTGTCTGTTTTTTGTGCCAGTACCATGTTGTCTTGGTGATCACAGCTTTGTAACATAGCTTGAAATCAGGCAACGTGATGCCCTCAACTTTGTTTTTCTTTCTCAACATTTCTTTGGTGATTCGGGATCTTTTCTGTTTCCATATAAATTTTAGGATTGTTTGTTCTGGCACTTTGAAAAATGTCATTGGTATTTTGATTGGGATGGCACTGAAAGTGTAGATTGTTCTGGGAAGCATACACATTTTAACAATGTTTATTTTTCCAATCCATGAGCATGGAATGTTTTTCCATTTTTTTGTGTCTTCTTCAATTTCTTTTGTAAGTGTTCTGTAGTTTCTAGAGTAAGGATCCTTTACTTCTTTGGTTAGGTTTATTCCAAGGTATCTTATGGGTTTTGGTGCTATTATAAATGGAATTGATTCCCTAATATCTATTTCTATAGTTACATTGTTAGTGTATAGGAAAGTAACTGATTTTTGTGTATTGATTTTTTATCCTGCCACACTTCTGAATTGCTGTTTGAATTCTAGTAATTTAGGGGTGGAGTTTCTTTTGTGTATTCCATATAAAGTATCATGTCATCTACAAAGAGAGAGAGTTTGACTTCTTCTTTGCCAGCTTAAATACTTTTTATTTCTTTTTGCTATCTGATTGCTGTTGCTAGGACTTCTAGTACTATGTTGAACAATAGCGGTGAGAGTGGGCATTCTTGTTTTGTTCCTGATCTTAGCAGAAAGGCTCTCAGCTTTTTCCCATTGAGAATGATATTCACTGTGAGCTTTTCATAGATAGTTTTTATGAAATTGGGGTATGTTCCCTCTATCCCTACACTCTGAAGAGTTTAAATAGAAAAGGATGATGTATTTTGTGAAATGCTTTTTCTGCATCAATTGAGAGGACCATACGGTCCTTCTCTCTCCTCTTATTAATGTGTTCTATCATGTTGATTGATTTGTGAATGTTGAACCACCCTTGCATCCCAGGAATAAATCCTACCTGGTCGTGATGGATAATCCTTTTAATGTACTGTTGGGTCCTATTAGCTAGGATCTTGTTGAGAATTTTGGCATCTATGTTCATGAGAGATATTGGTCTGAAGTTCTCTTTTTTGATGGGGTCTTTGCCTGGTTTTGGGATCAAGGTAATGCTGGCATCATAGAATGAGTCTGGAGTTTTCCTTCAGTTTCTATTTTTTGATACAGCTTCAGGAAAATGGGTATTATTTCTACTTTGAATATTTGGTGGAATTCCCCAGGAAATCCATCCACTCCTGGATTCTTGGTTTTTGGGGGGAGATTTTTGATCATTACGTCAATCTTGGCACTGATCATTACTTCAATTTTGATCATTACTTCAATCTACTGGTTATTTGTCTATTCAGATTGTCAATTCCTTCCTGTTTCAGTCTTGGTAGTTTATAGGTCCAGGAAAGCATCCATTTCTTCCAGGTTGCTTAATTTATTGGCATAAAGTTGTTGATAATAATTTCTGGTAATTGTTTCTATTTCCTTGGTGTTAGTCATGATCTCTCCCCTTTCATAATTTTATTAATTTGGGTCCTTTCTTTTTCCTTTTGGATAAGTCTGGCCACTGGTTATCAATCTTATTAATTCTTTCAAAGAACCAGTTTCCAGTTTTGTTGATCTGCTCTACTATGTTTCTGATTTCTTTTCTTTTCTTTTCTTTTTTTTTAAGATTTTATTTATTTATTTGAGAGAGAGAGAGAGCATGAGAGGGTAGGAGGTCAGATGGAGAAGCAGACTCCCCATGGAGCTGGGAGCCAGATGTGGGACTCAATCCTGGGACTCCAGGATCATGACCTGAGCTGAAGGCAGTCGCTTGACCAACTGAACCACCCATTTGCCCCTCTGGTTTCTAATTTATTGATCTCTACTCTAATCTTAATTATTTCTATTCTCATACATGGCTTAGGCATCATTTGTTGTTATTTTCTCCAATTCTTTAAGGTATAAAATTAGTTGGTGATTTGGGATTACTATTTTTTTGAGTGAGGCTTGGATAGCTATGTATTTCCCTTAGGACTGCTCCTGCCATATCCCATAGGCTTTGGACTGATGTGTTTTCATTCTCATCAGTTTCCATGAATTGTTTGGGTTCTTTGATTTCTTGGTTGACCCAAACATTCTTAAGCAGAATGGTTAGCTTCCAAGGGTTTGAATATCTTTCAAACATTTTTTGGTAATTGAGTTCCAGTTTCAAAGCACTGTGGTCTGACACTATGCAGAAATAGAGAATGGCGTGTTGAGGTCTCCGACTATTAACGTATTATTATTGATATGTCTCTTTATTTTGGTTAATAGTTGGCTTATGTGGTTGGCTACTCCCATGTTGGGAGGTAGATATTTACAATTGTTGGATCCTCTTGTTGTGTATACCCTTTAAGAGTCATATGGTGTCCTTCTGTATCTGTAACTATAGTCTTCAGCTTAAAATCTAATTTGTCTGTTATGAGAATTGCTACCCAGCCTTCTTTTGAGGTGCATTGGCATGAAAGATCATTCTCCATTCGTTCACTTTCAGTCTGGATGTATCTTTAGGTTCAAAATGAATCTCTTATAGACAGGATATGAATAGGTCCTTTTTTTTTTTTTTAATCCAATCTGCAACCCTGTGCCATTTCATGGGAGCATTTAGACCATTCACATTAAGAGTGGTTATTTAAAGATATGATTTCATTGTCATCATGTTGCCTATCAGGTCCTTGTTCCTATAGATTGGCTCTGTGAATTTCTGTTCTATATCACTTAGGGTCTTTCTTCTTTTATAGAGACCCCCCCCCCTTAATATTTCTTGCAGGACTTGCTTAGTGGTCATGTACTCTTTCAGTTTCTGATGATTCTGGAAGCTCTTTATCTCTCCATCCATTCTGAATGACAGCCTTGCTGGATAAAGTACTCTTGGTTGCATGTTCTCATTTAATGCCCTGAATATGTCTGGCCAAAACTTTCTGGATTGCCAGGTCTCTATGGACAGGTCTGACATTATTCTAATGTTCCTTCCTCTGTATGTAAGGAATCTCTTCCCCCTAACTGCTGTTAAGATGATTTTCTTGGTTCTGAAATTTGGGAGATTTACTATTACATGCCAGAGTGTTTGTCTGTTCTCCTTGATCTTAGGATGGGTTCTCTCTGTCTCTAGGACTCGAATGCTCATTTCATTCCCCAGATTAGGGAAGTTATTGGTTACAATTTGCTCAAATATATCTTCTAGTCCTCTCTCTCCACCCCCTCAGGGATCCAAATAATTCTGACATTGGAACATTTCTTGGTATCATTTATTTCTCTAATTCTATTTTCATGGATTTTAAGGTGTTTCTTCCAGGCTTCCTCCTGTTCCTTCTTTCCTATCAGTTTGTCTCCTAGATCACTAATTCATCCTTCTGCCTCATTTACCCTAGCTGTAGAGTATCTGGTTTACACTGCATCTCATTTATAGCATTTTTAAGTTCAGCTTGATTAGCTCTCATTTCTTCCCTTAGAGAATCTATGCTGACACTAATGGTTTTCTCCAGTCTAGCTATTTTCTTCATAACTGTTATCCTGACGTCTATCTCTGACCTCTTGCTTATATCCATATCCATTTGGTCTGTGGAAGAGGCCATTTTCTCTGGGTCTTTTCTTTTTTTCTTTCTTTTTTTTAATTTTTTTATTTGACAGATAGAGATCACAAGTAGTCTGAGAGGCAGGCAGAGAGAGAGAAGAGGAGGAAGCAGGTTCCCTGCTGAGCAGAGAGCCCAATGTGGGGCTCGATCCCAGGAACCTGGGATCATGACCCAAGCTAAAAGCAGAGGTTTTAACCCACTGAGCCACCCAGATGCCCCTGGGTCTTTTCTTTGTTGGGAGTTCCTCCTCCTAGTCATTCTGTTGAGTTGTGATTGGGTGGAGGTACACCTGAAAATATCAACCACAGTCCAGGAAAGGTGCACCTTGGGGAAGTTCATAACAATCAGAAGTCACCACCAAAAAAACCCAGGCCAAAATGAAACCCAAGAATAAGATTTATAAAGTACAAAAACAAAAACAAACAAACAATAACAAAAATCCCCACACTCAAAAACAAAAAACAATAAAAAGAGGGTGGGATGAAGGGAAGGTGGTTATAATTCCTTGATGTGGGCAAGGTAAGGTGTTTCAGTTCTTCCTGTGTGTATTTTATTCTCTTTGTTAGAGAACACTACTTCCCAGAGATACAGGGAAATTTTAAAAAAGTGGTGGCAGCTGGCCCCAGGTCCTCTGCCCAGTTCCCTGCTGGGTCTTCTCCAGGGCCAGTGTGGGCAGTGGGCAAGGGCAGTGGCAGTGGTGTTTGCCCCCCCCCCCCCCGCATCCGCAGGTGCAGGTCTGTGCCTGTGGCTGCCCTATCTCAGCATTTACCCCTTAAGTTCCTGTGTTCTGTTTGAGTGCTGTTATCATTCCCTTCCCATCCCACCACCACCACTCTCCAAGCTATCACAGGTCCCCAGGCACAAGACACTTTTGCTCTGGAGTATTACTTTCCAATGGCTAGCTTCTGGTGGTCCTCTCTCCCTTCTGTTTATCCTCCGACATCTGTCCACTCAATCACAACTCTGTCCTTCGTACATCTCACTGATGATCCTCTGCCCCCGCAGATATCCAGATATATCATCTTACATCTCAGGCTGATTTCATGGGTGCTCAGAGTGGCATGGTAGATATCTAACTAAATTCAGGGGACCTGTTGAAATGGAGTCCCCCACTCCTCCATCATCTTGCCTAGCTTCCATGAGCTGCATGATCTTGAGTAAATTATTTGACCTCACTAATCCTTGATTTTTCTGCTCTGTAAACTGGGCATGATAATGGTACATATTTCCTTAGGTTACTGCAATGTTTAAATGAAATGATGTTCATAGCAACATGTCTGACACACAGCAAGTGTCCAAAAACACTAAAGAAACATATACATATGTGAATCATACCACCAAATTTCATTTACTTGAATTTCTTCTTCTGTTTTACAAATTTTCCTTTTAGATAAAGCTGTTGGATAAATTCTTTGGGAAAAGACTTTGTGAGGCTTGATAACAAGATTGAGCTAGACAAATTGACAGTCTTCAAACTTAGTCATGGCCACCACTTCAGTTGTTGTGATTGAGGTCTATCCTACAAGGGTGTCACCTACCCTTTCTGAACTTTGATATTTCTGAACCTCAGTATCCAACTATCTGGCCCCTGCAAATTCCCTAGCTCCATCTCATGCCTCTCTCCCTTCTTGTTCTCTATGCTAGGATTAAGAGATCCTACCACCATCACACACACATACCACCAGACTAGTTTAGTTACCCCCTCCCCATTTCTTCTACTATTTCTCACACTTTAATGTAACATTATTTCTCTCCACTGTAGTGACTGAGTCTGTGTGTTTTCCATTCTGCCCTCAACATTTGTCACAGAGTAGAACATACTGGTTGTTTGGTGAGTAAATGGCTGGTATGGAGACCCTCATGAAACCTCCCAATCTCCTCCCCCATTTTGCACATACTGCACAAATCTTCAAAACATAGTCTTGCACAGTCCCAGCAAAGAGAGTGCCTACACTGTTTGAGAATACATTTTTCCACGAGCTAGTAGGAGGGAGCTCAGAATCAGATTTAAAGAAAATAAGGATCCATGAGTTTCGTTATTAAAAGGTTAACCATGACACAAAGGTATGAGGATTTCCAATTTAAGGATGCAGCTTAGAGAAGTAATTTGCCCATAGTCACACAATCGGTAAATGGAAAAGCTGGAATCCAAATCCTAGAATTTGTGACTTTTAAGCAACAGACCCTTCAATTTTCACAACACCATCCTGTCTGATTTAGATATCATGCCAATCAAAAAAAAAAAAAAAAACAGAAAAAATTCTGAATATAGATATCCCAAGACATGAGGTACAGCAGTGCCAAAAGATCAATGCCAAGTCACATCTACAGATAAGAAGATTGAGCACCATGTATAAACAGCAGTGTCCACAAGGGTGAGATCTTATAAGCAAAGGAACTCTCAATGCCACAGTGCTCTTTCAGCATGACAGTTTAGAAGACTGAGAAAAGCCAAGCCTCACTTTTAATCATTGTTTTATCACTTTAATGTTGTGTGATTATGTGCTAGTCCCTACCCCTTTTGAATCTCAATATTTTATCTACAAAGTAGGAATAATCCTACCTGTTTGTCAGGAGTAGTGTGAGGACCCAGGGACTTCATATGTGTAAAACTGCATAATGCAACTCTGGAAGCTATTGGATACTCACTTTGTTCCCCTTCTTTTTGACCAGTAGTTCCTTATAAGAAGTTGTCTTCTTAAAGCAATACCTACCTTTTACCCTATGGGTGATCTCTCTGCTAATTAATGTTAGCATAAGGACTAGTTCTCCTTGTTGGTATCTCAGTCCTGTGAAGGGGTGAGAGATTGGCAGAGGTAGTTAATCTTTCTTCCAAGTTGGCTTTGGACCAGAGATAACATGGAGTTTAGAACAGAGAGAACACATTGTAATCCCATGTGCTCTGATGTGGGCTAATCCAGACCATGCTATCTGAAGGGGCCCCCAGATTGTGAAACCCAACCTTCTTCAACCTCCCCAAAAATATGCTGGTGGCTGTGTGGTCCTAGGCAACATCACTAGAGCATTCATCCATCTCTGTCCCTAGAGCTCCCAAGGCCAGTTGGAAACCAAACTCCCTGACAAGGTTCAAATGAAAGGACCTTAAGTTTGAGCCATCAAGTTGAAAATGTGAGGCTTGGTAAAGACTCAGAAAGGGAACAAGAAGGAGCTTCTCTCATTTGATGATCTTTCCACTGAAGAAATATCTTTGTCACTCTAGTTTTTAGGAGTAACCTAATAAAGCCTCTGTAATGGAATTGGTCTCCACACATCAGATGCCTATTGATTTCATTAGTAATTCTTTAAAAGTTTCAATTAAACGTGAGAAAGAAAGCAAAGCAAAATTGTGTCTAAACAGTGGGAAAACTCAGATCCAAAAAATGCGAAGGTGGAATGTCCAGCCTTCCTAAAGTGTGGTAGGATCAGAATGTAAGAGAGCCAGTCAATTATGTCATTAAGACATCTCACTAAGGGAAAAAAAGAAAAGAAACAGGAAATTATTGACAAATGCAAGAAGACAGTGCATAACAAAAATGGTGTT
This sequence comes from Lontra canadensis, assembly GCF_010015895.1. Lineage (NCBI taxonomy): Eukaryota > Metazoa > Chordata > Mammalia > Carnivora > Mustelidae > Lontra > Lontra canadensis. The sequence continues at coordinate 1,136,089 of NW_022631159.1, forward strand.
TCCTCAGTCCTTCAGGAGAATATCCTGTGCCTTTCTCCCTCAAGATCTATATCTACCTCATTTTTTAAAAAGTTAGACATCCAACTCCATATACTGGCTTTCATTATTTCTTTGCTTATTCAAAATGCATACTTATATATTTAGTTTTAGTTCCTGTGCTAAAGCTGTGGAAAAAAATTGTGAACAAAAATAGACACAGTCTTGCTCTCAAAAAGTTCAAATTCTAATCAGGGAGCTAGACATTAATCAAATAATCAGTTTCATGAATGTTTGATTACAGATATGTAAGTGTTCTGAATGAAGAGTTCTGGTGATATGAAGGGAAATTGACCAATGCTGGAGAGGGTGTCATTAAAGGTTTCCCTAAGGAGGTGACTCATGAGCTGATATCAAAAGTATGAGTAATGAAGCAAAAGTATATCAAAAGAGGGTTATAAGAGAAGGATGTTGGATAACTCACTTACCAAATTGTCAAGAAGCCTGAGGAATCAGCTCAGAAAACATCAGGAATTAAGGGAAACTGGTGGCAGAAATACTTCTGGACCTGCAACAACTCCTATTCAGTGATGCTACCACTGAGGCCAGCAACAGAATTTCATTGTTCCTTTGTCTTTTTGTCACTATTTCCAGATTCAAACTGCGGGTGGGAACATCTAATTGTACAAGGTTAGGTAGGGTGTTCAAGGTAAGGAGGCCCTTCTTCTATTGACACACATGATGGGAGTTCCCAAAACTAGAACGAGATCAATTCCAGAAAGCAAAAAGGAAAAACAGTCTACCACTGAGTCAGAAAGGAGCAGAGAACCCCTGAGAATAAAAACAGGATGCACAGTACCCTCTGTCTGAAGTGTAGAGACTGAGAAATGGGTGGGGTGGAAATCTGGGTAAAGTGGCATGGATTCAGGTATTTGAAGGCCATATAAGGATTTGGGCCTTTCCTCAAAGCAATAAGCCATTGATGAATTTATGACAAGGGACAGGCCTATTTAATTGCATTTGAGAATGATAATTTGGAGTATAGAGAACAACGGATAGGAGAACTGGAGTGTGAGATCAGTGTGGTAGATGCTGTTGCATGCCTCCCAGTTACCTCTTTGGGACTGAGATGCATTCCCCCAGCTACACAAGTGTTGGCTGTTGACAACTTACAGTTTAGAACCCTCTCTGAGAGTGGCTCTTGACTGAAGGATGGTGCCACAGCAAAGTTATGTTCCCCCCTGGGGACAGCTGGCGGCATCAGATGAGTGAACAATGTCGCCCCAAAGGCTTTCATTTCTATTTAGGCTCTCAGGTTCCCTATGGAACTTGAGCTGAGGCCTTGTTACAACTACATCACAGATAAACTCTCCTGCTGAGTCCTGCTACATTTACTCCTCACAGGTAGTGACCCCAGAGCACACTTCAATAATTCCCTTGTATGCAAATCTGCATCTGAAAGTTTGCTTTCTGGGAAATCCAACCCAAGTCAGCAAGGCAGTCAGAAGATGGTAAGAATGTGGCAATGATCACCAGTAGCTTCAGCCACGGTGGTGGTGGATATTAGTGAGAAATGTACTGACTGAACTTTTAAAGGCCGAAGGACCCCAGAATAATAATGAGAACAGATCATATGCAGAGTCAATGAAAGAAACTCACTAACCCCTTTCTGGACTAGATGTTTCCAAATTCCCTAGTGCTTAAATATGAGAGAGGAACAGTCATTTTTGAGCACACTGGCCCACAACACAATTTCAAACTTTGTCCTCATTCTAATAACCACTAATGCTTCTGCTGCAGTCGGCATCTGTCACAATGTATGATGTGTTGGGAGCTCTGCCTCCAGAGCAGCTGTTCTAGAGCAGTCTAGAGCAGCTGTTCCAGTTCAGCCTCTCCTGTCCGATGCTTTGTAGCCATATCACTAAATTTCCAAAAGTCAGTTCACTTTATGGCTTCCCCTCTCCATCCCGTTTCTCTTTTTAGAGCTGCTGCTGCCCAATGCAGAGGCTGCCAAGAGGCTTGATTCCAAACATGGGGCTTTTAAAAGGTGACAGATGAGATGATGTCATGGCATTTAAGGTAAAAAGCTCTTTCTTCCCCCAGAGCAGTTTAACTAATAAAATTAATTTGCCTGTTTAAAATTTAAAATAAAGACAAGATGTTTCAATGTTTCAATAAAGAAGTTTGGCAGGAATAAAGGGAGTTATTTGCATGCTGATGGGCCTGGTGAGGAGCCAAAGTGCAGACAAATCTTCCTGATGCCAAGCAGAAGAGTTTTGTCCCTTCCCTTCCCTCTGTTGGATGTGAGGGAGATGTAGAGATGTAGCTTTCTCCAAGGGAGAAATGGGCAGGGTAGGGTGGGACCTTATGTGCTGGCCACTCACTTGGCCCTTTTGAGCCATTAAGAAAAGTGATCAATTCAGAACCATTCGCAAGGGTCATCACATGGGCCTAGCAGTGATAACCCCCCAGTGGCCTGCCTCAGCTCTCTTTGCCATTTGTGGCAACCATCGAACGGATGAACTTTGCAAAGCCTCATGAATTCCTGGCAGCTCCAATGTATTACCCCCATTTCTTGTTTTCTCTCCACACTATCAGTGGACTCAGCATTTCCTCCACAGCCAGGACAGCAGAGCTCAATCTCAAAGGGGCAATTCCAGTTTCCACCCTCTGTTTCCACCTTCCAGCCTCCCCACAAACCATGGTTTAAAGAGATGGTTATTGCTCTCCACTGCAGGATAATATTGACATTGTCAATATTAAATTTGGATTTAAAGTCTTGAATATTGAAAAAGTCCAGAGCCTTGGAGGGACTTTCCAAATGACCCGCTCACCCCTAATATCCCATATTTCACCAGTATATAATTAATGTGTAAGAGTTTATAACACATTCTGCCTTACAAAGTACTCTCACATACATTGCATTTGATGCACATATTATTATTCTATTTTACAGGTGAGAAAAGTGATGATCCTAGAAAAGTTGAGAAGACTGAAAAAATTTTTTGCACTGTATGCATTAGAAACTGTGTGGAATCCTCACTACATTACCCAGTATTCTTCAGAACAGCCCTGAGAACTAAGGAGTTGCATCTCATTTACACACAAGGAAAGGGAGACTTGGCATTTGTGTGACCACCCATACTCACAAAATTGACCTCGGATATGTACTTAGGTCATGCTGGTTTGAAATTCTTCCCCTACACTGGCTGAGAGTTTATTTCATTTTCCTGACAGATAGATAAATCTATTTGGTCCATTCGCTCCTTAGCTGAAACGTCTAATAGGCTCCCCCTTGCAAGTATCTACTTTTGTGTCCCTGTTAAACACAAAATATCTTTAAAACACCTGGAAATGAAAGTTATTCACACCACAGTTCTCATCTTCATTTGGCATCAAAACAGGGAGTAGATCTAATATTGTCATCACCATCATCACCACCCCATTTCCCTATCATTATCATCCTCATCATCATTTTCTTCATCAAATCCTGTCTTTGGAGCTCCCTCAAGCACTTCTCTTTCCTTAGTGGGCATTTTTTAGGACACAAAACAGACACGGTCCTTGCTTTTGAGTTGCATTTTGTGGTAATGTTCAGTAAGAATTCAGTCTCTAGAGCTGGCTGAAATTAATGAGCATTTAGGATAAGTGACTTAGGGAAATTCAATGGTTGAACCAAAGTAATAGGAATCTGTTTATAAGACAACCCTCATAAATACTATGAAATGAATATGCTGTTCAAAACAGGAATTAATTAACATTTAACTACTGTGCATTTTTCTATCCATTAACTAAACATCTCTACAAATGGTTTGTGGAATGGACAATTTATTCTCAGCCATTTGGTTTTCATCACTAATCGTGGAAGTGAGAGGGGCAAAATGCTTGATACATCAGCAAAACAACCACTCAGCCATGGTTCAGAAGAGTCCTGTAAGGAGTGTGAACAACACAGAATTAGATATAACCCTTTCTTCACAGCTTCCTTTCCCTTCATGCTCACTTTTAGGATAGGAGCACTTCCAGGAAATGCTGATAATTACCTGGCATACCCAACAAGGCCAGCTGCCTCCTCACCACCTAGCAGAGTTCCTTCTGTATTGTGTACTTGTAATAAATACATGTTGAATTAATTAACTAATAATTAATTAATATCAAACTCACCTCTTCTAGTTGCTCTGATAAAGCTCTCTTTGCCAACATTATTTGTTATTCCATATTCCAATTTCCACTGTTTTTCACCCAAAAAAAGCAACTCTGAAATATGCCATGGGGCAAGAGTACATTACTTCCCTATTCTCAGTTTTTCACCTCATTAGCATTCTGAAAATAGACACAATTGCCTTGCATTTGTTCCACCTCCTCAAACCCCCAAAGCACTTTTTTCTGTCTCTCCAATGCTGCTTGCTATCGAGTTTTCTTTCCCCCTACTGACTGTGAGTTGGAAGACAGGGACACCATGTGGTGGCATCCTCAGCTACTTACCCAGGAATGTGTCCATAGTGGGTAATCAATGCAGGTTGTTCTTTTCTTCTTCTTTTCCCTCCCCCACCCCCCGCAATGGAAATATACATTCTCTACAAACCTAAAGGTTTTCTTTATTGGGACATTGGAGATACAGCCTTTCCCAGAAGCAGAGAGACAGACTCAATGACAATGAGCTGACCCTTCCCATCAGATATGCCAAAGGTTCTGCCCACCACGCTGTTAAGTGAGGCCAAGGTGATGGACAGCCAATGCTGCAGTCCAGTCTTCCAGGCTTTAAAAATCTAAGTGATAACCCTGCAAGCTGAGTTAATGGAGTCCACATCTCAGTATGACTTATATGAGTTGTCTGGACAAAATACAAAACAAGCCCATATAAGAGGCACAGTGGTTTGGTAGAGATCAGGGAGGTCTGGAAAGTGGGGCAGAGGAACTGATTAGCACCATTTCCATTAATTTACAGAGAACCATTAGTGTTCTACTTAAGGACAAACAATTCTCTTTGACCAAATTAATTTATTTCCCAGGTTAGGTTTTGTGATGTGTGTCTGTGTGCAAGTGTGCTAGTGTATGTAGAAGTCTTACTCGTTTCTGTTGTACAGTTGATTGTGCATGTGTCTGGGACTCATTACATCACTGAAAATCAAAAGCATCTGGAAATTCATGGGGCAAAAAGATAGATCTCATTACCAGAAACATTAGAGACATGGCCCATTGGGAGGCAAATTGTACAAAGATAAATTCATGAAGTATTTGGCCTTTGCCCCTGTTGAGCACCCTGTCAAGCTTATAATTCTCTCTAATTTTGGTTTCTACCACCCCAATATCTTTTGATTCTCTTGTTGTCATTCATTCCCTCCTTACTCAAATCATAGTCTTCAACCCACCTGGAGAATATAAATGTACTACAAGTTTCTATAACACTCTTCTTTCCCAGCCATGTAATTTCATTGGGTAAAATCACTGAGTCCTGTTATTTTCCAGGATGTACTTCCCCAATCACATCTTCACCCCAAATCCATCATGACACAAACTTATTCCTCCTCTTGTGTTTCTATTTCAGTTGTTGACACAGGCATGCACTCAGTTTCCTGAGATGGAAACTCCAATCTGTTTTCCATTCCTCCTGCACTTCCAGTCTCTGGTCAAGTGAAACTGACTTTCTATTATGAACTAAGCTTTTGTCTAAAAAAATGCTTATTGTGTGCCAGGAACTGCTTTAAGCTTTACAGCCCTATGAGGAAGTTATTGTAACTACCCCCATTTTAGAGGTGAGGAAATTGAGATGTTGAGAGTTAAAGCAACTTTCCCGAGGCCACACAGTTTGTAAATGGCAGAGCCACAGTTTGTAAATGGCAGAGCCACAGTTTGTAAGCTCAGTCATCTTGGTTCCAGCAACCTAGTTCTTGAATCGTATACTCTGCTGCCTCTACATACCCAATTCTGCCTGGTCAAGTCAGTGTCTTTCAATTAACAGTATCTCTTTATTTATCCTATATTTGCAGAGCAGATTTTTCTTTCAAAATTACAAACTGCTTTTCTAATATCTGATCTAATTCAAGTAGATCTAATATCCACTAGATAAATCCAAACTTTCAAGAACATCCAACGTCTTTGAAAATCTCTCCCCAGTCTACCTCCCAATCTCATCTCCTGTTACTATTCCCAACCAAACACCCTGCCTCTGTCCCCCAAACTTCTTGCCTTTCCTTGATGTAGTAATATTTTTTCTAGCAAGAATGTGTTGAGAATCTAGGTGTATCAGTCTTTGCAATAGACACTTTATACGTTTTTTCCTCTCCAGTTATCATACCAATCTTACAGTACAAATATTATTCTTATCTCCTTGCCAGTGAGAAATCTTGGGCTCTGGAGAATTGAAACTTGCCCAAGGCCCCATTGGAATTGGTGAGTCAGGATTTAAACACAGAAATCAAAATTCACACCCTTTTTCCTACCAATAAATAAGTGTATATATAGAAGCATCCTAATAATTCCTGAAGTTGTCCTCTGGGCCGCAAACTTCTCCTTTGACAATATTGCTGTGAGTTCATTGAAGGGTGTTCTTCAAGGAATACAAGAAAGGTCGTGGTTGTGGTAAGAGGATGGAATAGCTAACCCCCAAGGAGGGAGGAATATTGAGTAAAGGTTAACCTAAGCAGTGATGGCCAGTACTCCTGGCAACCTAGCTGCATAATCAGGAACTCTGATCCGAAATAAACATTAGTTAATCATGTTAACCAACCAGTGAGTAGCTGACTAACCATCAGTTAACCAACCAGTGAGTAGCTGATCTTATACCCTGAGCTTTGTAGCTTAAATAGGGGTGGGAAATGCTCATTGCACTATGAACTCAACAGCCAGAATGTAAGTTTAAAAGCACCGTTAGAAGTTCTCCTAAAGTTTCCTTTGTCTCCTGATGCATAAAGGAGGAAACACACCTGGCTCCCACCAATTGTGCAAAATATCCTCACATTGTAAAGGGAAGGGAAATAAAAATGAGCCTCATGAAGTTTATCTACCTGAGGCCCCTGAGCCTCCTGCTCCCCTCCTCCTCCCTCATTTAAGCTGTGCACTTCATCAACACTAGAGGGCACTCTACCTTCTAGTGGTCAAATGTGTATGGTTTCCTTCCCAAGGTGGAATTATGGAGCCCAGACATGATGAAATCTCCTCCTGAGAGCCCCAGCCCCAATAAAGACCACGCTGATTATTATTTTTCTATTGAAAACCTCTAAGATAAAAGGTCAGGTACAGGGTATAATAGAGAAAGGGGACTCTGGAGTCCTTCTGGCCATGAATAACAAATAAATATGTCATCCTCCCGTTCTACTACCATGTACTCTTTTTACCTAAATTCCAACTTCCCACAAAGGGATCAACAGAAACAAATGCAAGTCGTGAAAGCTCACTTCAGTTCGAGAGATTGATCCTGAAACTCAGTTCCTTTCTTCCCACTTCCAATATCTACCCTTGGATAAAACCTGCCAAGCCATCGTCCTAACTATAATCCTCTCATCCTGACTAGTGTTAGGGAAAAAATGAAAAAAGGTAAAGGAAGAAAATGAACGAACTTTTATAGAGTGCTAAATATCTATGTGCTGGGTAGGTTTTTGTGGTGTGTATGTGTTGCACATATGTCCTCTCAATCTTCACAGTAATCTAAATGAGGTCAATGGTATGATTCCATTTTATAGATGATAAAATTGAAGCTCCAGGAAATTAAGAAACATGCTTGAGCCCAGCATAGATATGAATGACAGAATAGAAATTCAAACGGAAAAATATTTCCAAAGACCATTCTTTAAGCCAGGAGTTGGCAAACTTTAAAATTTGGAAACTGAGCTTCCGTGTCATTAAAACTAAGTTTTCAGTGTTAGCACAACCATATGTACACTTACAAGCTGAAGAAACCAAGAGATTTGACTTACATATCATTCAGCTGAAGCAATGGACAATTATAACTCCTTCCCTCAGGAGTTAGAAAATAAAATATTTTCAAGGTGTTTACCTTTTTTTTTTTTATAAGGTGGCTCTCGCAGCTCAGTTAAGTTTCTTTCCACTCACCCTGTGTCTATAATAATAGAACCTATAATTCTCTGTTACCGTATCATCAAAGAGTAACAACTCCATGTGTAAGCCAACCTAGCTTCTCTCCTGCATCATATGCTCTTTCTTGTGGTACAGTATCTGTAGCTTTTGTAGCTAAGTACATCTCGATTTAAATTCCAGTTATTATCTTTACAAGTTATGTTGTGTGGGTTTGAGCAATTTCTTTAGCTTCTCCAAGTCTCTATTTCTCAATCTACAAAATAAGTAATAAAATATCTGTGTCCTGGTGAGATAAGGTACATAAATCGTGTTGTATGGTGTCTTCTGTTTACTCAATAACATGCTTTCTGCTCAAAACACCCAAATGAATCATTGGTCTTATGGTGAAGGAGCCATGAGTCATCTTACTCCTCAGGTTTATCTGCCTTTTGACTACCTCTAACCCATGTCCTCAGGGCTGGATCAATGAACAAGGGGGTTCCATCACATCACCCCTACTGTTTCTACCTCCTCACCTATCTCTCACTTCCTGCGGTCTTAGTACTTTTTTTTTCTTTGTTTTTTAGAATTATAAGCGGGAGAATCTACTTATAAATTAACAAATGTAGTAACTATAAAATGACACCATGATGGAGTTCAGCTGTTTATACTTGAAGTTGAAAGAAAGAAAGAAAGAAAAAGAAAGAAAGAAAGAAAGCCTGACTCACTAAATATTAGGTATCAGCAGTAGTCTACTATCTCACCCACTGGGTGAGCGCTAGACTCAGGATGTCAGAAGACACTCCAAAGCCCCTGTCTCCTCTTCCTCATTTGGTTAGTTCCATAGTTACAGTAATGGTGGTTGTGGTGATAGTAAGGATGTAGCAACTATTTGTTAATCACCTGCCATATTTCACATGTTGTGTTAGCCCTTAATATGGAGCATCTTAATCCTCTACAACTCTATAAATCAGCTGTTACTATGTTCATTTCGAGGGTGGATACTAGGTTGACTTGCTCAATAGCTCATATATAGATGAGACAGACTTTGAATTTAGTTGTGATTTAAAACCCATGATCTTTCCTCTTTGCAACACTGCCTGTCTTAAATGTAGGGCTATCATATCTTTCTTCCCCTTTATTTGTGCCCCTTTTTTCCTTATTTCTTCATCCTCATTTCTTTTCTTAAAAAGAATAGTAATCATTTCTTTAAAATCTCCTTGTTCCATTTTCTCATTTCCTTTTCCTCCTAAGAACACATTCAAGAAGGGGCACCTGGGTGGCTCAGTGGGTTAAAGCCTTTGCCTTCTTCTTAGGTCATGATCCCATCATCCTGGGATCGAGCCCTGCATCGGGCTCTCTGCTCTGCGGAGAGCCTGCTTTCTCCTCTCTCTGCCTGCCTCCCTGCCTGCTTGTGATCTCTCTCTCTGTCAGGTAAATAAATAGAATCTTAAAAAAAAAAAAAAAAAAAAAAAAAGAACACGTTCAAGAAATCATTTTTAACTATATCAAAACATTTTTTTATTGGTGTTCTGCAAAAATGATAGTGGTGTCATGCCAGATACTGAAAAGCTGGTATATTATAGAGGAAAACTACTCAAACTGCAGACTCATGCTGGGTTGCTGCTCACAAATGTTTCTTTATCTGCAACCCTGGGGTTATGAATGACAACTCATAAAAGTTCTTAGAAAGATAAAGTTAAGGAAAAAAGGTTGAAATCCACATTCACTTATTTAACCAATATACATTAAATTTGTATTGTGTTTCAGACTCTGTAGGAGGCACTGTGGGTAAAACAATAATCAAGCCAGGATATCTGCCCTCATGGAGCATTTAATCTCCTGCAGAGAGGAAAATGTAAATTGGTAATTAAAATACAATAGCTCGAATGTCATGACAGATTTGTGCAGGGTGCTATGGGAGAAGAAAAGAAACATCTCAGACACAAAGGAGATATTTATCATGATTGCAAATATGCAGTTTGATCAGAGTTTAATGAGAAACATTTGTCTCTACTCCATGTGGTATAAACTGGTCACTTCACCCAAGGGCTGATGAGTTCCCCACCACAATGATCTACTCACAATGGCTAACAAGTTGGTGCCAACATGCAACTGGGAGCTCAACCAGGATGGGTGCCAGAGATCTCAATTCCCCTTACATGGGTTTTTCTGTGTGCCCCAGGTTTCTTCAAAGTATGGAGACCAGGGTGAGTGTCCAAGGAAAGAAGGCCAGAGAGAAGTTGTATTACCTCATATGACCTAATCTCAAAAAGTCACATACCCTCATTTCCACCTTTTTCTGTGAGTCATGCTAAAGATGGGAGTTCCTTCCACTTCTTCCCCCAAAAAATCAATCACAACAAACATGAATCACTTCCAGAAAAAAATTATTTTAAAGGACAATGTTATGCCCCAATAACGGGTCCATGATTAAAGGAGCAAGACTGATAGAAAGCAAAGGTCAAGCAAAGCTTTATTTCATGCCAAGCATCAAGAATCTAACTGAACGTTCGGGGACACACTTCTTACAAGAGAGGGTGACCCTTCCTTGTTTCACAGTCTAGCTTTTAAGGGCAAAGGCCATGCGGTCGGGCCTGACCACACACTGGTGACCAATGAGTTACAATTTACCCTAGTAGACATTTGACCCAGCCTATTACACCTTGATCAGGATTGGCACCAAAAAGGCTCCCAAAGGGCGGGGGCCCATACTCCTTGGTAGCTAGGGAGACAGTATGCAACCCCCCACTGATTGATGTACCTGGCCTGACCCACCCTTGTATCTGGGATTTGTTACCTGGAGCTGGTTTCCGGAATTTGTTTTTAAGTGAATCCCCTGGGGGAAGGGGGGCAGGGACAATTTAAGGGTTAAACAACAAGGTTTTTGTTTAACCTCAATGAAAGCCTCTTGCTAAAATATAAAAATATAAAAATACAAAATAGGTCCTTACAGACAAAAAAAATAATAAATATGCTTAATATGCTCAAAACATTAAATGAAAGGATACAAATTATTAAAAATTTAGAAATTTAAAAGGTATAAGTAGATACAAAAGAAAAACAATTAGAAATCTTAGAAATAAAAAATGTAGTCATTGATATAAAAATTCAACAAATAGAATAAATTCCAGATTGACACAAAGAATTAGTGAGATAGAAAATAGTACTGAAGAATTCAGATAGAGTTCAAAAACACAAGGAAATAAATTGTGAAAGTGTAATTAATGAATTAAAAGATATGGAGAAGGTTTGGGGAGGCTCTAACATATATCTACCAGAATTCCAGGAAGAAAAAACAGAAGAATTTCAAATTAACTATAAGTAGAAAAACACACTAAATTCCAACAGAACTTCCACAGCCATAGTAAGCTTGTGAATTTGGAGAGTGGGGAGTTGCCTTAGGAGTCTCCAAGGAAAAGAAGAGTATATAAAATATATATAAAACCCAGATAGAAATAACTTCCAGGAAGAAAAAGTGCATACTAAGTGCTCAATGCTGAACATAGGTTTGGGACTTACTATTTTATAATACTGCCAACAAAGAGTCTTAAGAGTGAGAAAAAACAGAGGTTTCACTGATGCCTCTGCTAAGTATTTTGGGTGAAGATTTTAAAGAAGGAAGAGTTCCTCCTTGGCAATGTGGCATTAAAGCAACAGGAAGAAATATGAATGAAAAAAAAATTAAATATCCTGCAGAAAAAGAGAGAGAGAGAGAGAGAAACACAAGTTGCACCAATCCTTTCCCCAACACCTTCATCAACAAAAAAACTATCTGTTAAGGAAATGAACTTCACTATTCTGGCACAAGAGAGTATTCATCAGTGATGAACTCGAACTCTGAAATATTTTGGAATAGGAAAAAAACAAAAACAAAGACAAAAACAAAAGCTCAGGCTAACTCTGTGTGAAGCCACAATAAAAGGAAAATAAAAAGTGAGACTTAGAACATTTCTGCTGATTGTAAGCTCCTGAAAGAAAAATGACCATAAGATAAAAACTATAAACAAGTATTCCAAACTTAATTAAATTTCTTCAAACAATTGGAAATATAAAAATATCCAAAATCAGAAATTAAAAAATTGAGAACAAAAGTGAAAAATAACAGAAAGAAATGCAATGAACTTCAGAAAGAAATTAAAGGAAACATAAAAAAATCTTCGAAATACAGAAAAAAAATGACAGGGTATCAAATAAAATCAAATAGTTATAAGGGGCAATGAATAAAAGCAAGACAACAACTAAAAGAATGCAAATGAGAAAAAAAGAGTAAAAGGGGTCAGAGAGAAAATGGTTGAAAGGCAAAGAAAATTCCATGTATGTATAATTAGAGTTATTAAAAGGAAAAGCATATGTATAATCTGGGAAAATTTTTCAGAAATAGGAGAAAAAGAAAATCTGTATATTGAAAGGGTCCACCATGTACCTTGAAAAGTTGGTCAGAATCTAAAAAAATAGATTTTAAAGACAAAAGTTTCTCAGGGCCACCAAGCAAAAGGAACTAAGTATTATAAAGTATATTAAAAAAGTATACAAAATTACACAGGCATCAGATTTTTTAAGAGAAATGTACAAGAACTAATAGCACAGTTAATCTCCCCACAATTACTTATTAACTACAAAAGGAAAAATAGTAACTATACAGTGGAGAAATTGGATAATACCTTAATGAAATCACCACAATTAACATCACCTATCAGGGGAAAATAGAAATGATGTCACTTCAGATGTAATACCCTAAGAATAATACAGTTTATTATTTATATAGTAGCTCCTTCTAAAGATGCAAAACATGATTCTAATCATGAGGAAACGCCAGAGAAACCATCAGAGACATACTTTAAAAAATAGCCTGATTTTTTTTTTCAAAAATGCCAATGGTATGAAAAACAAAGAAAGGCTGAGGAACTGTCCCAGAGTAAAAAACAAAACAAAACAAAACAAAAAACCTTTATGACTAAATGCAATATTTGATTCTGACTTGGATCTCAGAAGAGCAAAACAAAATTACTGTTAAAAAAAATTATTTGAACAATTGACAGAATTGGACAGACAATACATTCATTATATACTAAGTGAAAAAAGAAAACCAAGACAGGAAACAATCAAAAGTGTAATACAGCAAAAAAAAAAAAAAAAAAAGGCAAATTATCAGAATAGAAAGTGATTATGTGACCTGTAGTGGTCTGAGAAATCCTGAGAAGAGACAGAATATAAATGAAGCCTTTGAGGAAGGATGGACTTGAGGTAAGCTGCAAGGGAAAAGTAAGGTTTTTCCACGCAGGTACACCATCACTATGAGCAAGGAGGTATGAAGAAACAGAGCTCACATGGTAAATTTAGAAGTCTAAGACTCAAGTGGAAAGTCATTGATGGGGAACAACAGAGAAATTATTTGATGTGTATGTCGGGAGCACCAAAAATTTCAAACAAAACTTCAATACATGTCAATTTAATCATACAAACATAAGAGGTTTTAATTTATTTTTTTAATTTGGGAATCTTTAAACAGCTTGCCCAAATCTTCTTCTCTTTTTTTTAAACAATCAATTGTATTTCTATGTATCAGCAAAAAGTAGAAGATAAAATTTAAACATATTAACAATAATATCATAAAACATCAAAAAATAGAAATAAATCCAATGAATCATGGAATAATAAGTAGTTTATTTCAATAATGTTTTGTAAAGAAGATTTATTTATTTATTTATTTACTTACTTACTTACTTATTTATTTTGGATATTTCCAAAAGGCTTTATTGTTTCCAACTTTTTTTCTCTTAAGACTAAATCCTTGGGGTGCCTGGTGGCTCAGTGGGTTAAGGTCTCTGCCTTCAGCTCGGGTCATGATCCCAGGGTCCTAGGATGGAGCCCCACATCAGGCTCTCTGCTCAGCAGGGAGCCTGCTTCCCCCTCCCTCTCTGCCTCTCTGCCTACTTGTGATCTCTGTCTGTGAAATAAATAAATAAAATCTTTTTAAAAATTTAAAAAAAAAAAAGACTAAATCATTATTGGGACTCCTGGGTGGTTAAATTGGTTAAGCATCTGCCTTTGGACTTAGGTCATGATCCCAGGGTCCTGGGATTGAGTACCTGCATCAGGCTCCTTGCTCAGCAGGGAGCCTGCTTCTCCCTCAGCCATCCTCCTACCCCTCTTGTGTGCTTGCACTCTCTCTCCCTTTCTCTCTCTCTCTCTTTCTCTGAAAAATAAATAAATAAAATCTTTTTTAAAAAAGAGAAAAAGACTAAGTCTTTATATGGGAGACATCTCTCCACTGATGTCCAAAAATCTTTCTGTGATAGTGAAAATAATCTGTATCTGCAATGTCTAATACACTAACCACATGTGGCTAGTGAAACACCGCTGGTATGACTAAGGAATTGAACATTTAATTTAATTTAATTTTAATTGCCGTAAATTTAAGTAGTCATATGTAGCCATTAGGGACTTCGCTATATTTCACAGGCATATACCAAAGCTCTCTCACAACTGGCTTGAATGATCTAGATGTATGCCATCATTCCCTTTTTAGCCTCTCAACATGTAGACACAGCTTCACCACTCTCCTCCAACCCTTATTTTTAAAGGAAATAGGGTATTGCATAGGGTATGACAGTTCCAGTGAACTTAAAAAGTAATTAGGTCAGGGTTTCTCATTTGTAAAATGTAAAGGTCAACTTAAAGGAACATGAGGGTTGAAACTCTTGAAAACTAAGCAAATATTTGGAATTCCAGTTTTTTTCCTTCTTTCCTTAAGCTTATCCTCTGCCTGCTATAATGAAGTCTGCAGCTCAAGTGATCAAAAGCTTGAAGCAGCCTTCACAATGGCCTCCCGCTAAAGCTCTGGCAGAAAGGACATGGGGGGTCATTGGGCTGGCAGTTCTTTCACTGTGATCTCAGCCCCTTAAGCCCCATTGAAGAGTAGCAAATTAAACTGCCCTTCTAAAAATTCAGGTCCCAAAATTTTGGCACATTTAGGTTTTTCTTTGGGTATAAAAATTCTTCAGGCCCTTATGCTCAAGAAAGTACATTTTCTCTCCTAAAAATAAGTGAGCAGCAGGTGCCATACCAAACAAGTCTTAAATGATTTAAGTTGCAGTTGGGAAGGCTCCATAATGTAATTCATTCCAGTTACTGCTCATTTGGAACTGGGGAAGGCTTTTGATCTAGCTGCATGAATTTCAGATCATTTCCATTGGACAGTTATAATTTTGTTATCAGTCTTTGTAAGTTGAACTTATAGTCCATTTGGAGTAATGAGCATGCACAAGCACATACACATCCCTATCAAAGGTCAACATCACTCAATGCTACTAAGAATAGGTAATATTCAATATTTAAGGGTTAGTTCTAATTCCTTTCTAGCATTCCTTATGACATTTTATGCCCTGGCTCTATTTTATCACTGCTAGAAAAATGCCATAAATAATTAGTTGGGAATGAGCAAGGGAATGTACACAGCCAAACCAAGCATTTTGTGCAAGATAAAATCCAAATTCTAAATATTTCTGTTCCCTATTGTTCCCATCAAAACATGCCAGAAAGTCCTATGTTGTTTTGCAAATCAGCATTACTACACCTTAAATATACTTAAGTCCCCAAAAAAGGACGGCCAAATAGAATAGATAATAACAGGTCAAACAAAACCTGTTGTTTTCTTGAAAACATGCTCACATTAGTTCAGATTATACTTGTTTATAACTCTGTATCTGATATTAACATGCAAAGGATATTTAAGAGAATATCAAATAGGAAAAGTTAGTTGCTGCAACCTACGGAAGGCTGAAGACCTAGACTCACAGTCTTGGACAACACCTGCAGTTTTCATGGACAGGGAGCTAATTATACTGGAAGAAGAGACCCTATGGAGACATTTTGCTAATGAGCACAAGCTCCCACTTGAACTTGGAATGAGTGACAAAGGTGGCAAGTGGAGATCGGAGGAACTCGTGGGGGTAAGGCAACATGGAATGCTTCTGTTTCCTCATACCACAAATCCTACAGAGGTGATATTAAATCAATTTATTTAGAGTTTCAACTTTATTCATGTATAGTTTCCTCTCAAAATGCCTTTGTTGGTGCCCCACACCTGAAGTGACTAGCTCTGAAGCATTTGAATGAATATTTCAATTCCAAAAGTGATTGAAAATAGTTCCATGATTTGATACAAAGTAAAAATTAAAATCTCACTAGTTATGTCATATACAAACAAAAAGTATTCAGTTCCATCACTGCCCTCCTCCACAATGAACACAATCCTAATTCTAGACAACACAAGGTCCTTTTGCTAATTTGCATAATGGCACTGCATAAGCTAGTGATGATCTGACTGGATCTGCTTAGAGATATCTCTTCCAGCAGAGTTGGCCACATAGATCCTCCCTGTTGCTCTAACACAACAGACCACTGGACAAAGAATATACTAGTAAAATATGTTCAACATCATTTGAAATCGGGAAACTGAAAGTCATGATTCAGCTGTGATGAATCACGTTATTTCCCCAAATTCTTTACTCCTCCCAGGATTCACCTCCTTTGCCACTTAATTTTCTGGTTTCTACCACTAAAAGAGAAGAGTGTATTTTCCCAAACCCTGACATCAGGTTGAGATGCGCGAATTGCTTTGGTCAGTAGAATGAGGGAGAAATGACAGTGTCAGTTCCAAGCCTATATTTAAGAAGCTTTGTATATTTCCACGTGTCCTCTTATGCCTCAGGCATTGCTGAAAACATCCTCCATCTTGCACACTGGTCCCAAACATACGATGAACCATGTGGAGCAGAGCTGTGCCAGTAACTGCAGACTGAGCGCCTCCCCAGCCAAGCTGGACACCTGCAGTCAGTAGATCCACACAGCTGAGCACAGAGTAGATCAGTCAAACCCAGTAGAACTGCTGTTGTATGAGCAATTCTAAGTGATTGCTGTTTTAAGTCATCACGCGTTATTTGCATGTGTGTGTATGTGCGTGTGTGTTGAGAACAGTTAAAATCTACCCCCCTAGCAAACTTCATTTATACAATACAGTACTATTAACTATGATATGGAGTAAGAAAAATAGGGAGATATTTGTCAAAGGGTGCAAACTTTCAGTTAAGCCATTGTGTTTTGCAGTGGTCTGACATACAGGATTATCGTCGCAGCAGAAACCAATATCAGCCTCCACAGGATTCTCACAGCCAGTACTACTTCAGGTCATGTCCATGGGGCTGTGGTGCCCCATGGACATGACCAGTTGACAAGAACTGTGGTTTGATGGCAGACTCTAGCAAGGCACAGGGCAAAGGAGCCTGTTGATGATATCTATACTTGGCAGCTTTTCAGGACAGAGATAAAGGTGGAGAGAGGGTCTGAAAGGGCATAGTCTAACCAGTACACCAGGTCACAGGAACCAACTCCCAAAAAGATACTGTCTTAGCCTACTGATAGAGACATGCTCACTAGTGTAATGACAACTCTTAACAAGGAAAATTCACCTGCCCCCCCTTGGAATATCCTGGGCATTTGGAATCTGAATCATGTTAAATTCAGATTCTCTGGGAGACTCCCCTACAAATCCAAATGGTATTAGAGAAGATGAGCCCTTGCCAGGATGCAGTAGGCTGGAAAATCAAGCATAAATGAGGAATTCTGGGCTCTTTCCACACCTTTCCTCCAGGGAAAAAAATGCAGGTAATGGTCCTCAAATTATCTCCCTTCTAGCCCTGCTTGTTTATGGTCAGAAGAAGTTCTGCCAAAACACCCCATAAAGGAAGGAAAACGGACATGATGACATTATTTCTTAGCTAAACTGCTACGTAGTCTTAAACATCCTCAAATTGGACTATTTTCATGCTAGTTAAAATAGTTGGCCCAGGATATTTTTCATGACCCTATTGTACTAAACCTTTACCTCCAGATTTTCCTGGTGGGAGGTGAAGTTCATTGCTTCCAGTGGGACCTTATACTTTCTGCCAACATAATTGTGGGCTGTGGTGCCATTTGGAAATAACAATCTTCTTCTTTGGGTTCAACATGGCTCCAAAGAGATAGTGGTATTTTGGCATTTTCAGTTCCTTGTTTCCAAAATGCATTAGCTTGTATGCATACATATTTGCTTTCCAATTCAAAATGATCTTTTTGTTTAGAATCCAAGTAAGTTTTCCATCCTTGCCTGCAACCTCCAAATGATTTCATTGCCATTATTTTCTTAGCTTCATCTGTGGTTGAGATTGCAAACAAAATTTCAGGTCCTTCCTGGCATTTGTGATTCTCTCAAGGTTTTATTTATACTAGCATAATAGGGATTGATTGTACAATAGGATAAACAACCCTCAACTTATGTAGGAATGTTTTCAATATCCCATTTCCCATTTGCACATGTTCTCAATAAGTAACTCATCAACTAAGTCTTATTTTCTGTTCTCTTCAATGCTCGCCTTAGGGCCTGTTCTTTTTCCTGATATTGCAAGGTAGTAGCAAATAATGTCACAGTTAAGATTTCAAAGGCACAACTTTATAACCTTCTCATCTCTATTGCCTATAATGAAAATCTATATTGCAGCTGTAGTTTTCCAAGAGACTGTCTCATAATTAAATGATATGCTTTTTAAAAATTTATCTTCTGCATTTTTCTTTTTATATCTGAATCCTCTACTTAAAAATGTTTGATGGCATCCAGTCCCTTTTGGGATTAATGCCAACCTTTAAATGGGTAATGGGGATTAAGGAGGGTACTTGTGGTGATAAGCACTGCATGTTATATGGAAGTGATGAATCACTAAATTCTTCTCCTGAAACTAACATTACACTACATGTTAACTTACTGGAATTTAAATAAAAACTTCAAACAAACAAACAAAACAAATTAAAAAAGAAACTGAAACAAACAAGCCCAATCTTCTCAGTATGCCATTGATGCATTTTACAAACATTTATTGAGAGCCATCTCTGTGACAGGCACTATTATAGGTATAGAGAACATTGTAAATACCATTCACAATGAGCTCCTTGCCTTTCAACAACATTCAACTTTTCCTCAATCACTTGATTTTATTAACTATGCTGTCTATCAATGCACATTTCCAAATCACTTCTTCCCATTTTCCTAGAAATGCCTATTCCTCCTTCAGAGCTCTCCTAAGCCAACCTTCTGTGAGCGTCTATCCCAACCCCTCTGGCAAAGTTCAACACTCCTTCCTTTGATCCTACAGAGAAGAGTTCTTCCATCTTTATCATATCCCTTGTCACACTTACTGAGATTGTAAATATGTCTGCCTCCTCCAATCTGGAAGATTCTTGAGAGAAATGTTGGAATTTTGTTCATCCTAGGTATCTAGCACAGTGTATGTGCTCAAAGGTTGGCTCAGTGAATGAATGAATGAACCCAAAAGGTGGACAACAAAGCCCTAGTTGAAACTCTGAGAATAAGTTCTCTCACCCAAAATTAATTACTCAGCTGAGGACCTAATGTTTAACACGGTGACTGTAGTTGATGTACTATATTATGTGCTAGCACAGTAGAACCTAAATATTCTCACAAAAAAAGAAAGAAAGACAGACAGTGAATATGTGAGATGACAGATGTGTTAACTAACTTGATAAGGGGAATTCTTTCACAATGTATACAAATATCAAACATGTTGTATGCTTTAAATATTTTATAATTTTATTTGTTAATTATACATCAATAAAACTGGAAAATTTATTCATTTATTCATTCATTCTTTTAAAAACCTAATTACTGAGCTGGAACTAAAAGCCATCATTAAGACCACAAATTATTTGGAGACTTTTCAGCTCAAGGTGACAAGCTGATAAACTCAGTGTGGAAGGAATTACAAATCCTAACATGTATATTACTTGTTCCATATCCATCCTGCCCACAGTATAGCCACAGTGGCTGTGTCTCCTGGAAAACTCTTCAGCAGAAAGGACAACCTCAAAGACAAGGTCAGAAGCCGGCCACAGGGCATCCTAACCTCTATGAACCTGTGTGCTGGGTCATTGTCTCTCACACCAGACAGTAGGATTCTCCAAGAAAAGAGATTATATCTTGAACTTCTGCATTTCCCCTTCCCCTAATCCTTTGTTGCACACAGGATTAAACACAGTTCATGCTTAATAGAATTATTTTATGGAAGAAAATATTTCTGGATAAGAGAAAAGGAGGACAAAATTGTTTTAGTTAAGGAATACCAGCTGCTGTAACAAATACATCCCCAAACATCAGGGGTCTCATCACAGTAGAAATTTTTCTCTAACTGTGTAATAATCCAATGCAAGTTTACTACTCAACACACAGCTTTCCTCCAGGCAATGATCCAGAGACCCTGACTTCCCTTTTGTGGTATCACTAGCAGGAGCTACAGCATTTTCTTCATCCCTCCAGTGGAAAGGCAAAGAAAACCTGAAGGGGACACACCCATTGTTTAAAAGCCTCAGCCCAGAATAGCCCACATCACTCCTGTCTCTGTTCCATTGGTAAAAACTAGTGGCATGACCCCTCCCAAAGGCAGGCAGGTGGGAGATACAGTCCTGGCCAGACAGCCTCTCCTTCTTAACAACTTTGCACACTAGAAGAGGGAGTCCCAATCTGGGTGTTCAATTATACTTTCCTGACACAGGACTCTTTATTGAGTGGCAATAAAGTGGCAATAAAGAAATATGCTTCCATGAAATTAATCCCATTTCTCCAGAAATGAAGCTAATTGTGACCATAAATACAACCTTCCAATTCATCTATCATTTCTATATAACCCACTTCTCCTGCTACGATTACTACTTAACTTCTGAGACTCTCCATTATGAGTAAGAGCTTTGATTTGACAGTACAGAGATCATTCTCTCAAAGATTATTCTGGATAAGGTACAGCATTTTCCAAATTGTGTTCAGCAAAACACTGTCATATTCATGTGATAAACTGTGTTTGAAAATCCAACATGCTGTATTTCCTTCTTAGATGTTCATATGCATTTTAACACAAAGATTTTGAGTAATGCTATAGTAAAGAAATCTGTTTCAGTTTGTTCAAATAAGCATTCTTCAAACTTATTCAACCACTAAGTTTATATTTTTAAGAACACTTATTAACCCCAAAATGCTGTGTAAGAGGACAAAGTAATAAAAATAAGAGTTAGCATTTACCGTTCATGTGTTAGATACATGCCACCTAGTTAAGTGATAACAAACCCACACAAAGTGGGACTCATTTAAAGATGAAGAAAATTAAGCTCAAAGTATGAAAATATTCATTAAATATTGAAGTTCCATCATTAAAATGTAATCTGTTGGGGTGCCTGGGTGGCTCAGTGTGTTAAAGCCTTTGCCTTCGGCTCAGGTCATGATCTCAGGGTCCTGGGATCCAGCCCCACATCGGGCTTTCTGCTTAGCAGGGAGCCTGCTTCCCCGCCTCTCTCTGCCTGCCTCTCTGCCTACTTGTGATCTCTCTCTCTGTCAAATAAATAAATAAAATCTTTAAAAATATATATATATATAACCTATTTGGATCATTGAGAAAAATGGCCAGGGATTATGTATGTCTGTCCTTTTAAAGATGCCATCTATGAAAATAACACAAAAAATGTCCAAGTCCCCGCTTAATGTCAGATGCACAGTGGAGATTCACCCAGAGATCTGCAAAGCCAGTTCAGCAAAAACTCCACAAGAAATGAGCTTGTAACTTTCTAACCATAGTTTTCTAGTCAGGCTCTCCTGACATATGATGCAGTAGTGAGAATGAAAGAAAAATAGAGGGAGGTCCCAGGCCCTGAACACAGAATTTCCCACAGAAAAAAGTTGCTCCCTCTGGGACCAATAAGTTCCAGTTCCTCAGAAGTGATGGGACTATATAAGAACTAAATTTCTACCAATAGCCTTGCCAGGTAACAGTAACACCTCATCAAGTTGCATAGGCTTACTCTTAAAATTCTTAGGTATTCACATGGGGAACCGAAAGAGTAGACATTTTGTTCCCATTTACCACCCCCGTCTCCTAGAAATGCCTGGATTTCCTGAAATTATGATTGTGTCATTTCCATCTTGCATTCATTTTGGGAAAGAAACTGTTCAGAGGATTGGAAAGGCCACTTGATCAGAAATCAGGGTATCTTGTCTCTAGCCTCAATTCAGCCAATAACATCTGTGTGACTTTGAACAAGCCTACATTAACAACTATTATTAGTTTTTATTACTGCTTCTATTTTCATCTGCTAGATATTATGGTAAGAATTCTTCATTTATTATTTCATTTAATCTTTACTTCCCTTTAAAGTGGGCCTTTATCATCCTCATTTCACAGGTAAGAAAACTGAGGATCAGAGAGACCAAATAACTTGCACAAAGTCACACAGACAGTGGGAGAACTTTGGCTGTATGATTCCATGATCCAGGTGGATGGATTCGAAGACCCACAGTCTTAACCAGTTCTCCACACTGACTCCCCTTGGGCTTTTCTTTTTATCCCAGAGTTGAGGGGTCTTTATTTTATTCTCTAAAGCTTATTCCTACTAAAATCTTCTGTGGTCTTAAAAAAACACACTTTAAAATTGTTTACTACTTCTAGGACGAAGCTAAAATTTCTGTAACTGCCATTAAATGGGTATTAGTAGCATTCTGGATTATGACATGAAATCTTAGATATTAACTCCTGTTACATGGGATTTTGGTTATTAAATATTCACATGGGGAAAAGTTTGTGGTCAGTAAAGCAAATTATGTCAATATTGTTATTTCTACAAAAATTTTACTCAATCAAAATGGTATACACAACAGAGGGAATGTAGGTTTGCTGTCAATATAATGAGGCTAAATAAAGTCTCCAAGGAATTTTGAATCAGTAATTTTTATATCCTTTTTTTTTTTTTAAGAGGGTTCTCCAACTGTATAAGCTTCAGGATCCACGAAACTCAGACCTATCACTGTTCAGTGGCTTCACACTCGTCTGACTTGGATATAACTCCTGCTTCACCACTTAATAGCTGTGTGACCTTGACTGCATTACTTTACTTCTCTGTTTCCATTTTCTCTTTTGAAACATGGAGATTATAACAGAAAATAGATCATGGGATTACTGTGTGGATTAATTAATTTATTACAACAAAGCCCCTAGCCCAGAGCACATGAAGTGACCAATAAATGTAAGCTATTATATATTTATTTATTAATTTAAAAGCATACATAAATGCTGACAGCATATATACCATTTGAGCAAAATTTGATTATCTGAATACTTATACACAATTGCTACTTTCCCTAGTAAGAGTGCCACTGTTAACAATCACCATTTAAAGAATTACTTTCACTCAGACCTAATAAGGATGCATACCCTGATTCAAACCTTCTAGAATATATTCACCATTGATAGACTTAGCTGTATCAAATAACTTGAATCTAGTTGACCTTGGGCAAGGGTTACTTTGGGGTTCTTTACTTTTCTAACAAGTCTTTGAATCAGCTCTCCTGAAGGCTGAGTTCCTTGGTTTTTGGAATTAAAAATCCACTATCTTTTGTCCAAAGTTACATACTAAACACATTTTACTTTGGTTTATTTTCCAGTTTAGTTGGCAGCATACTAAATTACTCATTTTCTCCTAACCTTTATAAGTGCAAATAATGAGGATGACTACCTCATTGGCTTAGCATTTTATAATAATGCATCTAACTTTCATCACATTGTTTATGATACAGTCCAGACAAGCACTGCTATTCCATCTTGTACCAAAGAACTGAAGTTCATAGCAGTGACATGGCTTGTCCAAAGTAACAGAGTAAATTAGTAGGGAATGAGAGGGGAAATCAGAATTTCTAAGTCATATTCCAAGATTCAAGGTTTATACTTTTCAAAGCTCTAATCTCTTAGATTATGCTTTTTGTTTTCCTTTTCAAATCTGAGTTCTCACTAGACATGTATTCAAGGGAACAACACATTTTTTCTACATAATATATCAAATGCATGAACAGAAATAGAGCAGAAAGGATATCAATAAATGCATGTCATACTCTTCTCATGATTATTAATAATTTGAGGCATTGTAACCTCTGGGAAATTTCTCATTTAATAAGCAAAAGCCAGCTTTCTCTTTCTCTATGTATAGATATAATGGAAATTGTCTTGTGAACATTATTTGTGTAAATTATTCAGAACATTATTTGGGGAAAACCTCCCACCAAAGAGACCTCCTGTCCAGACTTATGACCATGTTAGAGAGCCTGCTGTTATTCCTCTTGGGTTAAGACATTACTGATAAAGGACACTTAGTTTTCAGGTAGAAAACTCATTGAACTAGTCAACTGTTTAATAGCTACCAAAGACAATTCTGTATTAATGCCAAATAAGTGGCACATTAGAACTATAATAAAGAAGGAGACATGACAATTAAAAAAAAAAGAGTTAGAGAATTTAGATTTAAAAGATCTGAGTTTTAATCCTACTTAGTTTATTTTTCCACTCTAGCATGCTGCTTCTGAACTTAATACAACGTTTTTAAGGCACCAATTACTGCTGTCTCATTCAGATTAGCATTCCTGGATCTTTTGACCTTCAGACTTATTTTTTCTAAACCCTTTAATCAATCCCATTAGTGATCTTAAAGAAAAGGTGAATAGCACACTGATGAAATTTTCATCTGATAATTTTTTAGGAGGCAATAGAACATCACTGAGGACAAATAAATAATGCAAACTCTCTGGCAAAGATATAGTTAAGTTCTAATTTAGGAGGGAAATGTAAGATATTTCCCTAGGAGACAGTAATCTAAAATAACAGTGATCAGAAGAAGCAAAATAAACTTGGTCATAAAATCAAAACACATAAGCTAGGAAAATGAAAACATATTTGCCATCACCAATAACTAAAGAAGCTGTAAAACCACTCTATGCCTGGAAGAGTTTGATACCATATAATAGTACCCCATGAATCAAAGCCCTGAGTAAAGCCATTAGTAACAGGAAGAACGACTTTCAGCCTAAGAACCAAGAACAGGTTATCACATTTTGGAGCAGAAAAAATAGTAAGAAAACTTGTAATTGTCACAGTAATACTACTGTTACTACTCAAAACAACAACAATAGTAATGATTAAAAATAATAAAGCCATCTGTCTAATTAGCACTTTACAATTTTGAAAGCACTTTCACATACATGATCCTCAAAATAGCTTGTGGTAAACAAGAAAATAATTATAATTCTCTTTTCAGGAGAGAAGATTAGAAGTTAAGATGGGAGAGAAATTTCTACAAGGTTCTTTAATTCATGAATCCAATGCCAATACAGCAATTCAGAACTTGATTACTCCTTAAAAACATCTAGTCCAAGTCCCTCTTTTACATATTGGGAAACTGAGTCTTAGAGCAAGTGACTTTCTCTAGGAGAATGGAGTTAATTAGTTGCAAAGCAAGCATTTAAACCCAAAGATAAGTGATTGATCTTTTCACCAAACTCTGTTGCTTCCTTGATGGTCTTGAAAGGAAAGGATGGTTAAATAGGTCCATGTTGGTTATGAAATTTTGCAGGAAGAGTTTTAATGTTAGATAAGAAAGAAAGATTATCACTAAGGTATTTTCAATAGTAGTGACACTTGCAGTGGAATAAATGGATGCAGTTTTGAACACCTCTGAATCAGAAAGATATAGATCAAATAGGCAGAGGAGCAAAAATGACACCAACAATGTGGGCATTGATTTATGAAGATAGTCTAGAAGATTATGAGTGCTAAATATGCATGACTTGGCTAATGACTGAGGAAAGACAAGGAAGTCTATAAATATTTGAAGGGTACAAATGCTATAGAGGAAGCAAAAATATTTTAAAAGCAAGGGGAGAAAGGCTAACACTGTTAGATTAATAAAACCCAATGAAGAAAGGGGAAAATAAGAGTTGAACATAAGGAAATACTTAAAAATGAGATTTATTATTTCCTAGATTTCTTTTCCAAGATCAAAGTTGAAATCTATGAATATTTAAAATCTGATTGGACTTGAAATACCTAAGCCAATGACAGAGGAAGTCATGTTCCATGGGTACATGGAGCTGGAGCCCATGCCCTCACAAGGCTTTTCCAGCTCTCAGTTTTATAGTCTTGGAACCACAAAACATTGCCTTGGTTTGCATTCATTTTGAGTACTGAGGCTGTGGAGCTGTGTATGGGAAGAATAATTGACTCTCTGAGTGTTTAACTTCTCTGCTCAGTGCAGGGCCCTAGAGATGAGTTTGCCAATTCAACCAAATAAGAGGAGATCCAAATTGACATTATAACACTGTTTCCCAAATAACTGAGATAATTAAAAATAGCAGCTTTGTGATGTATTATGTATGTATGACCTGTTTTCACTCAGTGTCACCCATTCTCCTGCTCCCACCTGAAGAATCAAGTAGGACTAGCTCTTGCACCAGCAAAGAACATATAAGAAACACCCCGGCGGAGTCAAAGGTTGTATCATTATCATTGCCTCCTTGCTGGTAATTTACATATGTTGTCTAGTTTGGTAGCCCGGGTGCCAAGTTCATAGGTATTCTATGCTCACCATTACAAGATTCCTGTTTGTCCTGGGCCTGCCTTATCTTGTTCTCAACACCTATGCCGTTCTGGATCCTGATTCTGTGGTCAACTATTGCTCTGCCCTACTTCTTAGTACTCATGTGATTTGATATTGAAATGTAGCTGTGGTAATAAAAATAATATTCTTATTATTTTATTTTATTATTTTATTATAATTACTGTGGTAATAAAAATAATAGAATTGAGAATTAGCAATAGGCCTGCTAAGTGAGGAGACAAAACAGTTAAGTATACAGAAGTCCCATCATGTTCTAAGTTTGAAAGGCTTCCATCTGCTTTTCCTAGAGCCCTGACTTTGGCTACCTGCTTACTCCTCCCTTCCCTGGACAGTGTCTCTGTTGCTCTATATTGTATGTCTATACTTACGAAGCACCATACCTGATTTGAAGTGAGAGAGTAATAAATATTGGTTAAATGAATAAATGAATAAATAAATTCTGGACTGCTTGGTTCACTGAGGTTTAACCATCCTAATCTTTATATTTCCAATCTTGCGTAAACTCAGGCACTGGAGGGATCCTGACTGTACCACCTGGAATATTGACATTCAACTCTCTTTAAATAACATTATTTCCCAGAACCTGGGAACAATTTCCTAGTGGTTAGGCCCTACTTACCATACTGGAATTATGTAGACTCTGGCACTAACCTTCATAAAACCCTAGTTTAGGGGTCCCTGGGTGGCTAGTCGGTTAGGCATCTGCCTTTGGCTCAGGTCATGATCCCAGAGTCCTGGGATTGAGCCCACATCAAACTCCTTGCTCAGTGGGGAGCCTAGTTCTTCCTCTGCCTCTGTCTGCGGTTCCCCCTGCTTGTGCTCTCTCTCTCTCACTAACTCTCTCTCTGTGTCAAATAAATAAATAAAAACTACAATGAATAAAAAAATAAAACCTCAGCTTATCCCATTACTTTAACCCATGTGATTTGGTTATATGGTCACTTCCAAGGTTCTCTGTGGGTTAATGTTCCAGGGCTGACCCTTCCAACTTCCTCCTCCCCAAATACTTATGGAATGCCACCCTATCTCCCAACAGAAACCATGTCACTTATGAAAACAAAACACTTTTTTCTTTTAAATCTTTTTTCTCTCCTTTTCTTCTTCTGAAGACTCATTTGTTCTTTTAAAAACAAAAAGATTACTGAGATTCTCAGTTAGAATTCTGGTTACCATCACATTTCAGACAATTCATTAACAATGTGGTATGGAAAACCACTGAAGATCATTACAGCTGTAGTTGGAAGCCAATGTGCCGGGATAATGAAAAACAATTCTGCAGTTCCCCATGCTCTGTTAGTTGTGTTTGTCATAAATGAGTTGTGGAGATTTGGAGTGAATGATCCATATCATATTGAACTGTCCTTTTTTATCGCTGACAATTGAAGGTGACTGAGAAGCAGGGCCAGTGTCAGACTGTATCTAATTGGAAACCTTCTCTCATTAATGTCTGATGTTGACTTGTATTACTTGATGAAATTAGGACCGCAGTAGAATGGATTTTATTATACAGAATGAGCTGGTTGAGCTCTCTTCCATTTCAGTGTTTTTTTAACCTCACCCCACCCATAATTCTGTGGCAGAAGGGGCCCAGCAGAGCAGGAATTTTGAGTAAGGCAGGTCTGAGCACAAACAAAACAAAAATGGTCATGTAGTAAAGGAAATTGAAACCATATGGACTTTTATGCCACATATGTTTGAGCAGTTCTTGGGGACTGCTGAGGAACCATAGGACCAGGGAGACCTCTGGGAAGTCACCTTGGCACCAGAACTCCAGGGTTAAGTGCCCCTAACTCAACCCAGGCAGATGAGAAATTAACTTTCATGTAAAAGATATGATATGGTTAAGAACACCGACATCCTCCATCCATCCTTTCCCAGTCATTTGCTGCCCTGATAAACTGCACTCTTGGGAGTTCTCTTTGAAGGTCTGGGTCCTTAGGTGAGGTATTATTCCCAAGAGAAAAGAATATTTGGATCAAGGAATGAGAATTCTACTCTAGCTATGTTCTCTCTTCCTTGACCCTGTGATCAGAGGAATCGGGGATGGATAAGGAGAGGTGAAAATTAGAATAAGAAAAACTTCAAACCCTGCAACAAAGAGACAAAACAAACTTGCCTTGAATAATGAAAACATAGCCAATGTTCACAGTATGATTTTTTATTAAGTATATGTTAGTGTCATAGAGGCTAAAGGACTGAAGTCTGATTTTTGAAGACCCACAGACAGACCAGTTGATTTTTTTTTCTTCATAGCTCTGTCAGCTTACAGTAAACTAAGGCTGAAATAGCAACCCATTTTCTGAACAATTAATTGATCATTTTGCAAACGTAAAAATGCTTTCAAAAACTTAACAACTCAAAGTTCAGGAGCCTCATCTGGAAACATCACAAACCATTACCTACAGATTTATTTTATTTCTCTAAATCC
The DNA here is from genome assembly GCF_010015895.1 of Lontra canadensis. Taxonomy (NCBI): domain Eukaryota; kingdom Metazoa; phylum Chordata; class Mammalia; order Carnivora; family Mustelidae; genus Lontra; species Lontra canadensis. The sequence continues at coordinate 1,165,040 of NW_022631159.1, forward strand.
CTCCTAGTTTTAGAAATATGGCTTTTTAGAATACACATTTTATTGATTCAGAGATATAAACAGTTATCTTCAGTTTCAGAAGATTAAGTAATGGCTAATTTAAGATATTTTGATGCTTAATTAATGCTCAGAGCCTTTTCAGTCTTTGATTCTTCTAACCTTGAGACACTATGATCTAGCAGAATTGAAGATAGGGAGCTTGGTCCCCTCTACTGGTATTGTGATACAACAAACTTACTCCTCTGGGCCCCTTCATCCTCTTTCCATGTCTTTTTCATTCCTCTCCACCCAGTGTCAGTCACCAGAGACCCCCAGCTATGGCAGTGCATAAGAACCACCTTTCCCATCTCAAGTCTTTTTTAATGTTTCCTATGTCTACTTTCAAACCAGATTCATCATGCACTTCTTGGTAAGAATTAACTCTCTTAACAAACTCATTTCAGAATATTAGTGGCACTATCATATGTAATACATTGCTATCCTAGAAACATCTGAAAGTAAACAGAACCACTAATTCATTGTGCAAGGTCTCTTCTTACCTGTATGGAATTTCTTCCTCAAGTAGCAATCTGGACTCAGTGTTATAATATTGATTACATCTCATTGATCACCTCCTGGGTTTCAGCAAATTACAGATTGTTAGAACCTCAGTTGTATGTCATAATTTTTCAGGTAAGGAAATGGAAGCCTATAGAGTAGTGACCTGATACCCAGGTCACTTAAAGAGTCAGCGAAAGAACTGGCTCCAATGCTCAAATCTTGACTCCTAATCCAATGCTTTTGCCACCGTAACACATTAGTGACTCCACTCTCTACTCTTTCAGACCCCAAATGCTTCACTCAGTGCTACCATGAAACTTCTCTTGGACAAAGGAGAGTTCGTTGGCTAAATAAAATATGATAGAAAGGACACTGTCATGTCAGCCCAAAATCTCCACTGTTATATCTTGAATCCAGAATGTCTAACTGATATGCTCCAAAGAAAACTCAATGCAGGAATATTTCATACCAGGAAAACATACTGAAATGTTGTGCTCATGCTAAAACATTTTCACATTGATACTACCACTACTAGCATCTTTGCCGAAGATGTCTTTGTAGAAAAGGGATCAAACAGGGCTACGAAAACATTATAGGGTAAACAAAGTAAGCAGGATTCCATCTCATAATGAAAAATTGTATTAATATGAGAAGAACTTCTATAAACTAGATGTGATTGGGGGCCTCGGAAGAATGCCCTTTTAAAGGGTCTACTCACACAGTGCTTAGTGGATACCAAACATCTGGCCAGAGAGAAAACCATTCAGTCAATCAACCAGATGTTTAGTCTATCCTCTGCCAAACATTTGGGTGATTGATGGGATCATTTCCTTTTCATTAGGGAGCTTGGCCACAGTGACCCAGATGTGCAATCACAGCATGAGAACATGGCATGAGGATGACGGGTATCTTGACCCACCAGGATTCCCAGAGTGAGACATTTTTCAGGTCTGTGTAAGTCAATTCAACATCACTTTACCTTGAGATTTGTTGGCTGTTTGTTGTTCTGAAACACTTTGATATCAGCACATCTTTAAATCTCTACTTCATAAAAAGCAGAGGCCTTGAGTTGAAAAAGAACACCTTACTGACATTCAAGGATAGGAAGCCATTGGCTGAAAGCTGTACTGGTTTCCTCCCAAATTGTCATTAAGTGACCTTCCTCTGCTGTTTCAGCTGCTGTTGGGGAAAAGGTGCCTACATTTTGTTGGCACTAGCCTGGAGAATCATAATGAGTATAGAACTTGGCTCCATTATAAAACATAATCCATCTGACAAAGGGAAATCATTTAATGGGCACTCTCTTAATTATAATAATTTGGAAGAGGAAGAAGTTGAGGACAATAGCAGAAAGCATAACAAGGTCACTTAATGAGAATTTTGTCTTTGAACTCCTTTCTGGTAGACCAGCATCCCCAAGGGTTTGAGAGAAAAATCAACATTTACCAATATTTTCTTCATCAATTCTAGTCAAGGCAAGGAAGAAAAAAAAGGAATAAGAGAATAGGGACAAGTAGAAAAAAAAAGGAAATAAAAAGCTTAATTTTCTTATATATTGAGAAATGAAAGGATGGCTATGACGGAATCTTCAGAAAATTAGATCTACAACTTTGCTGACAGCCCATCCCTCTAAAGAGTAGAGTACTATCATAGTTTGCCTTCCTTGCTTATAGTTATAATGGTAATGCTTTACAGGTGTTCAAAATTTTATTGTTTTCAAAGTGCTTCCATACAGATGACTTCTTTTGATCCTTGCAGTTTGAAGTGAAAAATTCAATTTAATGGAAACAGAAGAGAAAATATAATCAAGTATGTATTCTATGCTTATTACTTTTCAGACACTTTGCTAAGCACTTTCACATGGCACTGTATTCAGCCTATGCAAGCCCAGGGCATATATATTTTTACCTCCTTTCTAACTAAAGAGAAGATTGGGCTCAGAAGGACCAAATAATTCACTCAAAATTACCCAGCCCGTGAAGGCCTGGATTGGAATTTGAACCCAAGTCTCTTCTCAAAGTCTACACTTTATTATGCTCTGTTGTGACCATAGTTAATAATAATTTAAATTTTCCAAGACAAAACAATGCAAAAACCTTCACTATAGCATTTATAAGCCAAAATGTAATTTAATTTTAATTAATGTAATTTAAATGTAATCTAATTTAATGTAATCTATTTAGTAACACACACACTCACACACACACATATAAACACATATAATTGGACCATATCTGACATTAGACCATCTCTAGAGAGTCTGAATAAAATCAAAGAGAACCAGTTTGGTAACATTCATTTAGCCAGTGATTGAAAATCTATAGAACAACCACCACATACTTAGTAATGTATATTGTGCTAAGAACAAAAAAGAAATGGATGATGATCCTTGTCTTCAAGAAAAATATGATTTAGTCAAAGAGACTAATTAATATCCTGTATATAGTAATATTTAAGTTAATACTTGAATTTTTCAGATTGACATGAGAAACTACTATATGCAGAGTAAGATGGAGTAGGGATATAAATTTTAACTTGTTTGTCCATATGATAATTACTCTATAAATCTGGATAAGATCAAAAAGTACAGGAGTGGGACCTGAGGAAAAAGAAAGTAATTTTTTAAAGTTCTATCCCATCTGGATGGGTCAGTTCCAGGTCACATTCCAGGGCCTATAAGTAATCAATTCATAGCAACTCTGTGTAAAGGTGTTATTACCTTTATTTTACAGATGAGGAAACTGAAGTAAAGACAGAATTCAAACAGTGGTCTATCTAATTTCAAATATTAGACTCTCATAATCTCAGAGAGACAATTTTAAAAGATTAAAAAAGTAAGTATATTTTGGGTGAAGGTTTCAGAAAATCTGGGAAGTAAGACTGAGGGAGGCAAATTTGTTACACAGAGGAGTTAACTGGATTGAAATACGGGCCTACACTTTAGGAAAATAATGTGGGTGAGTTAGGCAATAGCCAAATTTCAGAGGGCCTGAAAGAAAAACAAGATTTTGCTACAGGAAATGGGAAAGCATTGTCAACTCTTTTTTTTTTTTTAAAGATTTTATTTATTCATTTATTGGAGAGAGAGAGAGAGCACAAGCAAGCAGAGAGAGAGAGGAGGAAGCAGGCTCTCCGCTGAGCAGAGAGCCCAATACAGGGCTTGATCCCAGGACCCTGAGATCATGACCTGAGCCGAAGACAGAGGCTTTAACCCACTGAGCCACCCAGGAGTCCCAGAATTGTCAACTCTTGAGCAGAATCTTATTTGATTAAACTGACATGGCAACAGAATGCATTGGAGTGAGGAAATATAAGAAAGAAAGAAGCCAGTTTTTGTTAGAAGGCCATTGTAATAATAAACTCTTCTTAATAATGAGAGCAGTCCATTCAGAACAGAGCTGTGCCCACATGTAACGCACAGTTCACTCCAGATGCCTCGCTAGCCAGATCTGAGGAGGGAGGTTGGGTGGAACCTCACCACTGAGAGGAATTGATTAGTACCTTTTAAATAAGGTTTATTGAGGCATAGTTTATATATAATAAAGTTCATTATTTTAGGTGTAGAGTTTTATTAGTCTAAATTTACTCATTTATATGAATGGGTATAGCTTTATTTCTTTCATTCTAATTTTTTTTAAAATCTAAATCTTAAGTGAGGATTTGAGTCTCCATGTCCAGGAAGACATTTTCTGAGCACCAATTAGCATATACTATGAACCCAGGGCAAAATCACTGAAGCAAACTCTCCCCTTGAAGTTTTTATTTTCATTCTTCTATTCTTTTCTGAACTACCTGGCAGCCCATTACAGTTGGCTTTCAGAGACCATCCCTCTGTCATCAAATGTTCAGCCATCTCAGCCTTGCTCTAAGCCTATCATGAATGCTTTCTGACCCTCAACTACATAAAAATCATGGAATCCATCACTCCTTCTATTGGGCACTTACATGGTCCAGTTCAAAGCCATTCATCTCCCACTTAGCACAGCTCTCCCCATGCATTTAACACAATTCCTTCCTCCTTTTGAAACATTTTTTCACCACAATCATGACCACCACCACCCCCCACCCCAGGCTATAATACTGTTTCTCTTTGGTTTCAGATCTACAAGCTGGTTTCTCTTCTTCTTCCTGACTTTTACAGATTAAAATATTCAGCAGCTTAGTCCTCAAATCTCTTCTCTTTATCTACTCTCAACTCCTAGGTAATCTCCCTCAGTCCTATGGCTCTAAATACCATCTATACACTAATGATTCCCAAATTTGTACTTCCAGAACTAATCTCTACCTTGACTTCAGACAAATATATAAAAGTATTAGCTCAACATTTTCACTTGGATGTCTAAAGGTTATCTCAAATTTTAATGTGTCTGAAATCACACTTTAATACATCCCCTTTCCCAATACGTTCCTTGTACTTGCATAATCTCAATACATAACAACTCCATTTCACCAGATGTTCTGGCCAAAACTCCTTAAATTATTCATGCCTCCACTCTTCTACACTTAACACCCAATCCATCAGCAAATCCTTTTAGACCTACCTTCAAAACAGATCCAAGCCCCTCCTGCCTTAAGGTCTTTTCATTCACTAATGCAATAGTCTTCCTCTAGATATATGTATGGCTCATTCCCTTATTTCTTAAAGATATTTACTCCAAGATCTCCTCTTCAGAGAGAACTTTCCTAACCATGTTATGCTCAATAGTTCCATCTTCCAGCTATTACTCTGTATGCTTCATTATTCTTCTAACACTTATTCCCATCTAATACAGCAGTGGTTGATGATGTCCTACCTATATCCTTGATCATATCTTTGGCCCAGCCCCAGAGGTCACCACAGGTACTTCCCTTACAGCCAATGGCTTTCTTTGTCTCTCTGACAAATGCTTTTCTCTAGCAATGGAAACATATTCAGCCTATGTGCAAGGCAAGCCAGAAATTGTGAGCAATTAGCACCCTAGGAATGAAGGAAGGATGAGAGTTTTGTCCCCAACATTTTGTCCCTCAAAAGGAAAACATTGAGTAGCCTTTCATGCTGACTTCCTGACGGCCCTCAGTGGGATTCAACCACAGTTACCCATAGTGGTAACCCACTCCTTAATGTACTGTTTATTGACTTCCCCACCTTCTCTGATTCACTCTCTACTTCCTCATTGTACTTCATGAAGTTACCTCCTAAATAAACTATTTGCATCCAAATCCATTTTTCAGGGTTTGTTTTTTGGAGAACCAAAATGAAAACAAATTTTATACATTTATTTGTTTAGTATCTGTATCCCCCACTACAGTGTAAGTTCCACCAGAAGAGTAAAGGTGTTTTGATCCTATTTGTACCCCTAGTATTTATGTGCCTGACACATAGGAAGCACTTTATCACTTTTTGCGGAATGAATCTGAATGAATGAACCTGATCTCCATGTGCATTCAACTTTACCCCCTGTGTTTTCTTTTCATTGGACTGCAACATCATGAATTGGAAAATCTGTGCTATCATCATGACAAAGAAGACAGAATGAAAGAAGGCAAGTGAGACTGGGAGAGCTGAAATAGAGAAGAAAGAAAATCACATGCTTTCTCACAAGTCTTTCAAGGGTCACAAAGGCAGGCCTTAGATAAATAGTACCCAGATCTGAACTGGGCCAGGTTACAACAGGGTCACTGAACTTGGACATCAAAAGGGTCTCATACCCAGAGTTGCAGTAGTCTCTATTACTGGAGCAGTAGCAGGACCAGCTGCAGAATGAAAGTTTAACAAAGTCCTTTTCTTCTTCTAGTGCTTTCTTTCTCTGGTCACTGACCTTTCTTCAGCATCTAAGGCATAGTCTGCTTCGGAATGGCAGGCATGATCTGCTGGTCACTAAGCTGAGAAGAGGTAAGAAGCAGTGGATGTATTTGTTCTCGACCCCAGTGGACACCTTTTTATTTAGGATAAATCCATTGTTCCAAGAACACAGGCAGGGCCCCACTCAAGTAATAAAGAAAAAGAGGTTGATTGAAATGTCCCAGCAAGACATCTGTACTGAGAATATAAAAGATGAGTGCTTTAGGATAAGCCCCTTTAGTGTACCTTCAGCTTCACACACATGGTTGATACTCCTATTCAACATTATACTACAAGTTCTAGCCAAAGAAATTAGACAAGAAAAAAAAAAGGGGGGGGCATCCAAATCAGAAAGGAAGAAGTAAAATTGTCTCTTTTTGAAGATGACATGATCTTTATATAGAAAACCCTGAAGACTCCACCAAAAAAACCTGTAAGAATGAATATATGAATTCAGTAAAATTTTAAGATATGAAATAAACATACAAAAATCAGTTGTATTGCTATATCCTAACAATGAACTATCTGAAAAAGAAATAAAGGAAATAATCTTATGTACAATAACAGCAAAACAGTTAGGAATAAATCTAACCAAGGAGGTAAAAGATACTAAAAATTTAAATCATTGGTGAAAGAATCTGAGGACACACAAATACATGGAAATATATCCTGTGTTCATGAATTAAAGAATTATTGTTAAAACAGCCAAACTATCCAAAGTAATCTACAGATTCAATGCAATCCCTAACAAAATTCCATTGGAATTTTTTGCAGAAATAGGAAAAAAAAAATTGAATGGAAAAATGAAAGATCCCAAATAGACAAAACAATCTTGAGAAAGAACAAACCTGAAGGCACCACATTTCCTGATTTCAAACTTTATTATAACACTGTAGTAATCAAAACAGCATGGCATTGGCATGAATCAACAGAATACAATCAAGAGCCGGGGGTGGGGTGGGGGGAGAATGCATATGCAGTTAACTAATATTAAACAAGGGAACTAAGAAAGAGTAATCCCTATTTACAATAGGCAAAAAATAGTCTCTGCAACAAATGAGGTTGGGATAGCTAGATAATCAATAATCACATGCAAAGCATGAAATTGGACCCCTATCTTACATCACATACAAAAATTAACTCAAAATGAATTAAAGACTGAAATGTAAAACCTGAAACTGTAAAACTCCTGGAAGAAAAATATAGGGGAAAAATCCTTGACACTGGTCTTGGCAATAATTTTTTGGATATGATGTACAAATCACATACAATACAAGGAAAACAAGTGGGACTACATCAAACTAAGAAGATTCTGCACAACAACAGAAATGATCAACAAAACAAAAAGGCAACCAATAAAATGGGAGAAGATATTTGCAAGCCACATAACTGATAAGACATTAGTATCCAAAATATGCAAAGAATTCATACAATTAAATAGCAAAAAAATTAAACAACCTGATTTAAAAATGGGCAAAGGACATAAACATAAATATTTTCCAAAGAAAACAAAGAGCCAAAGGTACACAGAAAGGTGCTCAACTCAGGAAACATCAGGTAAATGTAATTCAAAACCACAATGAGAGATTACCTCATACCTGTTAGAATGGCCATTAGCAAAATAGACAAGAAATAACAAATGCTGATAAGGATGTGGAGAAAAGGGAACACTGTGCACTGTTGGTGGGATTGTAATTTGGTATGGCCATTATAGAAAATAGTATGGAGGGTCCTCAAAAAATTAAAAAATAAAACTAGCATATGATCCAGCAATCCCAGTTCTGGGTATATATTAAAGGAAATGAAATTACTATCTCTAAGTGCTATCTGCACCTCCCTTATCTTTTGCAGCTTTATGTGCAATAGCCAAGATATAGAAAACAACCTAAGTTTCCATTGATGAATGAATAGAGAAATGCAATATATTTTACTATATATATATATACATATATATATATATATGGAACTATATAATAATATATATAACAGATATTATATATAATATATATAAAAGAAGGAAAATATATATTTATTATATATTTATATATTATATAATATTTTATATATATATATATATATATATATCTCAGAAGGAAATACTGCCATTTGCAGCAAGGTGGATGAACCTTGCAGGCATTACACTAAATGAAGTAAGTCAAACAAAGACGGACAAATATTGTTTGATATCACTTATATGTGGAATCTGAAACATTCAAACCCATAGAGGGATACCTCTGTGGCTCAGTTGGTTAAGTGTCTACCTTCACCTCAGGTAGTGATCCTGGGGTCTGAAATCCAGTCCCACATCTGGCTCCCTGCTCAGTGGGGAACCTGCTTCTCCCTCTCCCCGCTTCTCATGCTCTCTCTTGCTCTCTCCTTCTCTCTCAAATAAATGAATAAAATATTTTTAAATAAATAGACATGGAAACTCTTAAGTACATGGTCAAAGCCCTAAATGACATTCAAAATAACATTTCTCTATCAAACACTAAAGTAATACAAATATGTAAAGCAGCTTTACAAAACAGAATGGGATTAGATGTTTTAACTGTTACACAAGGTGAAACTTGCACTAGCTAAAAAACAGAAGGCTGTATATACAGTCTAGATTACTACAAAATACTTCTGGGTTTCTAACTGACATGAATACTCAAATTGGCACTTTAAATGATCTCTTTGGTGACTGCTTTAAACTCCTGGACTGGAGGAAAATTATCAAAGCTCAACTATCAAAGGACTTTTACTCAGATTTCTCTTTCTCATTACAATATTAACCTTATTCTGTTGTCATTTCTGGTGTCTTCCTTCCCAGTGTCAAGACTCTTTCACTGCCATAACCTCCAGCTGATAGATGATCCCTTTTACTCAAGGAGGTTCAAACACGTTGACTGCTTTGGATTTAGCTGCCAACCCTTTCTATGCCATTATTCAGCAGGAGGAAGTTACAGAAGATGAGGCCTTCCACTTTGAACCTTAAAAATCTAAGGGTCAAAATTGTTCAGGGAGAAATGATGAGGGAACAGAAGGCAAGGGGAAGACAAAGCACAAGCTGACACCATACAATCTCCCCTCACTGCACTCCTGGATGGGACCCCTGTGACTTTCTTCCAGGAATCTCCCAACCATCTTAATGTTAATGCCTTGCTAGAGTGGAAAACAACTTTAACCTGACAATGGAAAGGCCTCTGGTTATCTCTTTAGCATATGAAAGTTCTTTTGAAACCTCCCTTTTTCCTTACCTCCCCCCAACCCCATCTTATATAATCAGCCACCCCTCATAACCCTGGTGCAACAGCTCTTTTTGCCCATGGTCCTGTGCTTTAATAAACCACCACTTTGCAACCTCCAAAACAAATAAATAAATTTAAATAAGAATTGATTAATTAATTAATTAAAACATTCAAACTCAGAGGAACAGAGAGTAGATTTGTGGTTGGCAGGGACTGGGGAAAGCAATGCAGAAATAATGGTCAAAGGGTACAAACTTTCAGTTTTAAGATAAGTTCTGGGGATCTACTATACAGCATGGCAACTACATATGTGAAATTTGCTAGGAAGAGTAGTTCTTAAATATTTCCACTCCAAAAAAAAAAAAAAAGGCAAAAACAAGACAAAACAAAAGACAAAAGCATGGTAACTCCATGAGATGATAAATGTATTAGCTAATCTTATCGTCATAACCATTTCACTCCTCTATATGTATATCATATCATCACATTTTGCACCTTAAATTTATAATATTATTTGTCAATTATATCTCAAAAAATCTGGGAAAAAACAAACAGATGGCTGGTGAAAATCGTGGCAATTTTCTTTTCTTGAGATTGTGTCTCAGACATTTCAGTGTCTCCAGTGACAGTTGTGAAGTCCCAGGTAGAGGAATGGACAGAGCTGAGAGTGGTCACCAGCAGTCACTGACACTGACAGGTGGTACAACCCTGGAGAACCCCTTTCACATAACCAAATCTCAGCTTCAAAATCATAAAATGAGACAAATATGTCCTGTCTCACAGTGTTGCTGTCAGAATTAAATAAAATCACATAAGAGAAATGTCCTGTAACACTGAGGCACTCAACACATGTTTGCCAAAATGCTAAAATGCTCCTCATTGCTGCTCCAAATACCACCTGCATTAGGTGGAGCCACTGCTTGCTTCCTGTGAGTTCCCCCCTCCCAGTTCTAAAATGTTTCCTGTTTCAGGGGAACTGGTGATAAAGGAGCAAGTCTGAGAGGCTGAAAAGATAGTAAATAGAAATGAATGTGAGCAGGAGATGGGAAGGGAAGAGGGTGTCAAAATCTGTGCCTGTGCACTGTCTGTCTGGGAAGGCCTACTCCTAGAGCACAGAGCTAAAGGCCTTTTCTCTCCCTTCCCTATACTACTACTCTACACCAGGATCATACAAATTTATGGTCATAAATACCAATTCCGAAGATGGCGGAGATATAGCTGGCTGAAACGACATCAGGTAGCAGGAGATCAGCTAGATGGTCTATCAGACCATTGCAAACACCTGCAAAATCCAACGGGAGATCGAAGAGAAGAACAGCAATTCTAGAAACAGAAAATCGACCACTTTCTGAAAGGTAGGACCGGCGGAGGAGTGAATCCAAAACAACGGGAAGATAGACCACGGGGGG